>NC_090405.1:9076097-9396267 GCF_036365525.1 Heterodontus francisci | reverse complement strand
TTACCCGTCCCTCCCTCATCCCCTCCCTCCCTCTTCCCCTTCCCCTACCTCCCACTTCCCCTTCCCCACACACCCACATCCCCTTCCCCACCCTCCCTTTTCCCTTTCCCCCCTCTCACACCCCCTCCCCTTCCCCTCCCTCTCTCCATCTAGCCCTCCCCACCCTCCCTCTTCCCCTTCCCCTCCCTCTCCCTCCTCCCTCTTCCCCTCCCTCTCCCTCCCTCCCTCTCCCTTCCCCTTCCTCCACCCTCTTCCCCTCCATCCCTCCCTCTCCCTTCCCCTCCCCCATCCCTCATCCCCTCCCCACCCTCCCCATCCCCTCCCACCACTTCCCCTCCCTCCCTTCCACTTCCCCTTCCCTCCCTCCCTCCCCCCCCTTCCCCTTCCCCTCCCTCCCTCCCTCTTCCCCTTCCCCTCCCTCCCTCTTCCCCTTACCCTCCCTTCCTCCCTCTTCCCCTTCCCCTCCCTCCCTCTTCCCCTTCCCCTCCCTCCCTCCCTACATCCCCATCCCCCTCCCTCCCTCCCTCCCTCCCTCTTCCCCTTCCCCTCCCTCCCTCCCTCTTCCCCTTCCCCTCTCTCCCTCCCTCTTCCCCTTCCCCTCCCTCCCTCTTCCCCTTCCCCTCCCTCCCTCTTCCCTTCCCCTCCGCCTCCCTCCCTCTTCCCCTCCCCCTCCCCTCCCTCCTCCCCTCCCCTTCCCCTCCCTCCCTCTTCACCTTCCCCTACCACCCTCTTCCCCTTCCCCTCCCTCCCTCTTACCCTTCCCCTCCCTCCCTCTTCCCTTCCCCCTCCCCTCCCTCCCCTTCCCCCCTCCCTCCCCTTCCCCTCCCTCCCTCCCTCTTCCCCATCCCCTCCCTCCCTCTTCCCCTTCCACTCCCTCCCTTCCCCTTCCCCTCCCTCCCTCTTCCCCTTCCTCCCTCCCCCTCCCTCTCTCTTCCCCTTCTCCTCCCCCTCCCTCCCTCTTCCCCTTCCCCTCCCTCCCTTTTCCCCTTACCCCCTGCTCTCCCCCTCCCCTTCCCCTCCCTCTCTCCTTCTAGCCCTTCCCTTCCCTCCCTCCCTCTTCCCCTTCCCCTCCTCTCCCTCCCTCCCTCTTCCCCTCCCTCGCCCTCCCTCCCTCTTCCCCTTCCCCTTCCTCCCTCCCTCTTCCCCTCCCTCCCTCCCTCTTCCCCTTCCCCTCCCTCCCTCCCTCTTCCCCTTCCCCTCCCTCCCTCTTCCCCTTCCCCTCCCTTCCTCTTCCCCTTCCCCTTCCCCTCCCTCCCACTACCCTTCCTCCCTCTTCCCCTTCCCCTCCCTCGCTCTTCCCCTTCCCCTTCCCCTCCCTCCCTCTTCCCCTTCCCCTTCCGCTCCCTCCCTCTTCCCCTTCCTCTCCCTCCCTCTTCCCCTTCCCCTCCCCCTCCCTCCCTCTTCCCCTCCCCTCCCTCGCTCTTCCCCTCCCTCCCTCTTCCCCTTCCCCTACCTCCCTCTTCCCCTTCCCCTCCCTCCCTCTTCCCCTTCCCCTCCCTCCCTCTTCCCCTTCCCCTCCCTGCCCCCTTCCCCTCCATCCCTCTTCCCCTTCCCCTCCCTCCCTCTTCCCCTTCCCCTTCCCCTCCCTCCCTCCCTCTTCCCCATCCCCTTCCTCCCTCTTCCCCTTCCCCTCTTTCCCTCTTCCCCTTCCCCTCCCTCCCTATTCCCCTTCCCCTCCCTCCCTCTTCCCCTTCCCCTCCCCCTCCCTCCCTCTTCCCCTTCCCCTCCCTCCCTCTTCCCCTTCCCCCCCTGCTCTGCCCCCTCCCCTTCCCCTCCCTCCTCCCCTTCCCCTCCCTTCCTCTTCCCCTTCCCCTCCCTCCCTCTTCCCCTTCCCCTCCCTCCCTCCCTCTTCCCCTTCCCCTCCCTCCCACTTCCCCTTCCCCTCCCTCCCTCTTCCCCTTCCCCTCCCTCCCTCTTCCCCTTCCCCTCCCTCCCTCTTCCCCTTCACCTTCCACTCCCTCCCTCTTCCCCTTCCTCCCTCTTCCCCTTCCCGTCCCTCCCTGTTCCCCTTCCCCTTCCCCTCCCTCCCTCTTCCCCTTCCCCTTCCCCGCCCTTCCTCTTCCACTTCCCCTTCCGCTCCCTCCCTCTTCCCCTTCCCCTCCCTCCCTCTTCCCCTTCCCCTCCCTCCCTCCCTCTTCCCCTTCCCCTCCCTCCCTCTTCCCCTTCCCCTCCCTCCCTCTTCCCCTTCCCCTCCCCCTCCCTCCCTCTTCCCCTCCCCCTCCCTCCCTCTTCCCCTCCCTCCCTCTTCCCTTCCCGTACCTCCCTCTTCCCCTTCCCCTCCATCCCCCTTCCCCTTCCCCTCCCTCCCTCTTCCCCTTCCCCTCCCTGCCCCCCTTCCCCTGCATCCCTCTTCCCCTTCCCCTCCCACCCTCTTCCCCTTCCCCTTCCCCTCCCTCCCTCCCTCTTCCCCATCCGCATTCCTCCCTCTTCCCTTTCCGCTCCCTCCCTCTTCCCCTTCCCCTCCCTCCCTCTTCCCCTTGCCCTCCCTCCCTCTTCCCCATCCCCTTCCCCTCCCCCTCCCTCCTTTCCCCTTCCCCTCCCTCCCTCTTCCCCTTCCCCTCCCTCCCTCTTCGCCTTCCCCCCCTGCTCAGCCCCCTCCCCCTTCCCCTCCCTCCTCCCCTTCCCCTCCCTTCCTATTCCCCTTCCCCTCCCTCCCTCTTCCCCTTCCCCTCCCTCCCTCCCTCTCCCCTTCCCCTCCCTCCCACTTCCCCTTCCCCTCCCTCCCTCTTCCCCATCCCCTTCCCCTCCCTCCCTCCCTCTTCCCCTCCCTCTTCCCCTCCCTCCCTCCCTCCCTCTTCCCCTTCCCCTCCCTCCCTCTTCCCCTTCCCCTCCCTCTTCCCCTTCCCCTCCCTCTTCCCCTTCCCCTCCCTCTTCCTCTTCCCCTTCCCCTCCCTCCCTCCCTCCCTCCCATTTCCCCTTCCCCTCCCTCCCTTCCTCTTCCCCTTCCCCTCCCTCCCTCTTCCCCTTACCCTCCCTCCCTCCCTCTTCCCCTTCCCCTCCCTCCCTCTTCCCCTTCCCCTCCCTCACTCCCTCTTCCCCATTCCCCTCCCTCCCTACCTCCCTCTTCCCCTTCCCCTCCCTCCCTCTTCCCCTTCCCCTCCCTCTCTCCCTCTAGCCCTTCCCTTCCCTCCCTCCCTCTTCCCCTCCCTCCCTCCCTCTTCCCCTTCCCCTCCCTCCCTCTTCCCCTTCCCCTCCCTCCCTCTTCCCCTTCCCCTTCCCCTCCCTCCCTCTACCCTTCCTCCCTCTTCCCCTTCCCCTCCCTCTTCCCCTTCCCCTTCCCCTCCCTCCCTCTTCCCCTTCCCCTTCCCGGCCCTCCCTCTTCCACTTCCCCTTCCCCTCCCTCCCTCTTCCCCTTCCCCTTCCCCTCCCTCCCTCCCTCTTCCCCATCCCCTTCCTCCCTCTTCCCCTTCCCCTCCCTCTCTCTTCCCCTTCCCCTCCCTCCCTCTTCCCCTTCCCCTCCCTCCCTCCCTCTTCCCCTTCCCCTCCCTCCCTCTTCCCCTTCCCCTCCCTCCCTCTTCCCCTTACCCTCCCTGCCTCCCTTCCCCTGCATCCCTCTTCCCCTTCCCCTCCCTCCCTCTTCCAATTCCCCTTCCCCTCCCTCCCTCCCTCTTCCCATCCCCTTCCTCCCTCTTCCCCTTCCCCTCCCTCCTCTTCCCCTTCCCCTCCCTCCCTCTTCACCTTGCCCTCCCTCCCTCTTCCCCTTCCCCTTCCCCTCCCCCTCCCTCCCTTTTCCCCTTCCCCTACCCCTCCCTCCCTCTTCCCCTTCCCCTCCCTCCCTCTTCCCCTTCCCCCCCTGCTCTGCTCCCTCCCCCTTCCCCTCCCTTCCTCTTCCCCTTCCCCTCCCTCCCTCTTCCCCTTCCCCTCCCTCCCTCCCTCTTCCCCTTCCCCTCCCTCCCTCTTCCCCTTCCCCTCCCTCCCTCTTCCCCTTCCCCTTCCCCTCCCTCCCTCCCTCTTCCCCTCCCTCTTCCCCTCCCTCCCTCCCTCCCTCTTCCCCTTCCCCTCCCTCCCTCTTCCCTTCCCCACCCTCTTCCCCTTCCCCTCCCTCTTCCCCTTCCCCTCCCTCTTCCTCTTCCCCTTCCCCTCCCTCCCTCCCTCCCCCTTCCCCTTCCCCTCCCTCCCTCCCTCTTCCCCTTCCCCTCCCTCGCTCTTCCACTTACCCTCCCTCCCTCCCTCTTCCCCTTCCCCTCCCTCCCTCTTCCCCTTCCCCTCCCTCCCTCCCTCTTCCCCATGCCCCTCCCTCCCTCCCTCCCTCTTCCCCTTCCCCTCCCTCCCTCCCTCTTCCCCTTCCCCTCCCTCTCTCCCTCTAGCCCTTCCCTTCCCTCCCTCCCTCTTCCCCTTCCCCTCCCTCCCTCTTCCCCTTCACCTCCCTCCCTCCCTCTTCCCCTCCCTCCCTCCCTCTTCCCCTTCCCCTTCCACTCCCTCCCTCTTCCCCTTAACCTCCCTCCCTCTTCCCCTTCCACTTCCCCTCCCTCCCTCTTCCCCTTCCCCTCCCTCCATCTTCCCCTTCCCCTCCCTCCATCTTCCCCTTCCCCTCCACCTCCCTCCCTTTTCCCCCATCCCCTCCCACCATCTTCCCTTCCCCCTCCCTCCCTCTTCCCCTTCCCCTTCCACTCCCTCTTCCCCTTCCCCTTCCCCTCCCTCCCTCTTACCCTTTTACTTCCCCTCCCTCTTCCCCTTCCCCTCCCTCCCTCTTCCCTTTCCCCTTCCTCCCTCTTCCCCTTCCCCTCCCTCCCTCTTCCCCTTCCCCTTCGCCTCCCTCCCTCTTCCCCTTCCCCTTCCCCTCCCTCCCTCTTCCACTTCCCCTTCCCTCCCTCCCTCTTCCCCTTCCGCTCCCTCCCTCTTCCCCTTCCCCTCCCCTCCCTCATTCCCCTTCCCCTCCCTCCCTCTTCCCCTTCCCTCCCCCTCCCTCCCTCTTCCCCTCCCCCTCCCTCCCTCTTCCCCTTCCCCTCCCTCCCTCTTCTCCTTCCCCTCCCTCCCTCTTCCCCTTCACCTTCCCCTCCCTCCCTCCCTCTTCCCCATCCACTTCCTCCCTCTTCCCCTTCCCCTCCCTCCCTCTTCCCCATCCCCTCCCTCCCTCTTCCCCTTCCCCTTCCCCTCCCCCTCCCTCCCTCTTCCCTTTCCCGTCCCCCTCCCTTCCTCTTCCCCTTCCCCTCCCACCCTCTTCCCCTTCCCCTCCCTCCCTCTTCCCCTTCCCCTCCCTCCCTCTTCCCCTTCCCCTCCCCTCCCTCCCTCTACCCCTTCCCCTCCCTCCCTCTTCCCCTTCCCCACCCTCCCTCTTCCTCTTCCCCTTCCCCTCCCTCCCTCTTCACCTCCCTCCCTCTTCCCTCCCTCCCTCATCCCCTGCCCCACCCCCTCCCACCCTCTTCCCCTTCCCCACCCCCACCCTCTCTCTTCCCCTTCCCCTCCCTCTTCCCTTCCCCTCCCTCTTCCCCTTCCCCTCCCTCCCTCACCCCTTCCCTTCCCCTCCCTCCCTCTTCCCCTTCCCCATCCCCTCACCCACCCTCCCTCACCCTCCCCCTCCCTCCCCTTCCCCTCCCCGCCCTCTTCCCCTTCCCCTCCCTCCCTCTTCCCCTTCCCCAACCCCTCCCTACCACCCTTTCCCCTTCCCCTCCCTCCCTCTTCCCCTTCCCCTCCCTCCCCCTTCCCTCCACCCTCTTCCCCTACCCCTTCCCCTCCCTCCCTCTTCCCCTTCCCCTCCCTCCCACTTCACCTTCCCCATCCCTCCCTACCTCCCTCTTCCCCTTCCCCTCCCACCCACCACCCCTTCCCCTCCCTTCCTCTCCCCTTCCCCTCCCTCCCTCTTCCCCTTCCCCTCCCTCCACCCTCTTCCCCTTCCCCTCCCTCCCTCTTCCCCATCCCCTCCCTCCCTCTTCCCCTTCCCCTTCCCCTCCCTCCCTCCCACTTCCCCTCCCTCTTCCCCTCCCTCCCTCCCTCCCTCTTCCCCTTCCCCTCCCTCCCTATTCCCCTTCCCCTCCCTCTTCCCCTTCCCCTCCCTCTTCCCCTTCCCCTCCCTCTTCCTCTTCCCCTTCCCCCTCCCTCCCTCCCTCCCCCTTCCCCTTTCCCTCCCTCCCTCCCTCTTCCCCTTCCCCTCCCTCCCTCTTCACCTTACCCTCCCTCCCTCCCTCTTCCCCTTCCCCTCCCTCCCTCTTCCCATCCCCTCCCTCCCTCCCTCTTCCCCATCCCCCTCTCTCCCTCCCTCCCTCTTCCCCTTCCCCTCCCTCCCTCCCTCTTCTCCTTCCCCTCCCTCTCTCCCTCTAGCCCTTCCCTTCCCTCCCTCCCTCTTCCCCTTCCCCTCCCTCTCCCTCCCTCCCTCTTCCCCTCCCTCTCCCTCCCTCCCTCTTCCCCTTCACCTCCCTCCCTCCCTCTTCCCCTCCCTCCCTCCCTCTTCCCCTTCCCCTCCCTCCCTCCCTCTTCCCCTTCCCCTCCCTCCCTCTTCCCCTTAACCTCCCTCCCTCTTCCCCTTCCACTTCCCCTCCCTCCCTCTTCCCCTTCCCCTCCCTCCATCTTCCCCTTCCCCTCCACCTCCCTCCCTCTTCCCCATCCCCTCCCTCCCTCTTCCCCTTCCCTCCCTCCCTCTTCCCCATCCCCTTCCACTCCCTCTTCCCCTTCCCCTCCCTCCCTCTTACCCTTCCACTTCCCCTCCCTCTTCCCCTTCCCCTCCCTCCCTCTTCCCCTTCCCCTTCCTCCCTCTTCCCCTTCCCCTCCCTTCCACTTCCCTTCCCCTTCCCCTCCCTCCCTCTTCCCCTTCCCCTTCCCCTCCCTCCCTCTTCCACTTCCCCTTCCCCTCCCTCCCTCTTCCCTTCCCCTCCCTCCCTCTTCCCCTTCCCCTCCCTCCCTCCCTCTTCCCCTTCCCCTCCCTCAATCTTCCCCTTCCCCTCCCTCTCTCTTCCCCTTCCCCTCCCCCTCCCTCCCTCTTCCCCTCCCCCTCCCTCCCTCTTCCCCTTCCCCTGCCTCCCTCATCCCCTTCCCCTCCCTCCCTCTTCCCCTTCCCCTCCCTCCCTCTTCCCCTTCCCCTTCCCCTCCCTCCCTCCCTCTTCCCCATCCCCTTTCTCCCTCTTCCCCTTCCCCTCCCTCCCTCTTCCCCTTCCCTCCCTCCCTCTTCCCCTTCCCCTTCCCCTCCCCCTCCCTCCCTCTTCCCCTTCCCGTCCCCCTCCCTCCCTCTTCCCCTTCCCCTCCCTCCCTCTTCCCCTTCCCCTCCCTCCCTCTTCCCCTTCCCCTTCCCCTCCCTCCCTCCCTCTTCCCCTTCCCCTTCCCCTCCCCCTCCCTCCCTCTTCCCCTTCCCCTCCCTCCCTCTTCCCCTCCCTTCCTCTTCCCCGTCCCCTCCCTCCCTCTTCCCCTTCCCCTTCCCCTCCCCCTCCCTCCCTCTTCCCCTTCCCCTCCCCCTCCCTCTCTCTTCCCCTTCCCCTCCCTCTTCCCCTTCCCCTCCCTCTTCCCCTTCCCCTCCCTCCCTCTTCCCCTTCCCCTTCCCCTCCCTCCCTCTTCCCCTTCCCCTTCCCCTCCCCCTCCCTCCCTCTTCCCCTTCCCCTCCCTCCCTCTTCCCCTTCCCCTTCCCCTCCCTCCCTCTTCCCCTTCCCCTCCCTCCCTCTACCCCTTCCCCTTCCCCTCCCTCCCTCCCTCTTCCCCTTCCCCTCCCTCCCTCTTCCCCTTCCCCTCCCTCCCTCTTCCCCTTACCCCCTCCTCCCCTCCCCCTTCCCCCGCTCCTCCCCATCCCCCCTCCTCTCCCCCCTCCCCCCCTCCTCTCCCTCCCCCTTCCCCTCGGTCCTCCCCCTCCCCCCTCCTCTTCCCCCTCCCCCCTCCTCTCCTCCTCTCCCCCTCCCCGCTCCTCTCCCCTCTCCCCCCTCCTCTCCTCCTCTCCCCCCTCCCCGCTCCTCTCCCCTCTCCCCCTCCTCTCCCCCTCCTCTCCCCCCTCCTCTCCCCCCTCCTCCTCTCTCCCCTCCCCCCTCCTCTCCCCCTCCCCCTCCTCTCCTCCTCTCCCCCCTCCCCACTCCTCTCCCCTCTCCCCCCTCCTCTCCTCCTCTCCCCCCTCCTCCTCTCTCCCCTCTCCCCCTCCTCTCCCCCTCCTCTCCCCCCTCCTCTCCCCCCTCCTCCTCTCTCCCCTCCCCCCTCCTCTCCCCCCTCTTCTCCCCCCTCCTCCTCCTCCCCTCCCCCTCCCTCCCTCTTCCCCTCCCCCTCCCTCCCTCTTCCCCTCCCTCCCTCTTCCCCGCGGTGCTCTCCCCGGCCCGCTCCAATCTCTCACTCCGGCCATTGTATTCTGCCACGTGTTTGTTCGGTTTCATCTCTGTGATTTTTTGACCAGCGCCATCTTTAGTCCTGGCAGCTGCTGCAGTCGCAGGCTGTGACGTTTTGGTGGCACATGCTGTATCTGCGCATGTGCCAAAACAGCTCCACCTACCGATCGCGTTGTCAACAATTGCGGTCTAAAATAAATGAGTTAACAGCGCAAATAGAGACAATTGGGTCTGATTTAGTGGCAATTCCTGAGAGGTGGTTACAGTGAAACCAGGTTTGGGAATTGAATATCCAAGGGTACTCAGTATTTCGGAAGGATAGACAGGAAGGAAAAGGAGGTGGTGTCGCTTTGTTGGTGAAAGAAGAGATCAGTGCTGTAGCGAGAAACAATATAGGCTCTGGAGATCAAGACATAGAATCAGTCTGGGTAGAAATAAGAAAAAGCAAGGGAAAGAAGTCCCTGGTGGGAGAAATCTATTGGTCCCCAAACAGTAGTTCCGCAGTGGGGCACAGTTTCAACCAGGAAATACTGGGGGCTTGCAAGAAAGGTATGGCAATAATCATGGGTGATTTTAATATACGTATTGACTGGATTAATCAAATTGGCAAGGGTAGCCTCGAGGGAGAGTTCATTGAATGTATTAGAGATTGTTTTTTGGAGCAATATGTTGTGGAAGCAACCAGGCAGCAGGCTATTCTAGATTTGGTGTTGTGTAATGAGGTGGGATCAATAAATGATCTCATTGTTCAGGATCCTGGAGGGAAAAGTCATTATAGCATGCTAGAATTTCAAATTCAGTTTGAGACCAAGAAGCTAGAGTCCCACACAAGCTTTCTGGAGTTAAACAATGGTAATTATATAGGCATGAGGACAGATTTGGCCCTAGTGGACTGGGCAGGAAGACTCCACGGTAGGACAGTTGACGAGCAGTGGCAGATGTTTAAGGAGATCTTCAATTTATCCCAAATAAAATATATTCCAGACAGGAAGAAAGATTCTAGGAGGGGAAAAAAACATCCATGGCTAAGCAAGGAAGTTAATGATAACATCAAGACAAAAACTAAGGCATACCATGTTGCACAGGCAGGCTGGAAGATTGGGAAACTTTTAAATATCAAAAAAGGGTTACTAAAAAAATAATAAAAAGAGCAAAGGTAAATTATGAAAGAAAACTAGTGCAAAATATATAAACGGATAGCAAAAGCTATAAAAAGCAAAAGTATATAAAAGGGAAGAGAGTAGCTAAAGTGAATGTTAGTCCGTTGGAGGATGAGACTGGGGAATTAATAGAAGGGAACACAGAAATGGCAGACACACAAAATCAGTATTTTGCTTCAGTTTTCACAGCGGAGGACACTCGTACCATCCCAATAGTACCAGGTAATGCAGAGGTTATAGAAAGGGAGGAAGTTAGAAAAACCATCATGCCCCCTCCCACTCTGCCCCCTCCCACTCTGCCTTCCTCCCACTCTGCCTCCCTCCCACTCTGCCCCCTCCACTCTGCCCCCCTCCACTCTGCCCCCCTCCCAGTCTACCTCTGGAACCTCCTCCAGCCCCCTCCCTATCTCTGGAACCTCCTCCAGCCGCCTCCCTATCTCTGTAACCTCCTCCAGCCCTCCCCTTTTCTCTGGAACCTCCTCCAGCCCCCTCCCTATATCTGGAACCTCCTCCAGCCCCCTCCCTATCTCTGTAACCTCCTCCGGCCCCGACAACCCTCCATATTTCTGTAACCTTTACTAGCCACGACAACCCTCCCTCTCACTGTAACCTCCTCCAGCCCTCCCTGTCTCTGTAACCTCCTTCAGCCTCTGCAAACCTCCTGATCTCTGTAACCTCCTCCAGCTCGTACAACACTCCCTATCACTGTAACCACCTCTAGCCTCTGCAACCCTCCCTATCTCTGTCACCTCCTCCAGCCCCGACAACGCTCCCTATCTCTGTAACCTCCTCCAGCCCCCACAACTCTCCCTATCTCAGTAACCTCCTCCAGTATCGACAACCTCCCCATCTCCGTAACCTCCTCCAGCCCTGCAACTCTCCCTATCTCTATAACCTCCTCCAGCCCCGAGAACCAGCCCTATCACTGTAACTACCTCCAACCTCAACAACCCTCCCGATCTCTGTCACCACCTCCAGCCCAGACAACGCTCGCTATCTCTGTAACTTCCTCCAGCCTCTACAACCCTCCCTATCTCTGTAACCTCCTCCAGCCCCGACAGCCCTCCCTATCACTGTAACTACCTCCAACCTCTACAACCCTCCCGATCTCTGTCACTACCTCCAGCCCTGACAACGCTCGCTAAATCTGTAACCTCCTCCAGCCCCTACAACCCTCTTCATCTCTGTAACCTCCTCCAGCCCCGACAACGCTCCCTACCACTGTAACTACCTCCAACCTCCACAACCCTCCCGATCTCTGTCACTACCTCCAGCCCTGACAACGCTCGCTATATCTGTAACCTCCTCCAGCCCCGACAACCCTCTTCATCTCTGTAACCTCCTCCAGCCCCTACAACGCTCCCAAGCTCTGTAACCTCCTCCTGCCTCTACAATTCTCCCTATCTCTGTAAGCTCCTCCAGCCCCGACAACCCTCCCTATCTCTGTAACCTTCTCCAGCCCCTACAGCCCTCCCTATCTCTATAACCTCCTACAGCCCCTACAACCCTCCCTATCCCTGGAACCTCCTCCAGCCCCGACAACCCTCCCTATCTCTGTAACTACCTCCAACCTCTCCAACCCTCTCATCACGTAACCTCCTACAGCCCCTACAAACCTCCCCATCTCTCTAACCTCCTCCAGCCCCTACAACCCTCCCCATCTCTCTAACCCCCTCCAGCCCCTACAACTCTCCCTATCTCTGTAACTTCCTCCAGCCCCAACATCGCTCCGTATCACTGTAACCACCTCCAGCCCTCCCCATCTCTGTAACGTCCTCCAGCCCCTACAACCCTCCTCATATCTGTAACCTCCTCCAGCCCCGACAACCTTCCCTATCTCTGTAACCTCCTCCAGCCCCTACAACCCTCCCCATCTCTCTAACCTCCTCCAGCCTCTACAACCCTCCCTATGTCTGTAACCTCCTCCAGCCCTGACAACGCCCACGATCTCCGTAGCCTACTCCAGCCCCCACAACCCTCCCCATCTCTGTAACCTCCTCCAGCCCCTACAACCCTCACTATCACTGTAACTACCTCCAACCTCTACAACCTTCCCGATCTCTGTAACCTCCTCCAACCTGTCCAACCCTCCCAATCTCTGTAAACTCCTTCAGCCCCTACAACTCTCCCCATCTCTGTAACCTCCTCCAGCCCCTACAACCCTCTTCATCTCTGTAACCTCCTCCAGCCCCTACAACCCTCCCCATCTCTGTAACCTCCTCCAGCCCCTACAACCCTCTTCATCTCTGTAACCTCCTCCAGCACCTACAGCCCTCCCTATCTCTGTAACCTCACCAGCCCCTACAACCCTCCCTATCTCTGTAACTACCTCCAACCTTTGCAACCCTCTCGATCTCTGTAACCTCCTCCAGCCCCTACAACCTTCCCTATCTCTGTAACCTCCTCCAGCCCCTACAAACCTCCCCATCTCTCTAACCTCCTCCAGCCTCTACAACCCTCCCTATGTCTGTAACCTCCTCCTGCCCTGACAACGACCCCTATCTCCGTAGCCTACTCCAGCCCCCACAACCCTCCCCATCTCTGTAACCTCCTCCAGCCCCTACAACCCTCCCTATCTCTGTAACTACCTCCAACCTCTGCAACCCCCTCGATCTCTGTAACATCCTCCAGCCGCTACATCCCTCCCTATCTCTGTAACTACCTCCAACCTCTACAACCCTCCCGATCTCTGTCACCACCTCCAGCCCAGACAACGCTCGCTATCTCTGTAACCTCCTCCAGCCTCTACAACCCTCCCTATCTCTGTAACCTCCTCCAGCCCCTACAGCCCTCCCTATCACTGTAACTACCTCCAACCTCTACAACCCTCCCGATCTCTGTCACTACCTCCAGCCCTGACAACGCTCGCTAAATCTGTAACCTCCTCCAGCCCCTACAACCCTCTTCATCTCTGTAACCTCCTCCAGCCCCGACAACGCTCCCTATCACTGTAACTACCTCCAACCTCCACAACCCTCCCGATCTCTGTCACCACCTCCAGCCCAGACAACGCTCGCTATCTCTGTAACCTCCTCCAGCCTCTGCAAACATCCCTATCTCTGTAACCTCCTCCAGCCCCTCCAGCCCTCCCTATCACAGTAACTACCTCCAACCTCTACAACCCTCCCGATCTCTGTCACTACCTCCAGCCCTGGCAACGCTCGCTATATCTGTAACCTCCTCCAGCCCCGACAACCCTCTTCATCCCTGTAACCTCCTCCAGCCCCTACAACGCTCCCAAGCTCTGTAACCTCCTCCTGCCTCTACAACTCTCCCTATCTCTGTAACCTCCTCCATCCCCAACAACCCTCCCCATCTCTGTAATCTCCTCCAGCCCCGACAACGCTCCCAAGCTCTGTAACCTCCTCCTGCCTCTACAACTCTCCCTATCTCTGTAAGCTCCTCCAGCCCCTACAACCCTCCCTATCTCTGTAACCTCCTCCAGCCCCTACAGCCCTCCCTATCTCTATAACCTCCTCCAGCCCCTACAACCCTCCCTATCCCTGGAACCTCCTCCAGCCCCGACAACCCTCCCTATCTCTGTAACTACCTCCAACCTCTCCAACCCTCCCATCACGTAACCTCCTACAGCCCTCCCTATCTCTGGAACCTCCTCCAGCCCCTACAACCCTCCCTACCACTGTAACTACCTCCAACCTCTGCTACCCTCCCGATCCCTGTAACTTCATCCAGCCCCTACAAACCTCCCCATCTCTCTAACCTCCTCCAGCCCCTACAACCCTCCCCATCTCTCTAACCCCCTCCAGCCCCTACAACTCTCCCTATCTCTGTAACTTCCTCCAGCGCCAACATCTCTCCGTATCACTGTAACCACCTCCAGCCCTCCCAATCTCTGTAACGTCCTCCAGCCCCTACAACCCTACTCATATCTGTAACCTCCTCCAGCCCCGACAACCCTCCCTATCTCTGTAACCTCCTCCAGCCCCTACAACCCTCCCCATCTCTCTAACCTCCTCCAGCCTCTACAACCCTCCCTATGTCTGTAACCTCCTCCAGCCCTGACAACGCCCCCTATCTCCGTAGCCTACTCCAGCCCCCACAACCCTCCCCATCTCTGTAACCTCCTCCAGCCCCTACAACCCTCCCTATCACTGTAACTACCTCCAACCACTACAACCTTCCCGATCTCTGTAACCTCCTCCAACCTGTACAACCCTCCCTATCTCTGTAACCTCTTTCAGCCCCTACAACTCTCCCCATCTCTGTATCCTCCTCCAGCCCCTACAACCCTCTTCATCTCTGTAACCTCCTCCAGCCCCTACAACCCTCCCCATCTCTGTAACCTCCTCCAGCCCCTACAACCCTCTTCATCTCTGTAACCTCCTCCAGCACCTGCAGCCCTCCCTATCTCTGTAACCTCCTCCAGCCCCTACAACCCTCCCTATCTCAGTAACTACCTCCAACCTCTACAACCCTCCCGATCTCTGTCACCACCTCCAGCCCAGACAACGCTCGCTATCTCTGTAACCTCCTCCAGCCTCTACAACCCTCCCTATCTCTGTAACCTCCTCCAGCCCCTACAGCCCTCCCTATCACTGTAACTACCTCCAACCTCTACAACCCTCCCGATCTCTGTCACTACCTCCAGCCCTGACAACGCTCGCTAAATCTGTAACCTCCTCCAGCCCCTACAACCCTCTTCATCTCTGTAACCTCCTCCAGCCCCGACAACGCTCTCTATCACTGTAACTACCTCCAACCTCCACAACCCTCCCGATCTCTGTCACCACCTCCAGCCCAGACAACGCTCGCTATCTCTGTAACCTCCTCCAGCCTCTACAACCCACCCTATCTCTGTAAGCTCCTCCAGCCCCGACAGCCCTCCTTATCACTGTAACCTCCTCCAACCTCTACAACCCTCCCGATCTATGTCAGTACCTCCAGCCCTGACAACGCTCGCTATATCTGTAACCTCCTCCAGCCCCTAAAACCCTCCCTATCACTGTAACTACCTCCAACCTCTACAACCTTCCCGATCTCTGTAACCTCCTCCAACCTGTACAACCCTCCCTATCTCTGTAACCTCCTTCAGCCCCTACAACTCTCCCCATCTCTGTAACCTCCTCCAGCCCCTACAACCCTCTTCATCTCTGTAACCTCCTCCAGCCCCTACAACCCTCCCCATCTCTGTAACCTCCTCCAGCCCCTACAACCCTCTTCATCTCTGTAACCTCCTCAAGCACCTACAGCCCTCCCTATCTCTGTAACCTCCTCCAGCCCCTACAACCCTCCCTATCTCTGTAACTACCTCCAACCTCTGCAACCCTCTCGATCTCTGTAACCTCCTCCAGCCCCTACAACCCTCCCTATCTCTGTAACTACCTCCAACCTCTACAACCCTCCCGATCTCTGTCACCACCTCCAGCCCAGACAACGCTCGCTATCTCTGTAACCTCCTCCAGCCTCTACAACCCTCCCTATCTCTGTAACCTCCTCCAGCCCCTACAGCCCTCCCTATCACTGCAACTACCTCCAACCTCTACAACCCTCCCGATCTCTGACACTACCTCCAGCCCTGACAACGCTCGCTAAATCTGTAACCTCCTCCAGCCCCTACAACCCACTTCATCTTTTTAACCTCCTCCAGCCCCGACAACGCTCCCTATCACTGTGACTACCTCCAACCTCCACAACTCTCCCGATCTCTGTCACCACCTCCAGCCCAGACAACGCTCGCTATCTCTGTAACCTCCTCCAGCCCGTACACCCCTCTTCATCTCTGTCACCTCTTCCAGCCCCGACAACGCTCCCAAGCTCTGTAACCTCCTCCTGCCTCGACAACTCTCCCTATC
Organism: Heterodontus francisci; assembly: GCF_036365525.1. NCBI lineage: Eukaryota > Metazoa > Chordata > Chondrichthyes > Heterodontiformes > Heterodontidae > Heterodontus > Heterodontus francisci. The sequence continues at coordinate 9,381,066 of NC_090405.1, read as the reverse complement.
TCTGTAACCTCCTCCAGCCCCGACAACCCTCCCCATCTCTGTCACCTCCTCCAGCCCCTACAACGCTCCCAAGCTCTGTAACCTCCTCCTGCCTCTACAACTCCCCCTATCTCTGTAAGCTCCTCCAGCCCCTACAACCCTCCCTATCTCTGTAACCTCCTCCAGCTCCTACAGCCCTCCCTATCTCTGTAACCTCCTCCAGCCCCTACAACCCTCCCTATCCCTGGAACCTCCTCCAGCCCCGACAACCCTCCCTATCTCTGTAACAACCTCCAACCTCTCCAACCCTCCCATCACGTAACCTCTTACAGCCCTCCCTATCTCTGAAACCTCCTCCAGCCCCTACAACCCTCCCTACCACTGTAACTACCTCCAACCTCTACAACCCTCCCGATCCCTGTAACCTCATCCAGCCCCTACAAACCTCCCCATCTCTCTAACCTCCTCCAGCCCCTACAACCCTCCCCATCTCTCTAACCTCCTCCAGCCCCTACAACTCTCCCTATCTCTGTAACTTCCTCTAGCCCCAACATCTCTCCCTATCACTGTAACCACCTCCAGCCCTCCCCATCTCTGTAACTTCCTCCAGCCCCTACAACCCTCCTCATATCTGTAACATCCTCCAGTCCCTACAACCTTCCCTATCTCTGTAACCTCCTCCAGCCCCTCCAACCCTCCCCATCTCTCGAACCTCCTCCAGCCTCCACAACCCTCCCTATGTCTGTAACCTCCTCCAGCCCTGACAACGCCCCCTATCCCCGTAGCCTCCTCCAGCCCCCACAAACCTCCCGGTCTCTGTAACCTCCTCCAGCCCCTGCAACCCTCCCTATCACTGTAACTACCTCCAACCTCTACAACCTTCCCGATCTCTGTAACCTCCTCCAACCTGTACAACCCTCCCTATCTCTGTAACCTCCTTCAGCCCCTACAACTCTCCCCATCTCTGTAACCTCCTCCAGCCCCTACAACCCTCTTCATCTCTGTAACCTCCTCCAGCCCCTCCAACCCTCCCCATCTCTGTAACCTCCTCCAGCCCCTACAACCCTCTTCATCTCTGTAACCTCCTCCAGCACCTACAGCTCTCCCTACCTCTGTAACCTCCTCCAGCCCCTACAACCCTCCCTATCTCTGTAACTACCTCCAACCTCTGCAACCCTCTCGATCTCTGTAACCTCCTCCAGCCCCTACAACCCTCCCGATCTCTGTAACTACCTCCAACCTCTACAACCCTCCCGATCTCTGTCACCACCTCCAGCCCAGACAACGCTCGCTATCTCTGTAACCTCCTCCAGCCTCTACAACCCTCCCTATCTCTGTAACCTCCTCCAGCCCTTACAGCCCTCCCTATCACTGTAACTACCTCCAACCTCTACAACCCTCCCCATCTCTGTCACTACCTCCAGCCCTGACAACGCTCGCTAAATCTGTAACCTCCTCCAGCCCCTACAACCCTCTTCATCTCTGTAACCTCCTCCAGCCCCGACAACGCTCCCATTCACTGTAACTACCTCCAACCTCCACAACCCTCCCGATCTCTGTCACCACCTCCAGCCCAGACAACGCTCGCTATCTCTGTAACCTCCTCCAGCCTCTACAACCCTCCCTATCTCTGTAACCTCCTCCAGCCCCTACAGCCCTCCTTATCATTGTAACTACCTCCAACCTCTACAACCCTCCCGATCTCTGTCACTACCGCCAGCCCTGACAACGTTCGCTATATCTGTTACCTCCTCCAGCCCCTACAATCCTCTTCATCTCTGTAACCTCCTCCATCTCCTACAACGCTCCCAAGCTCTGTAACCTCCTCCTGCCTCTACAACTCTCCCTATCTCTGTAACCTCCTCCAGACCGGACAACCCTCCCCATCTCTGCAACCTCCTCCAGCCCCTACCACGCTCCCAAGCTCTGTAACCTCCTCCTGCCACTACAACTCTCCCTATCTCTGTAAGCTCCTCCAGCCCCTACAACCCTCCTTATCTCTGTAACCTCCTCCAGCCCCTACAGTCCTCCCTATCCCTGGAACCTCCTCCAGCCCCGACAACCCTCCCTATCTCTGTAACTACCTCCAACCTCTCCAACCCTCCCATCACGTAACCTCCTACAGCCCTCCCTATCTCTGGAACCTCCTCCAGCCCCTACAACCCTCCCTACCACTGTAACTACCTCCAACCTCTGCAACCCTCCCGATCCCTGTAAACTCATCCAGCCCCTACAACCCTCCCCATCTCTCTAACATCCTCCAGCCCCTACAACCCTCCCCATCTCTCTAACCTCCTCCAGCCCCTACAACTCTCCCTATCTCTGTAACTTCCTCCAGCCCCAACATCTCTCCCTATCACTGTAACCACCTCCAGCCCTCCCCATCTCTGTAACGCCCTCCAGCCCCTACAACCCTCCTCATATCTGTAACCTCCTCCAGCCCCTACAACCTTCCCTATCTCTGTAACCTCCTCCAGCCCCTACAACCCTCCCCATCTCTCTAACCTCCTCCAGCCTCTACAACCCTCCCTATGTCTGTAACCTCCTCCAGCCCTGACAACGCGCCCTATCTCCGTAGCCTCCTCCAGCCCCTTCAAACCTCCCCATCTCTGTAACCTCCTCCAGCCCCTACAACCCTCCCTATCACTGTAACTACCTCCAACCTCTACAACCTTCCCGATCTCTGTCACCTCCTCCAACCTGTACAACCCTCCCTATCTCTGTAACCTCCTTCAACCCCTACAACTCTCCCCGTCTCTGTAACCTCCTCCAGCCCTGACAACCCTCTTCATCTCTGTAACCTCCTCCAGCCCATACAACCCTCCCTATCACTGTAACTACCTCCAACCTCTACAACCTTCCCGATCTCTGTAACCTCCTCCAACCTGTACAACCCTCCCTATCTCTGTAACCTCCTTCAGCCCCTACAAGTCTCCCCGTCTCTGTAACCTCCTCCAGCCCTGACAACCCTCTTCATCTCTGTAACCTCCTCCAGCCCCTACAACCCTCCCCATCTCTGTAACCTCCTCCAGCCCCTACAACTCTCTTCATCTCTGTAACCTCCTCCAGCCCCTACAACCCTCGCTATCTCTGTAACTACCTCCAACCTCTGCAACCCTCTCGATCTCTGTAACCTCCTCCAGCCCCTCCAACCCTCCCTATCTCTGTAACTACCTCCAACCTCTACAACCCTCCCATCACGTAACCTCCTACAGCCCCTTCAGCCCTCCCTATCTCTGTAACCACCTTCAGCCCCTACAACCCTCCCTATCACTGTAACTACCTACAACCTCTGCAACCCTCTCGATCTCTGTAACCTCCTCCAGCCCCTACAACCCTCCCCATCTCTCTAATCTCCTCCAGTCCCTACAACCCTCCCCATATCTGTAACCTCCTCCAGCCCCTACAACCCTCCTCATCGCTGTTAACTCCTCCAGCCCCTACAACCCTCCCTATCTCTGTAACTTCCTACAGCCCCTACAACCCTCCCTATCTCTGTAACCTCCTCCAGCACCTACAACCCTCCCTATCTCTGTAACCTCCTCCTCCCCTACAACCCTCCCTATCTCTGTAACTTCCTCCAGCCCCTACAACTCTCCCTATCTCTGTAACCTCCTCCAGCCCCTTCAACCCTCCCTATCTCTGTAACCTCCTCCAGCCCCTACAACTTCCCTATCTCTGTAACCTTCTCCAGGCTCCACAGCACTCCCAAGCTCTGTCACCTCCTCCAGCCTCGACAACTCTTCCTATCTCTGTAACTGCCTCCAGCCCCTACAACCCTCCACATCCCAGTAACCTCCTACAGCCCTCCCTATCATGGTATCCTCCTCCAGCCCCTACAGCCCTCCCTATCTCTCTAACTTCCTCCGGCCCTTACAACCCTCCCTATTACTGTAACATCCTACAGCCCTCCCTATCTCTGTAACCTCCTACAGCCCTCCCTATTTCTCTAACCTCCTCCAGCCCTCACAACCCCCCGATCTCTATAACGTCCTCCAGCCCTTACAACCCTCCCCATCGCTGTTACCTCCTTCATCCCCTACCACCCTCCCTATCTCGTTCACCTCCTCCAGCCCCTACAACCCTCCCTATCTCTGTAACCTCCTTCAGCCCCTACCACCCTCCCTATCTCTGTAACCTCCTCCAGCCCTTACAACCCTCCCGATCTCTATAACTTCCTCCAGCCCTGACAACCCTCCTCATCGCTGTTGCCTCCTCCAGCCCCTGCGACCCTCCCTATCTCTGTAACCTCCTCCAGCCTCCACAACCCTCCCTATCTCTGTAAGCACGGATACTTTTGAATTGCTGAACATGAGCTCCCAGGATTTATCTTTTGCAACTACCAAAATGTTGGAAATCTCTGGTTTGAAATGCGGGTTTTTGTGCACAATAATATTCACTTTGGGGAGCAGTTGCAGGATGGTGCAGGCAGCAATGCAGTGTAGGGCAGGAAACGGGGAGCCGACAATCACCTTTTGGTTTCGCTTGTTGTGTTTTTTTGTGATCAATTGAGCGGCGCCATCTTTCCTACTGGCAACCGGTGAAAAACGTCACAGGGTGTGACGCTTCAGTCCATCTGCGCATGTGCAGCTTCTGCACAACTCATGGTTGCGTTGTTAGTAAACGCAGCCTTTTTTGAAATCTCTGATCCCGGAGCTGCAAAGTTTTCAATATGAAAACAGTGAAGTTGTGTCAGAGGTGATTATTTTTGAACATTTATCTACAATTTGGAACTTTTATTTTTCTGTGTTTTCTGAGACAGATTCCATTGCTCTGGGACTGATTTGCTCCTTTACTGTGTCTCTGAAACCATCTCCATCCATTGCTTTGTTTCACCTCTGTCCTCCCCATTAACCTCTCTGTGATTGTGTAACTTCACCTCCCTCTAATAATGCCTGTATTTTAGAAAGCTTTGATATTTTCTTGTTACTTCCATGTACACTGACCATGCACTGCTGGATTACCAGTTTTATCTTCCCACAGCATCTTTCATTATTAGCAATTGTTTTTCCTGAACTCTAGTCCATTTCTCTTCCACTTCTCAGCTTTCTTGACCATCAAATTCTGCACCATTTTTATTCCTGATAATTCATTCTGCAAACCCTGAAAGGTTAACTTTCTTTTCTCCACACATGCTACCTGACCTGCTGAGTACTTCCCGTACTTTCTCTTTCATATTTCCAGCATCTGCAGTATTTTGCTGTTGTTTTATGACCAGCGCTGCTCACAGAACCCAGTCTAGAAACACAGACAGACCAGTTAAGTGTTGGTTTATATCAGGGTGGACATTGGATGCAAGAAAATAAAAGCAAAATACTGCAGATGCTGGAAATCTGAAATAAAAGCAAAAAACTGCTGGAAATACTCTGCAGGTCTGGCAGTATCTGTGGATGGAGAAGCAGAGTTAACATTTCAGATCAGTGACCCTGCATCAGAATGGAGAGGTTTTTTGTAACATCACTTTGAGCTGGAGTGAAGATGGAGCAGAATCTGCTCAGTTTAACCCCAGAACTTGTGAGCACAGTCCAACCCAACATCCAGTGTGGGAATGTCGAGGAGAGATTAGGTTATTAAAGTGACATTGTCTGTACAATCTAAAAGAGGATTAATTTAGCAACAAATATTTATGTTGAGACTTTCAATCCATTTTACAAATACACATTTTTTTTACTTCATTCTCAGGATATAGACGTCACTAGCAAGACCAACATATATTGTAAATCCTGCCTGTTGAGAAGGTGAAGCTCGACCGCTTTCTTAACACGTTGCCGTTGGTGTGGTGAAATACTCCCACAATGCTGTTAGGTAAGGAGTTCCAGGATTTTTCCCAGTGACAATGAAGGAATGGCGATAAAGGTCCAAATAACAACAACACCTTGTGTTTATATAGCACCTTTAATGGAATAAAACATTCCAGGACACAGAACCAGAGAAAGGTTACAGCACAGAAGGAGGCCATTCAGCCCATCCTGTCTGCACCGGCTGAAAAAACTAGCTTAGTGAGATCTAATCTCACCTTCCAGCACCTGGTCTGTAGCTTTGCAGGTTACAGCACTTCAGGTGCACGTCCAGCTTTTTTTTAAATGAGTTGAGGGTTTCTGCATCCACCACTGATCCGGGCAGTGAATTCCAGACACCCACCACCCTCTGGGTCAAAACCTTTTCCTCATGTCCCCTCTAATCCTTCGACCAATCACCTCAAATCCGTGCTTCCTGGTAATTGACCTCTCTGCGAGGGTAAACAGGTCCTTCCTGTCTGACAATGTTAATATCTGTGGCTTATCCAGTCTGACAATGTCAATATCTCTGGTTTATCAAGTCTGACAATGTCAATATCAGTGGTTGATCCAGTCTGACAATGTTAATATCAGTGGTTTATCTTGTCTGACAATGTTAAGATCTGTGGTTTATCCTGTCTGACAATGTTAATATCAGTGGTTTATCCAGTCTGACGCGCTCGGCCAGCTTCTGGAGCCTGTTCAGAGCGACTCGAGCAAAGACTTTCCCCACTATGCTGAGCAGGGAGATTCCACGGTAGTTGTTGCAGTCACCGCGGTCACCTTTGTTTTTATGGAGGGTGATGATGTTGGCATCGCGCATGTCCTGGGGTACTGCTCCCTCGTCCCAGCACAGGCATAGCAGTTCATGTAGTGCTGAGAGTATAGCAGGCTTGGCACTCTTGATTATTTCAGGGGTAATGCTGTCCTTCCCAGGGGCTTTTCCGCTGGCTAGGGAATCAATGGCATCACTGAGTTCCGATTTGGTTGGCTGTATGTCCAGCTCATCCATGACTGGTAGAGGCTGGGCTGCATTGAGGGCAGTCTCAGTGACAGCATTCTCCCTGGAGTACAGTTCTAGGTAGTGCTCAACCCAGCGGTCCATCTGTTTGCGTTGGTCAGTGATTATGTCCCCCGATTTAGATTTGAGGGGGGTGATCTTCTTGATGGTTGGCCCAAGAGCTCTCTTCATGCCATCATATATTCCTCTGATGTTTCCGGTGTCTGAGGCCAGCTGAATATGACTGCATAGGTGTTGCCAGTAGTCGTTTGCGCAACGCCTAGCTGTTCTTTGTGCAGTACTTCTGTCTGCTTTAAGTGCTGCGGATGTTAAATCGCTGGGGGCTTTCTTGTAGTTCAAAAGTGCAATGCGCTTAGCGGCTATGACAGGTTCCAGCTCTTCATTATGAGATTGAAACCAGTCTGCATTTCTCTTCGCACTTTTGCCGTAGGTGGTCAAAGCTGACTCATAGATGGCGTCTCTGATGTGGGCCCACTTGGTCTCAGCATCCCCTGTGGGAGTGTTTTGAAGGGCTGTTACAAGTGAATTTAGAAATTTTTGTAACAGCTGTGGGTGAGAAATTCTGCTCGTGTTGATGCGCGGGTGGCGCTTCTGCTTGGAATGATGCAACTTCTTTGGTCTGAGTCTAACCTTGCTGCACACCAGGGAGTGGTCGGTGTCGCAGTCCGCACTGTGGAAGCTGCATGTGATTTGAACACTGTTTAAGGCGGCTCGCCTTGTGACAATGAGGTCTAGCTGGTGCCAACGACGTGATCTTGGGTGCCTCCATGAAACCTGGTGACAGGGTTTAGTGTGAAAGAACGAGTTGGTGATGCAGAGGTTATGATAGGTACACAACTCAAGCAGTCTCTGCCCGTTCTCATTCATCCTTCCAACGCCATAGCGCCCAAGGCAGGAGGGCCATGAGGCGTCTACCCTGAGGCACAGTGTGGCTTTCGTGCAGAGAGATCGACTATTGACATGCTGTTCTCCCTTCGTCAGATACAGGAGAAATGCCGTGAACAACAGATGCCCCTCTACATTGCTTTCATTGATCTCACCAAAGCCTTTGACCTCGTCAGCAGACGTGGTCTCTTCAGACTACTAGAAAAGATCGGATGTCCACCAAAGCTACTAAGTATCATCACCTCATTCCATGACAATATGAAAGGCACAATTCAACATGGTGGCTCCTCATCAGAGCCCTTTCCTATCCTGAGTGGTGTGAAACAGGGCTGTGTTCTCGCACCCACACTTTTTGGGATTTTCTTCTCCCTGCTGCTTTCACATGCGTTCAAATCCTCTGAAGAAGGAATTTTCCTCCACACAAGATCAGGGGGCAGGTTGTTCAACCTTGCCCGTCTAAGAGCGAAGTCCAAAGTACGGAAAGTCCTCATCAGAGAACTCCTCTTTGCTGACGATGCTGCTTTAACATCTCACACTGAAGAATGCCTGCAGAGTCTCATCGACAGGTTTGCGTCTGCCTGCAATGAATTTGGCCTAACCATCAGCCTCAAGAAAACGAACATCATGGGGCAGGATGTCAGAAATGCTCCATCCATCAATATTGGCGACCATGCTCTGGAAGTGGTTCAAGAGTTCACCTACCTAGGCTCAACTATCATCAGTAACCTGTCTCTAGATGCAGAAATCAACAAGCGCATGGGTAAGGCTTCCACTGCTATGTTCAGACTGGCCAAGAGAGTGTGGGAAAATGGCGCACTGACACGGAACACAAAAGTCCGAGTGTATCAGGCCTGTGTCCTCAGTACCTTGCTCTACGGCAGCGAGGCCTGGACAACGTATGCCAGCCAAGAGCGACGTCTCAATTCATTCCATCTTCGCTGCCTTCGGAGAATACTTGGCATCAGGTGGCAGGACTATATCTCCAACACAGAAGTCCTTGAAGCGGCCAACATCCCCAGCTTATACACACTACTGAGTCAGCGGCGCTTGAGATGGCTTGGCCATGTGAGCCGCATGGAAGATGGCAGGATTCCCAAAGACACATTGTACAGCGAGCTCGCCACTGGTATCAGACCCACCGGCCGTCCATGTCTCCGTTATAAAGACGTCTGCAAACGCGACATGAAATCGTGTGACATTGATCACAAGTCGTGGAAGTCAGTTGCCAGCATTCGCCAGAGCTGGCGGGCAGCCATAAAGACAGGGCTAAATTGTGGCGAGTCGAAGAGACTTAGTAGTTGGCAGGAAAAAAGACAGAGGCGCAAGGGGAGAGCCAACTGTCCAACAGCCCCAACAAACAAATTTCTCTGCAGCACCTGTGGAAGAGCCTGTCACTACAGAATTGGCCTTTATAGCCACTCCAGGCGCTGCTTCACAAACCACTGACCACCTCCAGGCGCGTATCCATTGTCTCTCGAGATAAGGAGGCCCAAAAAGAAAAGAAAAAAAAAAAAAGATCCAGTCTGACAATGTTAATATCAGTGATTTATCCAGTTTGACAAAGTCAATATCTGTGGTTTATCCGGTCTGACAATGTCAATATCTGTGGATTATCAAGTCTGACAATGTTAATATCTCTGGTTTATCCAGTCTGACAATGTTAATATCTGTGGTTTATCCGGTCTGACAATGTTAATATCTGTGGTTTATCCAGTCTGACAATGTTAATATCTGTGGTTTATCCAGTCTGACAATGTTAATAACAGTGGTTTATCCTGTCTGACAATGTCAATATCTGTGGTTTATCCAGTCTGACAATGTTAATATCAGAGATTTATCCAGTCTGACAAAGTCAATATCAGTGGTTTATCCAGTCTGACAAAGTCAATATCAGTGGTTTATCCAGTCTGACAAAGTCAATATCAGTGATTTATCCAGTCTGACAATGTTAATATCAGTGGTTTATCCAGTCTGACAAAGTCAATATCAGTGATTTATCCAGTCTGACAATGTTAATATCAGTGATTTATCCAGTCTGACAATGTTAATATCTGTGGTTTATCCAGTCTGACAAAGTCAATATCAGTGGTTTATCCAGTCTGACAAAGTCAATATCTGTGGTTTATCAAGTCTGACAATGTTAATATCAGTGGTTTATCCAGTCTGACAATGTTAATCTCTGTGGTTTATCCAGTCTGACAAAGTCAATATCAGTGGTTTATCCAGTCTGACAAACTCAATATCAGTGATTTATCCAGTCTGACAATGTTAATATCTCTCGTTTATCCAGTCAGACAAAGTCAATATCAGTGGTTTATCCAGTCTGACAAAGTCAATATCAGTCATTTATCCAGTCTGACAATGTTAATATCTGTGGTTTATCCAGTCTGACAAAGTCAATATCAGTGGTTTATCCAGTCTGACAAAGTCAATATCTGTGGTTTATCAAGTCTGACAATGTTAATATCAGTGGTTTATCCAGTCTGACAATATTAATCTCTGTGGTTTATCCAGTCTGACAAAGTCAATATCAGTGGTTTATCCAGTCTGACAAAGTCAATATCAGTGGTTTATCCAGTCTGACAAAGTCAATATCAGTGATTTATCCAGTCTGACAATGTTAATATCTGTCGTTTATCCAGTCTGACAAAGTCAATATCAGTGGTTTAACCAGTCTGACAAAGTCAATATCAGTGGTTTATCCAGTCTGACAAACTCAATATCTGTGGTTTATCAAGTCTGACAATGTTAATATCTGTGGTTTATCCAGTCTGACAATGTCAATATCTGTGGTTTATCCAGTCTGACAATGTTAATCTCTGTGGTTTATCCAGTCTGACACTGTTAATATCAGTGGTTTATCCAGTCTGACAATGTTAATATCAGTGGTTTATCCAGTCTGACAAAGTCAATATCAGTGATTTATCCAATCTGACATGGTCAATATCAGTGGTTTATCCAGTCTGGCAATGTTAATATCAGTGGTTTATCCAGTCTGACAAAGTCAATATCAGTGATTTATGCAGTCTGACAATGTTAATATCAGTGATTTATCCAGTCTGACAATGTTAATATCTGTGGTTTATCCAGTCTGACAAAGTCAATATCAGTGGTTTATCCAGTCTGACAAAGTCAATATCTGTGGTTTATCAAGTCTGACAAAGTCAATATCTGTGGTTTATCCAGTCTGACAATGTTAATATCAGTGATTTATCAAGTCTGACAATGTTAATATCTGTGGTTTATCCAGTCTGACAATGTTAATATCTGTGGTTTATGCAGTCTGACAATGTCAATATTAGTGGTTTATCCAGTCTGACAATGTTAATATCTGTGGTTTATCCAGTCTGACAATGTTAATATCAGTGGTTTATGCAGTCTGACAATGTCAATATCTGTGGTTTATCAACTCTGACAATGTTAATATCAGTGATTTATCAAGTCTGACAATTTCAATATCAGTTGTTTATCAAGTCTGACAATGTTAATATCAGTGATTTATCCAGTCTGACAATGTTAATATCAGTGATTTATCCAGTCTGACAATTTCAATATCAATGGTTTATCAAGTCTGACAATGTTAATATCAGTGATTTATCCAGTCTGACAATGTTAATATCAGTGATTTATCCAGTCTGACAAAGTCAATATCAGTGATTTATCCATTCTGACAATGTGAATATCGGTGATTTATCCAGTCTGACAATCTTAATATCAGTGATTTATCCAGTCTGACAAAGTCAATATCAGTGGTTTTTCCAATCTGACAAAGTCAATATCAGTGGTTTATCCAGTCTGACAATGTTAATATCAGTGATTTATCCAGTCTGACAATGTTAATATCAGTGGTTTATCCAGTCTGACAAAGTCAATATCAGTGGTTTATCCAGTCTGACAAAGTCAATATCAGTGATTTATCCAGTCTGACAATGTTAATATCTGTCGTTTATCCAGTCTGACAAAGTCAATATCAGTGGTTTAACCAGTCTGACAAAGTCAATATCAGTGGTTTATCCAGTCTGACAAACTCAATATCTGTGGTTTATCAAGTCTGACAATGTTAATATCTGTGGTTTATCCAGTCTGACAAAGTCAATATCAGTGGTTTATCCAGTCTGACAAAGTCAATATCTGTGGTTTATCAAGTCTGACAATGTTAATATCAGTGGTTTATCCAGTCTGACAATGTTAATCTCTGTGGTTTATCCAGTCTGACAAAGTCAATATCAGTGGTTTATCCAGTCTGACAAACTCAATATCAGTGATTTATCCAGTCTGACAATGTTAATATCTCTCGTTTATCCAGTCAGACAAAGTCAATATCAGTGGTTTATCCAGTCTGACAAAGTCAATATCAGTCATTTATCCAGTCTGACAATGTTAATATCTGTGGTTTATCCAGTCTGACAAAGTCAATATCAGTGGTTTATCCAGTCAGACAAAGTCAATATCTGTGGTTTATCAAGTCTGACAATGTTAATATCAGTGGTTTATCCAGTCTAACAATATTAATCTCTGTGGTTTATCCAGTCTGACAAAGTCAATATCAGTGGTTTATCCAGTCTGACAAAGTCAATATCAGTGGTTTATCCAGTCTGACAAAGTCAATATCAGTGATTTATCCAGTCTGACAATGTTAATATCTGTCGTTTATCCAGTCTGACAAAGTCAATATCAGTGGTTTAACCAGTCTGACAAAGTCAATATCAGTGGTTTATCCAGTCTGACAAACTCAATATCTGTGGTTTATCAAGTCTGACAATGTTAATATCTGTGGTTTATCCAGTCTGACAATGTCAATATCTGTGGTTTATCCAGTCTGACAATGTTAATCTCTGTGGTTTATCCAGTCTGACACTGTTAATATCAGTGGTTTATCCAGTCTGACAATGTTAATATCAGTGGTTTATCCAGTCTGACAAAGTCAATATCAGTGATTTATCCAATCTGACATGGTCAATATCAGTGGTTTATCCAGTCTGGCAATGTTAATATCAGTGGTTTATCCAGTCTGACAAAGTCAATATCAGTGATTTATGCAGTCTGACAATGTTAATATCAGTGATTTATCCAGTCTGACAATGTTAATATCTGTGGTTTATCCAGTCTGACAAAGTCAATATCAGTGGTTTATCCAGTCTGACAAAGTCAATATCTGTGGTTTATCAAGTCTGACAAAGTCAATATCTGTGGTTTATCCAGTCTGACAATGTTAATATCAGTGATTTATCAAGTCTGACAATGTTAATATCTGTGGTTTATCCAGTCTGACAATGTTAATATCTGTGGTTTATGCAGTCTGACAATGTCAAAATTAGTGGTTTATCCAGTCTGACAATGTTAATATCTGTGGTTTATCCAGTCTGACAATGTTAATATCAGTGGTTTATGCAGTCTGACAATGTCAATATCTGTGGTTTATCAACTCTGACAATGTTAATATCAGTGATTTATCAAGTCTGACAATTTCAATATCAGTTGTTTATCAAGTCTGACAATGTTAATATCAGTGATTTATCCAGTCTGACAATGTTAATATCAGTGATTTATCAAGTCTGACAATGTTAATATCAGTGATTTATCCAGTCTGACAAAGTCAATATCAGTGATTTATCCATTCTGACAATGTGAATATCGGTGATTTATCCAGTCTGACAATCTTAATATCAGTGATTTATCCAGTCTGACAATGTTAATATCAGTGATTTATCCAGTCTGACAAAGTCAATATCAGTGATTTATCCATTCTGACAATGTGAATATCGGTGATTTATCCAGTCTGACAATCTTAATATCAGTGATTTATCCAGTCTGACAAAGTCAATATCAGTGGTTTTTCCAATCTGACAAAGTCAATATCAGTGGTTTATCCAGTCTGACAATGTTAATATCAGTGATTTATCCAGTCTGACAATGTTAATATCAGTGGTTTATCCAGTCTGACAAAGTCAATATCAGTGGTTTATCCAGTCTGACAAAGTCAATATCAGTGATTTATCCAGTCTGACAATGTTAATATCTGTCGTTTATCCAGTCTGACAAAGTCAATATCAGTGGTTTAACCAGTCTGACAAAGTCAATATCAGTGGTTTATCCAGTCTGACAAACTCAATATCTGTGGTTTATCAAGTCTGACAATGTTAATATCTGTGGTTTATCCAGTCTGACAATGTCAATATCTGTGGTTTATCCAGTCTGACAATGTTAATCTCTGTGGTTTATCCAGTCTGACACTGTTAATATCAGTGGTTTATCCAGAGTGACAATGTTAATATCAGTGGTTTATCCAGTCTGACAAAGTCAATATCAGTGATTTATCCAATCTGACATGGTCAATATCAGTGGTTTATCCAGTCTGGCAATGTTAATATCAGTGGTTTATCCAGTCTGACAAAGTCAATATCAGTGATTTATGCAGTCTGACAATGTTAATATCAGTGATTTATCCAGTCTGACAATGTTAATATCTGTGGTTTATCCAGTCTGACAAAGTCAATATCAGTGGTTTATCCAGTCTGACAAAGTCAATATCTGTGGTTTATCAAGTCTGACAAAGTCAATATCTGTGGTTTATCCAGTCTGACAATGTTAATATCAGTGATTTATCAAGTCTGACAATGTTAATATCTGTGGTTTATCCAGTCTGACAATGTTAATATCTGTGGTTTATGCAGTCTGACAATGTCAATATTAGTGGTTTATCCAGTCTGACAATGTTAATATCTGTGGTTTATCCAGTCTGACAATGTTAATATCAGTGGTTTATGCAGTCTGACAATGTCAATATCTGTGGTTTATCAACTCTGACAATGTTAATATCAGTGATTTATCAAGTCTGACAATTTCAATATCAGTTGTTTATCAAGTCTGACAATGTTAATATCAGTGATTTATCCAGTCTGACAATGTTAATATCAGTGATTTATCCAGTCTGACAATTTCAATATCAATGGTTTATCAAGTCTGACAATGTTAATATCAGTGATTTATCCAGTCTGACAATGTTAATATCAGTGATTTATCCAGTCTGACAAAGTCAATATCAGTGATTTATCCATTCTGACAATGTGAATATCAGTGGTTTTTCCAATCTGACAAAGTCAATATCAGTGGTTTATCCAGTCTGACAAAGTCAATATCAGTGGTTTATCCAGTCTGACAATGTCAATATCAGTGGTTTATCCAGTCTGACAATGTCAATATCTGTGATTTATCCAGTCTGACAAAGTCAATATCTGTGGTTTATCCAGTCTGACAAAGTCAATATCAGTGGTCTATCCAGTCTGACAAAGTCAATATCAGTGGTTTATCCAGTCTGACAAAGTCAGTATCAGTGGTTTATCCAGTCTGACAATGTCAATATCTGTGGATAATCCAGTCTGACAAAGTCAATATCTGTGGTTTATCCAGTCTGACAAAGTCAATATCTGTGGTTTATCCAGTCTGACAAAGTCAATATCAGTGGTTTATCCAGTCTGACAAAGTCAATATCTGTGGTTTATCCAGGCTGACAAAGTCAATATCAGTGGTTTATCCAGTCTGACAAAGTCAATATCTGTGGTTTATCCAGGCTGACAATGTCAATATCTGTGGTTTATCCAGTCTGACAATGTTAATCTCTGTGGTTTATCCAGTCTGACAATGTCAATATCAGTGCATTTATCCAGTCTGACAATGTTAATATCAGTGGTTTATCCAGTCTGACAAAGTCAATATCTGTGGTTTATCCAATCTGACAATGTTAATATCAGTGATTTATCCAGTCTGACAATGTTAATATCTGTGGTTTATCCAGTCTGACAAAGTCACTATCAGTGGTTTATCCAGTCTGACAAAGTCAATATCTGTGGTTTATCAAGTCTGACAATGTTAATATCTGTGGTTTACCCAGTCTGACAATGTTAATATCTGTGGTTTATGCAGTCTGACAATGTCAATATTAGTGGATTATCCAGTCTGACAATGTTAATATCTGTGGTTTATCCAGTCTGACAATGTTAATATCAGTGGTTTATGCAGTCTGACAATGTCAATATCAGTGGTTTATCCAGTCTGACAATGTCAATATCTGTGGTTTATCAACTCTGACAAAATTAATATCAGTGATTTATCAAGTCTGACAATTTCAATATCAGTGGTTTATCAAGTCTGACGATGTTAATATCAGTGATTTATCCAGTCTGACAATGTTAATATCAGTGATTTATCCAGTCTGACAATTTCAATATCAATGGTTTATCAAGTCTGACAATGTTAATATCAGTGATTTATCCAGTCTGACAATGTTAATATCAGTGATTTATCCAGTCTGACAAAGTCAATATCAGTGATTTATCCATTCTGACAATGTGAATATCGGTGATTTATCCAGTCTGACAATCTTAATATCAGTGATTTATCCAGTCTGACAAAGTCAATATCAGTGGTTTTTCCAATCTGACAAAGTCAATATCAGTGGTTTATCCAGTCTGACAAAGTCAATATCAGTGGTTTATCCAGTCTGACAATGTCAATATCAGTGGTTTATCCAGTCTGACAATGTCAATATCTGTGATTTATCCAGTCTGACAAAGTCAATATCTGTGGTTTATCCAGTCTGACAAAGTCAATATCAGTGGTCTATCCAGTCTGACAAAGTCAATATCTGTGGTTTATCCAATCTGACAATGTTAATATCAGTGATTTATCCAGTCTGACAATGTTAATATCTGTGGTTTATCCAGGCTGACAAAGTCAATATCAGTGGTTTATCCAGTCTGACAAAGTCAATATCTGTGGTTTATCCAGGCTGACAATGTCAATATCTGTGGTTTATCCAGTCTGACAATGTTAATCTCTGTGGTTTATCCAGTCTGACAATGTTAATATCAGTGGTTTATCCAGTCTGACAATGTTAATATCAGTGGTTTATCCAGTCTGACAAAGTCAATATCTGTGGTTTATCCAATCTGACAATGTTAATATCAGTGATTTATCCAGTCTGACAATGTTAATATCTGTGGTTTATCCAGTCTGACAAAGTCAATATCAGTGGTTTATCCAGTCTGACAAAGTCAATATCTGTGGTTTATCAAGTCTGACAATGTTAATATCTGTGGTTTATCCAGTCTGACAATGTTTATATCTGTGGTTTATGCAGTCTGACAATGTCAATATTAGTGGTTTATCCAGTCTGACAATGTTAATATCTGTGGTTTATCCAGTCTGACAATGTTAATATCAGTATTTTATGCAGTCTGACAATGTCAATATCAGTGGTTGATCCAGTCTGACAATGTCAATATCTGTGGTTTATCAACTCTGACAATGTTAATATCAGTGATTTATCAAGTCTGACAATTTCAATATCAGTGGTTTATCAAGTCTGACGATGTTAATATCAGTGATTTATCCAGTCTGACAATGTTAATATCAGTGATTTATCCAGTCTGACAATTTCAATATCAATGGTTTATCAAGTCTGACAATGTTAATATCAGTGATTTATCCAGTCTGACAATGTTAATATCAGTGATTTATCCAGTCTGACAAAGTCAATATCAGTGATTTATCCATTCTGACAATGTGAATATCGGTGATTTATCCAGTCTGACAATCTTAATATCAGTGATTTATCCAGTCTGACAAAGTCAATATCAGTGGTTTTTCCAATCTGACAAAGTCAATATCAGTGGTTTATCCAGTCTGACAAAGTCAATATCAGTGGTTTATCCAGTCTGACAATGTCAATATCAGTGGTTTATCCAGTCTGACAATGTCAATATCTGTGATTTATCCAGTCTGACAAAGTCAATATCTGTGGTTTATCCAGTCTGACAAAGTCAATATCAGTGGTCTATCCAGTCTGACAAAGTCAATATCAGTGGTTTATCCAGTCTGACAAAGTCAGTATCAGTGGTTTATCCAGTCTGACAATGTCAATATCTGTGGTTTATCCAGTCTGACAAAGTCAATATCTGTGGTTTATCCAGTCTGACAAAGTCAATATCTGTGGTTTATCCAGTCTGACAAAGTCAATATCAGTGGTTTATCCAGTCTGACAAAGTCAATATCTGTGGTTTATCCAGGCTGACAAAGTCAATATCAGTGGTTTATCCAGTCTGACAGAGTCAATATCAATGGTTTATCCAGTCTGACAAAGTCAATATCAGTGGTTTATCCTGTCAGACAATGTTAATATCAGTTATTTATCCAGTCTGACAAAGTCAATATCAGTGATTTATCCAGTCTGACAATGTTAATATCAGTGGTTTATCCAGTCTGACAATGTTAATATCAGTGATTTATCCAGTCTGACAAAGTCAATATCAGTGATTTATCCATTCTGACAATGTGAATATCAGTGATTTATCCAGTCTGACAATCTTAATATCAGTGATTTATCCAGTCTGACAAAGTCAATATCAGTGATTTATCCAGACTGACAAAGTCAATATCAGTGATTTATCCAGTCTGACAATGTTAATATCGGTGGTTTATCCAGTCTGACAATGTCAATATCTGTGATTTATCCAGTCTAACAATGTGAATATCAGTGGTTTATCCAGTCTGACAAATTCAATATCAGTGGTTTACCCTGTCTGACAAAGTCAATATCAGTGATTTATCCAGTCTGACGAAGTCAATATCTGTGGTTTATCCAGTCTGACAAAGTCAATATCTGTAGTTTATCCAGTCTGACAATGTCAATATCTGTGATTTATCCAGTCTGACAACGTCAATATCAGTGGTTTATCCAGTCTGACAATGTCAATATCAGTGGTTTATCCAGTCTGACAAAGTCAATATCTGTGGTTTATCCAGGCTGACAATGTCAATATCTGTGGTTTATCCAGTCTGACAATGTTAATCTCTGTGGTTTATCCAGTCTGACAATGTTAATATCAGTGGTTTATCCAGTCTGACAATGTTAATATCAGTGGTTTATCCAGTCTGACAAAGTCAATATCTGTGGTTTATCCAATCTGACAATGTTAATATCAGTGATTTATCCAGTCTGACAATGTTAATATCTGTGGTTTATCCAGTCTGACAAAGTCAATATCAGTGGTTTATCCAGTCTGACAAAGTCAATATCTGTGGTTTATCAAGTCTGACAATGTTAATATCTGTGGTTTATCCAGTCTGACAATGTTTATATCTGTGGTTTATGCAGTCTGACAATGTCAATATTAGTGGTTTATCCAGTCTGACAATGTTAATATCTGTGGTTTATCCAGTCTGACAATGTTAATATCAGTATTTTATGCAGTCTGACAATGTCAATATCAGTGGTTGATCCAGTCTGACAATGTCAATATCTGTGGTTTATCAACTCTGACAATGTTAATATCAGTGATTTATCAAGTCTGACAATTTCAATATCAGTGGTTTATCAAGTCTGACGATGTTAATATCAGTGATTTATCCAGTCTGACAATGTTAATATCAGTGATTTATCCAGTCTGACAATTTCAATATCAATGGTTTATCAAGTCTGACAATGTTAATATCAGTGATTTATCCAGTCTGACAATGTTAATATCAGTGATTTATCCAGTCTGACAAAGTCAATATCAGTGATTTATCCATTCTGACAATGTGAATATCGGTGATTTATCCAGTCTGACAATCTTAATATCAGTGATTTATCCAGTCTGACAAAGTCAATATCAGTGGTTTTTCCAATCTGACAAAGTCAATATCAGTGGTTTATCCAGTCTGACAAAGTCAATATCAGTGGTTTATCCAGTCTGACAATGTCAATATCAGTGGTTTATCCAGTCTGACAATGTCAATATCTGTGATTTATCCAGTCTGACAAAGTCAATATCTGTGGTTTATCCAGTCTGACAAAGTCAATATCAGTGGTCTATCCAGTCTGACAAAGTCAATATCAGTGGTTTATCCAGTCTGACAAAGTCAGTATCAGTGGTTTATCCAGTCTGACAATGTCAATATCTGTGGTTTATCCAGTCTGACAAAGTCAATATCTGTGGTTTATCCAGTCTGACAAAGTCAATATCTGTGGTTTATCCAGTCTGACAAAGTCAATATCAGTGGTTTATCCAGTCTGACAAAGTCAATATCTGTGGTTTATCCAGGCTGACAAAGTCAATATCAGTGGTTTATCCAGTCTGACAGAGTCAATATCAATGGTTTATCCAGTCTGACAAAGTCAATATCAGTGGTTTATCCTGTCAGACAATGTTAATATCAGTTATTTATCCAGTCTGACAAAGTCAATATCAGTGATTTATCCAGTCTGACAATGTTAATATCAGTGGTTTATCCAGTCTGACAATGTTAATATCAGTGATTTATCCAGTCTGACAAAGTCAATATCAGTGATTTATCCATTCTGACAATGTGAATATCAGTGATTTATCCAGTCTGACAATCTTAATATCAGTGATTTATCCAGTCTGACAAAGTCAATATCAGTGATTTATCCAGACTGACAAAGTCAATATCAGTGATTTATCCAGTCTGACAATGTTAATATCGGTGGTTTATCCAGTCTGACAATGTCAATATCTGTGATTTATCCAGTCTAACAATGTGAATATCAGTGGTTTATCCAGTCTGACAAATTCAATATCAGTGGTTTACCCTGTCTGACAAAGTCAATATCAGTGATTTATCCAGTCTGACGAAGTCAATATCTGTGGTTTATCCAGTCTGACAAAGTCAATATCTGTAGTTTATCCAGTCTGACAATGTCAATATCTGTGATTTATCCAGTCTGACAACGTCAATATCAGTGGTTTATCCAGTCTGACAATGTCAATATCTGTGATTTATCCAGTCTGACAAAGTCAATATCTGTGGTTTATCCAGTCTGACAAAGTCAATATCAGTCGTTTATCCAATCTGACAAAGTCAATATCAGTGTTTTATCCAGGCTGACAAAGTCAATATCAGTGGTTTATCCAGTCTGACAATGTCAATATCTTTGGTTTATCCAGTCTGACAAAGTCAATATCTGAGGTTTATCCAGTCTGACAAAGTCAATATCAGTGGTTTATCCAGTCTGACAAAGTCAATATCAGTGGTTTATTCAGTCAGACAAAGTCAATATCTGTGATTTATCCAGTCTGACAAAGTCAATATCTGTGGTTTATCCAGGCTGACAAAGTCACTATCAGTGGTTTATCCAGTCTGACAAAGTCAATATCAATGGTTTATCCAGTCTGACAAAGTCAATATCTGTGGTTTATCCATTCTGACATGTTCAATATCTGTGGTTTCTCCAGTCTGACAAAGTCAATATCTGTGGTTTAACAAGTCTGACAATGTTAATATCTGTGGTTTATCCAGTCTGACAATATCAATATCTGTGGTTTATCCAGTCTGACAATGTTAATCTCTGTGGTTTATCCACTCTGACAATGTTAATATCTGTGGTTTATCCAGTCTGACAAAGTCAATATCTGTGGTTTATCAAGTCTGACAATGTTAATATCTGTGGTTTATCCAGTCTGACAATGTTAATATCTGTGGTTTATGCAGTCTGACAATGTCAATATTAGTGGTTTATCCAGTCTGACAAAGTCAATATCAGTGATTTATCCAATCTGACATGGTCAATATCAGTGGTTTATCCAGTCTGGCAATGTTAATATCAGTGGTTTATCCAGTCTGACAAAGTCAATATCAGTGATTTATGCAGTCTGACAATGTTAATATCAGTGATTTATCCAGTCTGACAATGTTAATATCTGTGGTTTATCCAGTCTGACAAAGTCAATATCAGTGGTTTATCCAGTCTGACAAAGTCAATATCTGTGGTTTATCAAGTCTGACAAAGTCAATATCTGTGGTTTATCCAGTCTGACAATGTTAATATCAGTGATTTATCAAGTCTGACAATGTTAATATCTGTGGTTTATCCAGTCTGACAATGTTAATATCTGTGGTTTATGCAGTCTGACAATGTCAATATTAGTGGTTTATCCAGTCTGACAATGTTAATATCTGTGGTTTATCCAGTCTGACAATGTTAATATCAATGGTTTATGCAGTCTGACAATGTCAATATCTGTGGTTTATCAACTCTGACAATGTTAATATCAGTGATTTATCAAGTCTGACAATTTCAATATCAGTTGTTTATCAAGTCTGACAATGTTAATATCAGTGATTTATCCAGTCTGACAATGTTAATATCAGTGATTTATCCAGTCTGACAATTTCAATATCAATGGTTTATCAAGTCTGACAATGTTAATATCAGTGATTTATCCAGTCTGACAATGTTAATATCAGTGATTTATCCAGTCTGACAAAGTCAATATCAGTGATTTATCCATTCTGACAATGTGAATATCGGTGATTTATCCAGTCTGACAATCTTAATATCAGTGATTTATCCAGTCTGACAAAGTCAATATCAGTGGTTTTTCCAATCTGACAAAGTCAATATCAGTGGTTTATCCAGTCTGACAAAGTCAATATCAGTGGTTTATCCAGTCTGACAATGTCAATATCAGTGGTTTATCCAGTCTGACAATGTCAATATCTGTGATTTATCCAGTCTGACAAAGTCAATATCTGTGGTTTATCCAGTCTGACAAAGTCAATATCAGTGGTCTATCCAGTCTGACAAAGTCAATATCAGTGGTTTATCCAGTCTGACAAAGTCAGTATCAGTGGTTTATCCAGTCTGACAATGTCAATATCTGTGGTTTATCCAGTCTGACAAAGTCAATATCTGTGGTTTATCCAGTCTGACAAAGTCAATATCTGTGGTTTATCCAGTCTGACAAAGTCAATATCAGTGGTTTATCCAGTCTGACAAAGTCAATATCTGTGGTTTATCCAGGCTGACAAAGTCAATATCAGTGGTTTATCCAGTCTGACAGAGTCAATATCAATGGTTTATCCAGTCTGACAAAGTCAATATCAGTGGTTTATCCTGTCAGACAATGTTAATATCAGTTATTTATCCAGTCTGACAAAGTCAATATCAGTGATTTATCCAGTCTGACAATGTTAATATCAGTGGTTTATCCAGTCTGACAATGTTAATATCAGTGATTTATCCAGTCTGACAAAGTCAATATCAGTGATTTATCCATTCTGACAATGTGAATATCAGTGATTTATCCAGTCTGACAATCTTAATATCAGTGATTTATCCAGTCTGACAAAGTCAATATCAGTGATTTATCCAGACTGACAAAGTCAATATCAGTGATTTATCCAGTCTGACAATGTTAATATCGGTGGTTTATCCAGTCTGACAATGTCAATATCTGTGATTTATCCAGTCTAACAATGTGAATATCAGTGGTTTATCCAGTCTGACAAATTCAATATCAGTGGTTTACCCTGTCTGACAAAGTCAATATCAGTGATTTATCCAGTCTGACGAAGTCAATATCTGTGGTTTATCCAGTCTGACAAAGTCAATATCTGTAGTTTATCCAGTCTGACAATGTCAATATCTGTGATTTATCCAGTCTGACAACGTCAATATCAGTGGTTTATCCAGTCTGACAATGTCAATATCTGTGATTTATCCAGTCTGACAAAGTCAATATCTGTGGTTTATCCAGTCTGACAAAGTCAATATCAGTCGTTTATCCAATCTGACAAAGTCAATATCAGTGTTTTATCCAGGCTGACAAAGTCAATATCAGTGGTTTATCCAGTCTGACAATGTCAATATCTTTGGTTTATCCAGTCTGACAAAGTCAATATCTGAGGTTTATCCAGTCTGACAAAGTCAATATCAGTGGTTTATCCAGTCTGACAAAGTCAATATCAGTGGTTTATTCAGTCAGACAAAGTCAATATCTGTGATTTATCCAGTCTGACAAAGTCAATATCTGTGGTTTATCCAGGCTGACAAAGTCACTATCAGTGGTTTATCCAGTCTGACAAAGTCAATATCAATGGTTTATCCAGTCTGACAAAGTCAATATCTGTGGTTTATCCATTCTGACATGTTCAATATCTGTGGTTTCTCCAGTCTGACAAAGTCAATATCTGTGGTTTAACAAGTCTGACAATGTTAATATCTGTGGTTTATCCAGTCTGACAATGTCAATATCTGTGGTTTATCCAGTCTGACAATGTTAATCTCTGTGGTTTATCCACTCTGACAATGTTAATATCTGTGGTTTATCCAGTCTGACAAAGTCAATATCTGTGGTTTATCAAGTCTGACAATGTTAATATCTGTGGTTTATCCAGTCTGACAATGTTAATATCTGTGGTTTATGCAGTCTGACAATGTCAATATTAGTGGTTTATCCAGTCTGACAAAGTCAATATCAGTGATTTATCCAATCTGACATGGTCAATATCAGTGGTTTATCCAGTCTGGCAATGTTAATATCAGTGGTTTATCCAGTCTGACAAAGTCAATATCAGTGATTTATGCAGTCTGACAATGTTAATATCAGTGATTTATCCAGTCTGACAATGTTAATATCTGTGGTTTATCCAGTCTGACAAAGTCAATATCAGTGGTTTATCCAGTCTGACAAAGTCAATATCTGTGGTTTATCAAGTCTGACAAAGTCAATATCTGTGGTTTATCCAGTCTGACAATGTTAATATCAGTGATTTATCAAGTCTGACAATGTTAATATCTGTGGTTTATCCAGTCTGACAATGTTAATATCTGTGGTTTATGCAGTCTGACAATGTCAATATTAGTGGTTTATCCAGTCTGACAATGTTAATATCTGTGGTTTATCCAGTCTGACAATGTTAATATCAATGGTTTATGCAGTCTGACAATGTCAATATCTGTGGTTTATCAACTCTGACAATGTTAATATCAGTGATTTATCAAG
This sequence comes from Heterodontus francisci, assembly GCF_036365525.1. Classification (NCBI taxonomy): domain Eukaryota; kingdom Metazoa; phylum Chordata; class Chondrichthyes; order Heterodontiformes; family Heterodontidae; genus Heterodontus; species Heterodontus francisci. The sequence continues at coordinate 9,356,617 of NC_090405.1, read as the reverse complement.
TCTGACAATTTCAATATCAGTTGTTTATCAAGTCTGACAATGTTAATATCAGTGATTTATCCAGTCTGACAATGTTAATATCAGTGATTTATCCAGTCTGACAATTTCAATATCAATGGTTTATCAAGTCTGACAATGTTAATATCAGTGATTTATCCAGTCTGACAATGTTAATATCAGTGATTTATCCAGTCTGACAAAGTCAATATCAGTGATTTATCCATTCTGACAATGTGAATATCAGTGGTTTTTCCAATCTGACAAAGTCAATATCAGTGGTTTATCCAGTCTGACAAAGTCAATATCAGTGGTTTATCCAGTCTGACAATGTCAATATCAGTGGTTTATCCAGTCTGACAATGTCAATATCTGTGATTTATCCAGTCTGACAAAGTCAATATCTGTGGTTTATCCAGTCTGACAAAGTCAATATCAGTGGTTTATCCAGTCTGACAAAGTCAGTATCAGTGGTTTATCCAGTCTGACAATGTCAATATCTGTGGATAATCCAGTCTGACAAAGTCAATATCTGTGGTTTATCCAGTCTGACAAAGTCAATATCTGTGGTTTATCCAGTCTGACAAAGTCAATATCAGTGGTTTATCCAGTCTGACAAAGTCAATATCTGTGGTTTATCCAGGCTGACAAAGTCAATATCAGTGGTTTATCCAGTCTGACAAAGTCAATATCTGTGGTTTATCCAGGCTGACAATGTCAATATCTGTGGTTTATCCAGTCTGACAATGTTAATCTCTGTGGTTTATCCAGTCTGACAATGTCAATATCAGTGCATTTATCCAGTCTGACAATGTTAATATCAGTGGTTTATCCAGTCTGACAAAGTCAATATCTGTGGTTTATCCAATCTGACAATGTTAATATCAGTGATTTATCCAGTCTGACAATGTTAATATCTGTGGTTTATCCAGTCTGACAAAGTCACTATCAGTGGTTTATCCAGTCTGACAAAGTCAATATCTGTGGTTTATCAAGTCTGACAATGTTAATATCTGTGGTTTACCCAGTCTGACAATGTTAATATCTGTGGTTTATGCAGTCTGACAATGTCAATATTAGTGGATTATCCAGTCTGACAATGTTAATATCTGTGGTTTATCCAGTCTGACAATGTTAATATCAGTGGTTTATGCAGTCTGACAATGTCAATATCAGTGGTTTATCCAGTCTGACAATGTCAATATCTGTGGTTTATCAACTCTGACAAAATTAATATCAGTGATTTATCAAGTCTGACAATTTCAATATCAGTGGTTTATCAAGTCTGACGATGTTAATATCAGTGATTTATCCAGTCTGACAATGTTAATATCAGTGATTTATCCAGTCTGACAATTTCAATATCAATGGTTTATCAAGTCTGACAATGTTAATATCAGTGATTTATCCAGTCTGACAATGTTAATATCAGTGATTTATCCAGTCTGACAAAGTCAATATCAGTGATTTATCCATTCTGACAATGTGAATATCGGTGATTTATCCAGTCTGACAATCTTAATATCAGTGATTTATCCAGTCTGACAAAGTCAATATCAGTGGTTTTTCCAATCTGACAAAGTCAATATCAGTGGTTTATCCAGTCTGACAAAGTCAATATCAGTGGTTTATCCAGTCTGACAATGTCAATATCAGTGGTTTATCCAGTCTGACAATGTCAATATCTGTGATTTATCCAGTCTGACAAAGTCAATATCTGTGGTTTATCCAGTCTGACAAAGTCAATATCAGTGGTCTATCCAGTCTGACAAAGTCAATATCTGTGGTTTATCCAATCTGACAATGTTAATATCAGTGATTTATCCAGTCTGACAATGTTAATATCTGTGGTTTATCCAGGCTGACAAAGTCAATATCAGTGGTTTATCCAGTCTGACAAAGTCAATATCTGTGGTTTATCCAGGCTGACAATGTCAATATCTGTGGTTTATCCAGTCTGACAATGTTAATCTCTGTGGTTTATCCAGTCTGACAATGTTAATATCAGTGGTTTATCCAGTCTGACAATGTTAATATCAGTGGTTTATCCAGTCTGACAAAGTCAATATCTGTGGTTTATCCAATCTGACAATGTTAATATCAGTGATTTATCCAGTCTGACAATGTTAATATCTGTGGTTTATCCAGTCTGACAAAGTCAATATCAGTGGTTTATCCAGTCTGACAAAGTCAATATCTGTGGTTTATCAAGTCTGACAATGTTAATATCTGTGGTTTATCCAGTCTGACAATGTTTATATCTGTGGTTTATGCAGTCTGACAATGTCAATATTAGTGGTTTATCCAGTCTGACAATGTTAATATCTGTGGTTTATCCAGTCTGACAATGTTAATATCAGTATTTTATGCAGTCTGACAATGTCAATATCAGTGGTTGATCCAGTCTGACAATGTCAATATCTGTGGTTTATCAACTCTGACAAAGTCAATATCTGTGGTTTATCCAGTCTGACAAAGTCAATATCTGTGGTTTATCCAGTCTGACAAAGTCAATATCAGTGGTTTATCCAGTCTGACAAAGTCAATATCAGTGGTTTATCCAGTCTGACAAAGTCAATATCAGTGGTTTATCCAGTCTGACAAAGTCAATATCAGTGGTTTATCCAGTCTGACAAAGTCAATATCTGTGGTTTATCCAGGCTGACAAAGTCAATATCAGTGGTTTATCCAGTCTGACAGAGTCAATATCAATGGTTTATCCAGTCTGACAAAGTCAATATCAGTGGTTTATCCTGTCAGACAATGTTAATATCAGTGATTTATCCAGTCTGACAAAGTCAATATCAGTGATTTATCCAGTCTGACAATGTTAATATCAGTGGTTTATCCAGTCTGACAATGTTAATATCAGTGATTTATCCAGTCTGACAAAGTCAATATCAGTGATTTATCCATTCTGACAATGTGAATATCGGTGATTTATCCAGTCTGACAATCTTAATATCAGTGATTTATCCAGTCTGACAAAGTCAATATCAGTGGTTTTTCCAATCTGACAAAGTCAATATCAGTGGTTTATCCAGTCTGACAAAGTCAATATCAGTGGTTTATCCAGTCTGACAATGTCAATATCAGTGGTTTATCCAGTCTGACAATGTCAATATCTGTGATTTATCCAGTCTGACAAAGTCAATATCTGTGGTTTATCCAGTCTGACAAAGTCAATATCAGTGGTCTATCCAGTCTGACAAAGTCAATATCTGTGGTTTATCCAATCTGACAATGTTAATATCAGTGATTTATCCAGTCTGACAATGTTAATATCTGTGGTTTATCCAGGCTGACAAAGTCAATATCAGTGGTTTATCCAGTCTGACAAAGTCAATATCTGTGGTTTATCCAGGCTGACAATGTCAATATCTGTGGTTTATCCAGTCTGACAATGTTAATCTCTGTGGTTTATCCAGTCTGACAATGTTAATATCAGTGGTTTATCCAGTCTGACAATGTTAATATCAGTGGTTTATCCAGTCTGACAAAGTCAATATCTGTGGTTTATCCAATCTGACAAAGTCAATATCAGTGGTTTATCCTGTCAGACAATGTTAATATCAGTGATTTATCCAGTCTGACAAAGTTAATATCAGTGATTTATCCAGTCTGACAATGTTAATATCAGTGGTTTATCCAGTCTGACAATGTTAATATCAGTGATTTATCCAGTCTGACAAAGTCAATATCAGTGATTTATCCATTCTGACAATGTGAATATCGGTGATTTATCCAGTCTGACAATCTTAATATCAGTGATTTATCCAGTCTGACAAAGTCAATATCAGTGGTTTTTCCAATCTGACAAAGTCAATATCAGTGGTTTATCCAGTCTGACAAAGTCAATATCAGTGGTTTATCCAGTCTGACAATGTCAATATCAGTGGTTTATCCAGTCTGACAATGTCAATATCTGTGATTTATCCAGTCTGACAAAGTCAATATCTGTGGTTTATCCAGTCTGACAAAGTCAATATCAGTGGTCTATCCAGTCTGACAAAGTCAATATCTGTGGTTTATCCAATCTGACAATGTTAATATCAGTGATTTATCCAGTCTGACAATGTTAATATCTGTGGTTTATCCAGGCTGACAAAGTCAATATCAGTGGTTTATCCAGTCTGACAAAGTCAATATCTGTGGTTTATCCAGGCTGACAATGTCAATATCTGTGGTTTATCCAGTCTGACAATGTTAATCTCTGTGGTTTATCCAGTCTGACAATGTTAATATCAGTGGTTTATCCAGTCTGACAATGTTAATATCAGTGGTTTATCCAGTCTGACAAAGTCAATATCTGTGGTTTATCCAATCTGACAATGTTAATATCAGTGATTTATCCAGCCTGACAATGTTAATATCTGTGGTTTATCCAGTCTGACAAAGTCAATATCAGTGGTTTATCCAGTCTGACAAAGTCAATATCTGTGGTTTATCAAGTCTGACAATGTTAATATCTGTGGTTTATCCAGTCTGACAATGTTTATATCTGTGGTTTATGCAGTCTGACAATGTCAATATTAGTGGTTTATCCAGTCTGACAATGTTAATATCTGTGGTTTATCCAGTCTGACAATGTTAATATCAGTATTTTATGCAGTCTGACAATGTCAATATCAGTGGTTGATCCAGTCTGACAATGTCAATATCTGTGGTTTATCAACTCTGACAAAGTCAATATCTGTGGTTTATCCAGTCTGACAAAGTCAATATCTGTGGTTTATCCAGTCTGACAAAGTCAATATCAGTGGTTTATCCAGTCTGACAAAGTCAATATCAGTGGTTTATCCAGTCTGACAAAGTCAATATCAGTGGTTTATCCAGTCTGACAAAGTCAATATCAGTGGTTTATCCAGTCTGACAAAGTCAATATCTGTGGTTTATCCAGGCTGACAAAGTCAATATCAGTGGTTTATCCAGTCTGACAGAGTCAATATCAATGGTTTATCCAGTCTGACAAAGTCAATATCAGTGGTTTATCCTGTCAGACAATGTTAATATCAGTGATTTATCCAGTCTGACAAAGTCAATTTCAGTGATTTATCCAGTCTGACAATGTTAATATCAGTGGTTTATCCAGTCTGACAATGTCAATATCAGTGATTTATCCAGTCTGACAAAGTCAATATCAGTGATTTATCCATTCTGACAATGTGAATATCAGTGATTTATCCAGTCTGACAATCTTAATATCAGTGATTTATCCAGTCTGACAAAGTCAATATCAGTGATTTATCCAGACTGACAAAGTCAATATCAGTGATTTATCCAGTCTGACAATGTTAATATCGGTGGTTTATCCAGTCTGACAATGTCAATATCTGTGATTTATCCAGTCTAACAATGTGAATATCAGTGGTTTATCCAGTCTGACAAATTCAATATCAGTGGTTTACCCTGTCTGACAAAGTCAATATCAGTGATTTATCCAGTCTGACGAAGTCAATATCTGTGGTTTATCCAGTCTGACAAAGTCAATATCTGTAGTTTATCCAGTCTGACAATGTCAATATCTGTGATTTATCCAGTCTGACAACGTCAATATCAGTGGTTTATCCAGTCTGACAATGTCAATATCTGTGATTTATCCAGTCTGACAAAGTCAATATCTGTGGTTTATCCAGTCTGACAAAGTCAATATCAGTCGTTTATCCAATCTGACAAAGTCAATATCAGTGTTTTATCCAGGCTGACAAAGTCAATATCAGTGGTTTATCCAGTCTGACAATGTCAATATCTTTGGTTTATCCAGTCTGACAAAGTCAATATCTGAGGTTTATCCAGTCTGACAAAGTCAATATCAGTGGTTTATCCAGTCTGACAAAGTCAATATCAGTGGTTTATTCAGTCAGACAAAGTCAATATCTGTGATTTATCCAGTCTGACAAAGTCAATATCTGTGGTTTATCCAGGCTGACAAAGTCACTATCAGTGGTTTATCCAGTCTGACAAAGTCAATATCAATGGTTTATCCAGTCTGACAAAGTCAATATCTGTGGTTTATCCATTCTGACATGTTCAATATCTGTGGTTTCTCCAGTCTGACAAAGTCAATATCTGTGGTTTAACAAGTCTGACAATGTTAATATCTGTGGTTTATCCAGTCTGACAATGTCAATATCTGTGGTTTATCCAGTCTGACAATGTTAATCTCTGTGGTTTATCCACTCTGACAATGTTAATATCTGTGGTTTATCCAGTCTGACAAAGTCAATATCTGTGGTTTATCAAGTCTGACAATGTTAATATCTGTGGTTTATCCAGTCTGACAATGTTAATATCTGTGGTTTATGCAGTCTGACAATGTCAATATTAGTGGTTTATCCAGTCTGACAAAGTCAATATCAGTGATTTATCCAATCTGACATGGTCAATATCAGTGGTTTATCCAGTCTGGCAATGTTAATATCAGTGGTTTATCCAGTCTGACAAAGTCAATATCAGTGGTTTATCCAGTCTGACAATGTCAATATCTGTGATTTATCCAGTCTGACAATGTCAATATCTGTGGATAATCCAGTCTGACAAAGTCAATATCTGTGGTTTATCCAGTCTGACAAAGTCAATATCTGTGGTTTATCCAGTCTGACAAAGTCAATATCAGTGGTTTATCCAGTCTGACAAAGTCAATATCTGTGGTTTATCCAGGCTGACAAAGTCAATATCAGTGGTTTATCCAGTCTGACAAAGTCAATATCTGTGGTTTATCCAGGCTGACAATGTCAATATCTGTGGTTTATCCAGTCTGACAATGTTAATCTCTGTGGTTTATCCAGTCTGACAATGTCAATATCAGTGCATTTATCCAGTCTGACAATGTTAATATCAGTGGTTTATCCAGTCTGACAAAGTCAATATCTGTGGTTTATCCAATCTGACAATGTTAATATCAGTGATTTATCCAGTCTGACAATGTTAATATCTGTGGTTTATCCAGTCTGACAAAGTCACTATCAGTGGTTTATCCAGTCTGACAAAGTCAATATCTGTGGTTTATCAAGTCTGACAATGTTAATATCTGTGGTTTACCCAGTCTGACAATGTTAATATCTGTGGTTTATGCAGTCTGACAATGTCAATATTAGTGGATTATCCAGTCTGACAATGTTAATATCTGTGGTTTATCCAGTCTGACAATGTTAATATCAGTGGTTTATGCAGTCTGACAATGTCAATATCAGTGGTTTATCCAGTCTGACAATGTCAATATCTGTGGTTTATCAACTCTGACAAAATTAATATCAGTGATTTATCAAGTCTGACAATTTCAATATCAGTGGTTTATCAAGTCTGACGATGTTAATATCAGTGATTTATCCAGTCTGACAATGTTAATATCAGTGATTTATCCAGTCTGACAATTTCAATATCAATGGTTTATCAAGTCTGACAATGTGAATATCGGTGATTTATCCAGTCTGACAATCTTAATATCAGTGATTTATCGAGTCTGACAAAGTCAATATCAGTGGTTTTTCCAATCTGACAAAGTCAATATCAGTGGTTTATCCAGTCTGACAAAGTCAATATCAGTGGTTTATCCAGTCTGACAATGTCAATATCAGTGGTTTATCCAGTCTGACAATGTCAATATCTGTGATTTATCCAGTCTGACAAAGTCAATATCTGTGGTTTATCCAGTCTGACAAAGTCAATATCAGTGGTCTATCCAGTCTGACAAAGTCAATATCTGTGGTTTATCCAATCTGACAATGTTAATATCAGTGATTTATCCAGTCTGACAATGTTAATATCTGTGGTTTATCCAGGCTGACAAAGTCAATATCAGTGGTTTATCCAGTCTGACAAAGTCAATATCTGTGGTTTATCCAGGCTGACAATGTCAATATCTGTGGTTTATCCAGTCTGACAATGTTAATCTCTGTGGTTTATCCAGTCTGACAATGTTAATATCAGTGGTTTATCCAGTCTGACAATGTTAATATCAGTGGTTTATCCAGTCTGACAAAGTCAATATCTGTGGTTTATCCAATCTGACAATGTTAATATCAGTGATTTATCCAGTCTGACAATGTTAATATCTGTGGTTTATCCAGTCTGACAAAGTCAATATCAGTGGTTTATCCAGTCTGACAAAGTCAATATCTGTGGTTTATCAAGTCTGACAATGTTAATATCTGTGGTTTATCCAGTCTGACAATGTTTATATCTGTGGTTTATGCAGTCTGACAATGTCAATATTAGTGGTTTATCCAGTCTGACAATGTTAATATCTGTGGTTTATCCAGTCTGACAATGTTAATATCAGTATTTTATGCAGTCTGACAATGTCAATATCAGTGGTTGATCCAGTCTGACAATGTCAATATCTGTGGTTTATCAACTCTGACAATGTTAATATCAGTGATTTATCAATTCTGACAATTTCAATATCAGTGGTTTATCAAGTCTGACGATGTTAATATCAGTGATTTATCCAGTCTGACAATGTTAATATCAGTGATTTATCCAGTCTGACAATTTCAATATCAATGGTTTATCAAGTCTGACAATGTTAATATCAGTGATTTATCCAGTCTGACAATGTTAATATCAGTGATTTATCCAGTCTGACAAAGTCAATATCAGTGATTTATCCATTCTGACAATGTGAATATCGGTGATTTATCCAGTCTGACAATCTTAATATCAGTGATTTATCCAGTCTGACAAAGTCAATATCAGTGGTTTTTCCAATCTGACAAAGTCAATATCAGTGGTTTATCCAGTCTGACAAAGTCAATATCAGTGGTTTATCCAGTCTGACAATGTCAATATCAGTGGTTTATCCAGTCTGACAATGTCAATATCTGTGATTTATCCAGTCTGACAAAGTCAATATCTGTGGTTTATCCAGTCTGACAAAGTCAATATCAGTGGTCTATCCAGTCTGACAAAGTCAATATCAGTGGTTTATCCAGTCTGACAAAGTCAGTATCAGTGGTTTATCCAGTCTGACAATGTCAATATCTGTGGTTTATCCAGTCTGACAAAGTCAATATCTGTGGTTTATCCAGTCTGACAAAGTCAATATCTGTGGTTTATCCAGTCTGACAAAGTCAATATCAGTGGTTTATCCAGTCTGACAAAGTCAATATCTGTGGTTTATCCAGGCTGACAAAGTCAATATCAGTGGTTTATCCAGTCTGACAGAGTCAATATCAATGGTTTATCCAGTCTGACAAAGTCAATATCAGTGGTTTATCCTGTCAGACAATGTTAATATCAGTGATTTATCCAGTCTGACAAAGTCAATATCAGTGATTTATCCAGTCTGACAATGTTAATATCAGTGGTTTATCCAGTCTGACAATGTTAATATCAGTGATTTATCCAGTCTGACAAAGTCAATATCAGTGATTTATCCATTCTGACAATGTGAATATCAGTGATTTATCCAGTCTGACAATCTTAATATCAGTGATTTATCCAGTCTGACAAAGTCAATATCAGTGATTTATCCAGACTGACAAAGTCAATATCAGTGATTTATCCAGTCTGACAATGTTAATATCGGTGGTTTATCCAGTCTGACAATGTCAATATCTGTGATTTATCCAGTCTAACAATGTGAATATCAGTGGTTTATCCAGTCTGACAAATTCAATATCAGTGGTTTACCCTGTCTGACAAAGTCAATATCAGTGATTTATCCAGTCTGACGAAGTCAATATCTGTGGTTTATCCAGTCTGACAAAGTCAATATCTGTAGTTTATCCAGTCTGACAAAGTCAATATCTGTGATTTATCCAGTCTGACAACGTCAATATCAGTGGTTTATCCAGTCTGACAATGTCAATATCTGTGATTTATCCAGTCTGACAAAGTCAATATCTGTGGTTTATCCAGTCTGACAAAGTCAATATCAGTCGTTTATCCAATCTGACAAAGTCAATATCAGTGTTTTATCCAGGCTGACAAAGTCAATATCAGTGGTTTATCCAGTCTGACAATGTCAATATCTTTGGTTTATCCAGTCTGACAAAGTCAATATCTGAGGTTTATCCAGTCTGACAAAGTCAATATCAGTGGTTTATCCAGTCTGACAAAGTCAATATCAGTGGTTTATTCAGTCAGACAAAGTCAATATCTGTGATTTATCCAGTCTGACAAAGTCAATATCTGTGGTTTATCCAGGCTGACAAAGTCACTATCAGTGGTTTATCCAGTCTGACAAAGTCAATATCAATGGTTTATCCAGTCTGACAAAGTCAATATCTGTGGTTTATCCATTCTGACATGTTCAATATCTGTGGTTTCTCCAGTCTGACAAAGTCAATATCTGTGGTTTAACAAGTCTGACAATGTTAATATCTGTGGTTTATCCAGTCTGACAATGTCAAGATCTGTGGTTTATCCAGTCTGACAATGTTAATCTCTGTGGTTTATCCACTCTGACAATGTTAATATCTGTGGTTTATCCAGTCTGACAAAGTCAATATCTGTGGTTTATCAAGTCTGACAATGTTAATATCTGTGGTTTATCCAGTCTGACAATGTTAATATCTGTGGTTTATGCAGTCTGACAATGTCAATATTAGTGGTTTATCCAGTCTGACAATGTTAATATCTGTGGTTTATCCAGTCTGACAATGTTAATATCAGTGGTTTATGCAGTCTGACAATGTCAATATCAGTGGTTTATCCAGTCTGACAAAGTCAATATCAGTGATTTATCCATTCTGACAATGTGAATATCGGTGATTTATCCAGTCTGACAATCTTAATATCAGTGATTTATCCAGTCTGACAAAGTCAATATCAGTGGTTTATCCAATCTGACAAAGTCAATATCAGTGGTTTATCCAGTCTGACAAAGTCAATATCTGTGGTTTATCCAGGCTGACAAAGTCAATATCAGTGGTTTATCCAGTCTGACAGAGTCAATATCAATGGTTTATCCAGTCTGACAAAGTCAATATCAGTGGTTTATCCTGTCAGACAATGTTAATATCAGTGATTTATCCAGTCTGACAAAGTCAATATCAGTGATTTATCCAGTCTGACAATGTTAATATCAGTGGTTTATCCAGTCTGACAATGTTAATATCAGTGATTTATCCAGTCTGACAATGTGAATATCAGTGATTTATCCAGTCTGACAATCTTAATATCAGTGATTTATCCAGTCTGACAAAGTCAATATCAGTGATTTATCCAGACTGACAAAGTCAATATCAGTGATTTATCCAGTCTGACAATGTTAATATCGGTGGTTTATCCAGTCTGACAATGTCAATATCTGTGATTTATCCAGTCTAACAATGTGAATATCAGTGGTTTATCCAGTCTGACAAATTCAATATCAGTGGTTTACCCTGTCTGACAAAGTCAATATCAGTGATTTATCCAGTCTGACGAAGTCAATATCTGTGGTTTATCCAGTCTGACAAAGTCAATATCTGTAGTTTATCCAGTCTGACAATGTCAATATCTGTGATTTATCCAGTCTGACAACGTCAATATCAGTGGTTTATCCAGTCTGACAATGTCAATATCTGTGATTTATCCAGTCTGACAAATTCAATATCTGTGGTTTATCCAGTCTGACAAAGTCAATATCAGTCGTTTATCCAATCTGACAAAGTCAATATCAGTGTTTTATCCAGGCTGACAAAGTCAATATCAGTGGTTTATCCAGTCTGACAATGTCAATATCTTTGGTTTATCCAGTCTGACAAAGTCAATATCTGAGGTTTATCCAGTCTGACAAAGTCAATATCAGTGGTTTATCCAGTCTGACAAAGTCAATATCAGTGGTTTATTCAGTCAGACAAAGTCAATATCTGTGATTTATCCAGTCTGACAAAGTCAATATCTGTGGTTTATCCAGGCTGACAAAGTCACTATCAGTGGTTTATCCAGTCTGACAAAGTCAATATCAATGGTTTATCCAGTCTGACAAAGTCAATATCTGTGGTTTATCCATTCTGACATGTTCAATATCTGTGGTTTCTCCAGTCTGACAAAGTCAATATCTGTGGTTTAACAAGTCTGACAATGTTAATATCTGTGGTTTATCCAGTCTGACAATGTCAATATCTGTGGTTTATCCAGTCTGACAATGTTAATCTCTGTGGTTTATCCACTCTGACAATGTTAATATCTGTGGTTTATCCAGTCTGACAAAGTCAATATCTGTGGTTTATCAAGTCTGACAATGTTAATATCTGTGGTTTATCCAGTCTGACAATGTTAATATCTGTGGTTTATGCAGTCTGACAATGTCAATATTAGTGGTTTATCCAGTCTGACAATGTTAATATCTGTGGTTTATCCAGTCTGACAATGTTAATATCAGTGGTTTATGCAGTCTGACAATGTCAATATCAGTGGTTTATCCAGTCTGACAAAGTCAATATCAGTGATTTATCCATTCTGACAATGTGAATATCGGTGATTTATCCAGTCTGACAATCTTAATATCAGTGATTTATCCAGTCTGACAAAGTCAATATCAGTGGTTTATCCAATCTGACAAAGTCAATATCAGTGGTTTATCCAGTCTGACAAAGTCAATATCAGTGGTTTATCCAGTCTGACAATGTTAATATCAGTGGTTTATCCAGTCTGACAATGTCAATATCTGTGATTTATCCAGTCTGACAAAGTCAATATCTGTGGTTTATCCAGTCTGACAAAGTCAATATCAGTGGTCTATCCAGTCTGACAAAGTCAATATCAGTGGTTTATCCAGTCTGACAAAGTCAGTATCAGTGGTTTATCCAGTCTGACAATGTCAATATCTGTGGTTTATCCAGTCTGACAAGGTCAATATCTGTGGTTCATCCAGTCTGACAAAGTCAATATCTGTGGTTCATCCAGTCTGACAATGTCAATATCTTTGGTTTATCCAGTCTGACAAAGTCAATATCTGAGGTTTATCCAGTCTGACAAAGTCAATATCAGTGGTTTATCCAGTCTGACAAAGTCAATATCAGTGGTTTATTCAGTCAGACAAAGTCAATATCTGTGATTTATCCAGTCTGACAAAGTCAATATCTGTGGTTTATCCAGGCTGACAAAGTCACTATCAGTGGTTTATCCATTCTGACAAAGTCAATATCAATGGTTTATCCAGTCTGACAAAGTCAATATCTGTGGTTTATCCATTCTGACATGTTCAATATCTGTGGTTTCTCCAGTCTGACAAAGTCAATATCTGTGGTTTAACAAGTCTGACAATGTTAATATCTGTGGTTTATCCAGTCTGACAATGTCAATATCTGTGGTTTATCCAGTCTGAATATGTTAATCTCTGTGGTTTATCCACTCTGACAATGTTAATATCTGTGGTTTATCCAGTCTGACAAAGTCAATATCTATGGTTTATCAAGTCTGACAATGTTAATATCTGTGGTTTATCCAGTCTGACAATGTTAATATCTGTGGTTTATGCAGTCTGACAATGTCAATATTAGTGGTTTATCCAGTCTGACAATGTTAATATCTGTGGTTTATCCAGTCTGACAATGTTAATATCAGTGGTTTATGCAGTCTGACAATGTCAATATCAGTGGTTTATCCAGTCTGACAAAGTCAATATCAGTGATTTATCCATTCTGACAATGTGAATATCGGTGATTTATCCAGTCTGACAATCTTAATATCAGTGATTTATCCAGTCTGACAAAGTCAATATCAGTGGTTTATCCAATCTGACAAAGTCAATATCAGTGGTTTATCCAGTCTGACAAAGTCAATATCAGTGGTTTATCCAGTCTGACAATGTTAATATCAGTGGTTTATCCAGTCTGACAATGTCAATATCTGTGATTTATCCAGTCTGGCAAAGTCAATATCTGTGGTTTATCCAGTCTGACAAAGTCAATATCAGTGGTCTATCCAGTCTGACAAAGTCAATATCAGTGGTTTATCCAGTCTGACAAAGTCAGTATCAGTGGTTTATCCAGTCTGACAATGTCAATATCAGTGGTTTATCCAGTCTGACAAGGTCAATATCTGTGGTTTATCCAGTCTGACAAAGTCAATATCTGTGGTTCATCCAGTCTGACAAAGTCAATATCAGTGGTTTATCCAGTCTGACAAAGTCAATATCTGTGGTTTATCCAGGCTGACAAAGTCAATATCAGTGGTTTATCCAGTCTGACAAAGTCAATATCAATGGTTTATCCAGTCTGACAAAGTCAATATCTGTGATTTATCCATTCTGACAATGTGAATATCAGTGATGTATCCAGTCTGACAATCTTAATATCAGTGATTTATCCAGTCTGACAAAGTCAATATCAGTGATTTATCCAGTCTGACAAAGTCAATATCAGTGGCTTATCCAGTCTGACAAATTCAATATCAGTGGTTTATCCTGTCGGATAAAGTCAATATCAGTGATTCATCCAGTCGGACTAAGTCAATATCTGTGGTTTATCCAGTCTGACAAAGTCAATATCTGTGGTTTATCCAGTCTGACAATGTCAATATCTGTGATTTATCCAGTCTGACAATGTCAATATCAGTGGTTTATCCAGTCTGACAATGTCAATATCTGTGATTTATCCAGTCTGACAAAGTCAATATCTGTGGTTTATCCAGTCTGACAATGTCAATATCAGTGGTTTATCCTATCTGACAAAGTCAATATCAGTGGTTTATCCAGGCTGACAAAGTCAATATCAGTGGTTTATCCAGTCTGACAATGTCAATATCTGTGGTTTATCCAGTCTGACAAAGTCAATATCAGTGTTTTATCCAGTCTGACAAAGTCAATATCTGTGATTTATCCAGTCTGACAAAGTCAATATCTGTGGTTTATCCAGGCTGACAAAGTCACTATCAGTGGTTTATCCAGTCTGACAAAGTCAATATCAATGGTTTATCCAGTCTGACAAAGTCAATATCTGTGGTTTATCCAGTCTGAGATGGTCAATATCTGTGGTTTCTCCAGTCTGAGAAAGTCAATATCTGTGGTTTATCAAGTCTGACAATGTTAATATCTGTGGTTTATCCAATCTGACAATGTCAATATCTGTGGTTTATCCAGTCTGACAATGTTAATCTCTGTGGTTTATCCAGTCTGACAATGTTAAGATCAGTGGTTTATCCAGTCTGACAATGTTAATATCAGTGGTTTATCCAGTCTGACAAAGTCAATATCAGTGGTTTATCCAATCTGACATGGTCAATATCAGTGGTTTATCCAGTCTGGCAATGTTAATATCAGTGGTTTATCCAGTCTGACAAAGTCAATATCAGTGATTTATCCAGTCTGACAATGTTAATATCAGTGATTTATCCAGTCTGACAATGTTAATATCTGTGGTTTATCCAGTCGGACAAAGTCAATGTCAGTGGTTTATCCAGTCTGACAAAGTCAATATCTGTGGTTTATCAAGTCTGACAATGTTAATATCTGTGGTTTATCCAGTCTGACAATGTTAATATCTGTGGTTTATGCAGTCTTACAATGTCAATATTAGTGGTTTATCCAGTCTGACAATGTTAATATCTGTGGTTTATCCAGTCTGACAATGTTAATATCAGTGGTTTATGCAGTCTGACAATGTCAATATCAGTGGTTTATCCAGTCTGACAATGTCAATATCTGTGGTTTATCAACTCTGACAATGTTAATATCAGTGATTTATCAAGTCTGACAATTTCAATATCAGTGGTTTATCAAGTCTGACAATGTTAATATCAGTGATTTATCCAGTCTGACAATGTTAATATCAGTGATTTATCAAGTCTGACAATTTCAATATCAATGGTTTATCAAGTCTGACAATGTTAATATCAGTGATTTATCCAGTCTGACAAAGTCAATATCAGTGATTTATCCATTCTGACAATGTGAATATCGGTGATTTATCCAGTCTGACAATCTTAATATCAGTGATTTATCCAGTCTGACAAAGTCAATATCAGTGGTTTATCCAATCTGACAAAGTCAATATCAGTGGTTTATCCAGTCTGACAAAGTCAATATCAGTGGTTTATCCAGTCTGACAATGTCAATATCAGTGGTTTATCCAGTCTGACAATGTCAATATCTGTGATTTATCCAGTCTGACAAAGTCAATATCTGTGGTTTATCCAGTCTGACAAAGTCAATATCAGTGGTCTATCCAGTCTGACAAAGTCAATATCAGTGGTTTATCCAGTCTGACAAAGTCAATATCTGTGGTTTATCCAATCTGACAAAGTCAATATCTGTGGTTTATCCAGTCTGACAAAGTCAATATCAGTGGTTTATCCAGTCTGACAAAGTCAATATCTGTGGTTTATCCAGGCTGACAAAGTCAATATCAGTGGTTTATCCAGTCTGACAAAGTCAATATCAATGGTTTATCCAGTCTGACAAAGTCAATATCAGTGGCTTATCCAGTCTGACAATGTTAATATCAGTGATTTATCCAGTCTGACAATGTTAATATCTGTGGTTTATCCAGTCTGACAAAGTCAATATCAGTGGTTTATCCAGTCTGACAAAGTCAATATCTGTGGTTTATCAAGTCTGACAATGTTAATATCTGTGGTTTATCCAGTCTGACAATGTTAATATCTGTGGTTTATCCAGTCTGACAATGTTAATATCAGTGGTTTATGCAGTCTGACAATATCAATATCAGTGGTTTATCCAGTCTGACAATGTCAATATCTGTGGTTTATCAACTCTGACAATGTTAATATCAGTGATTTATCAAGTCTGACAATTTCAATATCAGTGGTTTATCAAGTCTGACAATGTTAATATCAGTGATTTATCCAGTCTGACAATGTTAATATCAGTGATTTATCCAGTCTGACAATTTCAATATCCATGGTTTATCAATTCTGACAATGTTAATATCAGTGATTTATCCAGTCTGACAATGTTAATATCAGTGATGTATCCAGTCAGACAAAGTCAATATCAGTGATTTATCCATTCTGACAATGTGAATATCGGTGATTTATCCAGTCTGACAATCTTAATATCAGTGATTTATCCAGTCTGACAAAGTCAATATCAGTGGTTTTTCCAATCTGACAAAGTCAATATCAGTGGTTTATCCAGTCTCACAAAGTCAACATCAGTGGTTTATCCAGTCTGACAATGTCAATATCAGTGGTTTATCCAGTCTGACAATGTCAATATCTGTGATTTATCCAGTCTGACAAAGTCAATATCTGTGGTTTATCCAGTCTGACAAAGTCAATATCAGTGCTTTATCCAGTCTGACAAAGTCAGTATCAGTGGTTTATCCAGTCTGACAATGTCAATATCTGTGGTTTATCCAGTCTGACAAAGTCAATATCTGTGGTTTATCCAGTCTGACAAAGTCAATGTCTGTGGTTTATCCAGTCTGACAAAGTCAATATCAGTGGTTTATGCAGTCTGACAAAGTCAATATCTGTGGTTTATCCAGGCTGACAAAGTCAATATCAGTGGTTTATCCAGTCTGACAAAGTCAATATCAATGGTTTATCCAGTCTGACAAAGTCAATATCAGTGGTTTATCCAGTCTGACAAAGTCAATATCTGTGGTTTATCCAGTCTGACAAAGTCAATGTCTGTGGTTTATCCAGTCTGACAAAGTCAATATCAGTGGTTTATCCAGTCTGACAAAGTCAATATCTGTGGTTTATCCAGTCTGACAATGTTAATATCAGTGATTTATCCAGTCTGACAAAGTCAATATCAGTGATTTATCCAGTCTGACCATGTTAATATCAGTGGTTTATCCAGTCTGACAAAGTCAATATCAGTGGTTTATCCTGTCTGACAAAGATAATATCAGTGATTTATCCAGTCTGACAAAGTCAATATCGGTGATTTATCCAGTCTGACAATGTTAATATCAGTGGTTTATCAAGTCTGACAATGTTAATATCAGTGATTTATCCAGTCTGACAAAGTCAATCTCGGTGATTTATCCATTCTGACAATGTGAATATCAGTGATTTATCCAGTCTGACAATCTTAATATCAGTGATTTATCCAGTCTGACAAAGTCAATATCAGTGATTTATCCAGTCTGACAAAGTCAATATCAGTGATTTATCCAGTCTGACAATGTTAATATCGGTGGTTTATCCAGTCTGACAATGTCAAGATCTGTGATTTATCCAGTCTAACAATGTGAATATCAGTGATTTATCCAGTTTGACAATGTCAATATCTGTGGTTTATCCAGTCTGACAAATTCAATATCAGTGGTTTATCCTGTCTGACAAAGTCAATGTCAGTGATTTATCCAGTCTGACTAAGTCAATATCTGTGGTTTATCCAGTCTGACAAAGTCAATATCTGTGGTTTATCCAGTCTGACAATGTCAATATCTGTGATTTATCCAGTCTGACAAAATCAATATCAGTGGTTTATCCAGTCTGTCAATGTCAATATCTGTGATTTATCCAGTCTGACAAAGTCAATATCTGTGGTTTATCCAGTCTGACAGTGTCAATATCAGTGGTTTATCCAATCTGACAGAGTCAATATCAGTGGTTTATCCAGGCTGACAAAGTCAATATCAGTGGTTTATCCAGTCTGACAATGTCAATATCTGAGGTTTATCCAGTCTGACAAAGTCAATATCAGTGGTTTATCCAGTCTGACAAAGTCAATATCAGTGGTTTATCCAGTCTGACAAAGGCAATATCAATGGTTTATCCAGTCTGACAAAGTCAATATCAGTGGTTTATCCAGTCTGACAATGTTAATATCAGTGATTTATCCAGTCTGACAAAGTCAATATCAGTGATTTATCCAGTCTCACAATGTTAATATCAGTGGTTTATCCAGTCTGACAAAGTCAATATCAGTGGTTTATCCTGTCTGACAAAGTCAATATCAGTGATTTATCCAGTCTGACAAAGTCAATATCAGTGATTTATCCAGTCTGACAATGTTAATATCAGTGGTTTATCCAGTCTGACAATGTTAATATCAGTGATTTATCCAGTCTGACAAAGTCAATATCAGTGATTTATCCATTCTGACAATGTGAATATCAGTGATATATCCAGTCTGACAATCTTAATATAAGTGATTTATCCAGTATGACAAAGTCAATATCAGTGGTCTATCCAGTCTGACAAAGTCAATATCAGTGGTTTATCCAGTCTGACAAAGTCAATATCTGTGGTTTATCCAATCTGACAAAGTCAATATCTGTGGTTTATCCAGTCTGACAAAGTCAATATCAGTGGTTTATCCAGTCTGACAAAGTCAATATCTGTGGTTTATCCAGGCTGACAAAGTCAATATCAGTGGTTTATCCAGTCTGACAAAGTCAATATCAATGGTTTATCCTGTCTGACAAAGTCAATATCAGTGGCTTATCCAGTCTGACAATGTTAATATCAGTGATTTATCCAGTCTGACAATGTTAATATCTGTGGTTTATCCAGTCTGACAAAGTCAATATCAGTGGTTTATCCAGTCTGACAAAGTCAATATCTGTGGTTTATCAAGTCTGACAATGTTAATATCTGTGGTTTATCCAGTCTGACAATGTTAATATCTGTGGTTTATCCAGTCTGACAATGTTAATATCAGTGGTTTATGCAGTCTGACAATATCAATATCAGTGGTTTATCCAGTCTGACAATGTCAATATCTGTGGTTTATCAACTCTGACAATGTTAATATCAGTGATTTATCAAGTCTGACAATTTCAATATCAGTGGTTTATCAAGTCTGACAATGTTAATATCAGTGATTTATCCAGTCTGACAATGTTAATATCAGTGATTTATCCAGTCTGACAATTTCAATATCAATGGTTTATCTAGTCTGACAATGTTAATATCAGTGATTTATCCAGTCTGACAATGTTAATATCAGTGATTTATCCAGTCAGACAAAGTCAATATCAGTGATTTATCCATTCTGACAATGTGAATATCGGTGATTTATCCAGTCTGACAATCTTAATATCAGTGATTTATCCAGTCTGACAAAGTCAATATCAGTGGTTTTTCCAATCTGACAAAGTCAATATCAGTGGTTTATCCAGTCTCACAAAGTCAACATCAGTGGTTTATCCAGTCTGACAATGTCAATATCAGTGGTTTATCCAGTCTGACAATGTCAATATCTGTGATTTATCCAGTCTGACAAAGTCAATATCTGTGGTTTATCCAGTCTGACATAGTCAATATCAGTGGTCTATCCAGTCTGACAAAGTCAATATCAGTGGTTTATCCAGTCTGACAAAGTCAGTATCAGTGGTTTATCCAGTCTGACAATGTCAATATCTGTGGTTTATCCAGTCTGACAAAGTCAATATCTGTGGTTTATCCAGTCTGACAAAGTCAATGTCTGTGGTTTATCCAGTCTGACAAAGTCAATATCAGTGGTTTATCCAGTCTGACAAAGTCAATATCTGTGGTTATTCCAGGCTGACAAAGTCAATATCAGTGGTTTATCCAGTCTGACATAGTCAATATCAATGGTTTATCCAGTCTGACAAAGTCAATATCAGTGGTTTATCCAGTCTGACAAAGTCAATATCTGTGGTTTATCCAGTCTGACAAAGTCAATGTCTGTGGTTTATCCAGTCTGACAAAGTCAATATCAGTGGTTTATCCAGTCTGACAAAGTCAATATCTGTGGTTTATCCAGTCTGACAATGTTAATATCAGTGATTTATCCAGTCTGACAAAGTCAATATCAGTGATTTATCCAGTCTGACCATGTTAATATCAGTGGTTTATCCAGTCTGACAAAGTCAATATCAGTGGTTTATCCTGTCTGACAAAGTCAATATCAGTGATTTATCCAGTCTGACAAAGTCAATATCGGTGATTTATCCAGTCTGACAATGTTAATATCAGTGGTTTATCAAGTCTGACAATGTTAATATCAGTGATTTATCCAGTCTGACAAAGTCAATATCGGTGATTTATCCATTCTGACAATGTGAATATCAGTGATTTATCCAGTCTGACAATCTTAATATCAGTGATTTATCCAGTCTGACAAAGTCAATATCAGTGATTTATCCAGTCTGACAAAGTCAATATCAGTGATTTATCCAGTCTGACAATGTTAATATCGGTGGTTTATCCAGTCTGACAATGTCAAGATCTGTGATTTATCCAGTCTAACAATGTGAATATCACTGATTTATCCAGTCTGACAATGTCAATATCTGTGGTTTATCCAGTCTGACAAATTCAATATCAGTGGTTTATCCTGTCTGACAAAGTCAATGTCAGTGATTTATCCAGTCTGACTAAGTCAATATCTGTGGTTTATCCAGTCTGACAAAGTCAATATCTGTGGTTTATCCAGTCTGACAATGTCAATATCTGTGATTTATCCAGTCTGACAATATCAATATCAGTGGTTTATCCAGTCTGTCAATGTCAATATCTGTGATTTATCCAGTCTGACAAAGTCAATATCTGTGGTTTATCCAGTCTGACAGTGTCAATATCAGTGGTTTATCCAATCTGACAGAGTCAATATCAGTGGTTTATCCAGGCTGACAAAGTCAATATCAGTGGTTTATCCAGTCTGACAATGTCAATATCTGTGGTTTATCAAGTCTGACAAAGTCAATATCTGAGGTTTATCCAGTCTGACAAAGTCAATATCAGTGGTTTATCCAGTCTGACAAAGTCAATATCAGTGGTTTATCCAGTCTGACAAAGGCAATATCAATGGTTTATCCAGTCTGACAAAGTCAATATCAGTGGTTTATCCAGTCTGACAAAGTCAATATCAGTGATTTATCCAGTCTGACAATGTTAATATCAGTGGTTTATCCAGTCTGACAAAGTCAATATCAGTGGTTTATCCTGTCTGACAAAGTCAATATCAGTGATTTATCCAGTCTGACAAAGTCAATATCAGTGATTTATCCAGTCTGACAATGTTAATATCAGTGGTTTATCCAGTCTGACAATGTTAATATCAGTGATTTATCCAGTCTGACAAAGTCAATATCAGTGATTTATCCATTCTGACAATGTGAATATCAGTGATTTATCCAGTCTGACAATCTTAATATAAGTGATTTATCCAGTATGACAAAGTCAATATCAGTGATTTATCCAGTCTGACGAAGTCAATATCAGTGATTTATCCAGTCTGACAATGTTAATATCGGTGGTTTATCCAGTCTGACAATGTCAATATCTGTGATTTATCCAGTCTAACAATGTGAATATCAGTGATTTATCCAGTCTGACAATGTCAATATCTGTGGTTTATCCAGTCTGACAAATTCAATATCAGTGGTTTATCCTGTCTGACAAAGTCAATGTCAGTGATTTATCCAGTCTGACTAAGTCAATATCTGTGGTTTATCCAGTCTGACAAAGTCAATATCTGTGGTTTATCCAGTCTGACAATGTCAATATCTGCGATTTATCCAGTCTGACAAAGTCAATATCAGTGGTTTATCCAGTCTGACAATGTCAATATCTGTGATTTATCCAGTCTGACAAAGTCAATATCTGTGGTTTATCCAGTCTGACAGTGTCAATATCAGTGGTTTATCCAATCTGACAAAGTCAATATCAGTGGTTTATCCAGGCTGACAAAGTCAATATCAGTGGTTTATCCAGTCTGACAATGTCAGTATCTGAAGTTTATCGAGTCTGACAAAGTCAATATCTGAGGTTTATCCAGGCTGACAAAGTCACTATCAGTGGTTTATCCAGTCTGACCAAGTCAATATCAATGGTTTATCCAGTCTGACAAAGTCAATATCTGTGGTTTATCCAGTCTGACATGGTCAATATCTATGGTTTCTCCAGTCTGACAAAGTCAATATCTGTGGTTTACCCAGTCTGACAATGTCAATATCTGTGGTTTATCCAGTCTGACAAAGTCAATATCAGTGGTTTATCAAGTCTGACAATGTTAATTTCAGTGATTTATCCAGTCTGACAAAGTCAATCTCTGTGGTTTATCCAGTCTGACAATGGTAATATCAGTGATTTATCCAGTCTGACAATGTCAATATCAGTGATTTATCCAGTCTGACAAAGTCAATATCTGTGGTTTATCCAGTCTGACAATGTTAATATCAGTGATTTATCCAGTCTGACAAAGTCAATATCTGTGGTTTATCCAGTCTGACAATGTTAATATCAGTGGTATATCCAGTCTGACAATGGTAATATCAGTGATTGATCCAGTCTGACAATGTTAATATCAGTGATTTATCCAGTCTGACAAAGTCAATATCTGTGGTTTATCCAGTCTGACAATGTTAATATCAGTGGTTTATCCAGTCTGACAAAGTCAATATCAGTGATTTATCCAGTCTGACAATGTTAATATCTGTGGTTTATCCAGTCTGACAATGTTAATATCAGTGGTTTATCCTGTCTGACAAAGTCAATATCAGTGATTTATCCAGTCTGACAAAGTCAATATCTGTGGTTTATCCAGTCTGACAAAGTCAATATCAGTGGTCTATCCAGTCTGACAAAGTCAATATCAGTGGTTTATCCAGTCTGACAAAGTCAGTATCAGTGGTTTATCCAGTCTGACAATGTCAATATCTGTGGTTTATCCAGTCTGACAAAGTCAATATCTGTGGTTTATCCAGTCTGACAAAGTCAATATCTGTGGTTTATCCAGTCTGACAAAGTCAATATCAGTGGTTTATCCAGTCTTACAAAGTCAATATCTGTCGTTTACCAGGCTGACAAAGTCAATATCAGTGGTTTATCCATTCTGACAAAGTCAATATCAATGGTTTATCCAGTCTGACAAAGTCAATATCAGTGATTTATCCAGTCTGACAATGTTAATATCAGTGATTTATCCAGTCTGACAATGTTAATATCTGTGGTTTATCCAGTCTGACAAAGTCAATATCAGTGGTTTATCCAGTCTGACAAAGTCAATATCTGTGGATTATCAAGTCTGACAATGTTAATATCTGTGGTTTATCCAGTCTGACAATGTTAATATCTGTGGTTTATGCAGTCTGACAATGTCAATATTAGTGGTTTATCCAGTCTGACAATGTTAATATCTGTGGTTTATCCAGTCTGACAATGTTAATATCAGTGGTTTATGCAGTCTGACAATGTCAATATCAGTGGTTTATCCAGTCTGACAATGTCAATATCTGTGGTTTATCAACTCTGACAATGTTAATATCAGTGATTTATCAAGTCTGACAATTTCAATGTCAGTGGTTTATCAAGTCTGACAATGTTAATATCAGTGATTTATCCAGTCTGACAATGTTAATATCAGTGATTTATTCAGTCTGACAATTTCAATATCAATGGTTTATCAAGTCTGACAATGTTAATATCAGTGATTTATCCAGTCTGACAATGTTAATATCAGTGATTTATCCAGTCTGACAAAGTCAATATCAGTGACTTATCCATTCTGACAATGTGAATATCGGTGATTTATCCTGTTTGACAATCTTAATATCAGTGATTTATCCAGTCTGACAAAGTCAATATCAGTGGTTTATCCAATGAGACAAAGTCAATATCAGTGGTTTATCCAGTCTGACAAAGTCAATATCAGTGGTCTATCCAGTCTGACAAGTCAATATCAGTGGTTTATCCAGTCTGACAAAGTCAGTATCAGTGGTTTATCCAGTCTGACAATGTCAATATCTGTGGTTTATCCAGTCTGACAAAGTCAATATCTGTGGTTTATCCAGTCTGACAAAGTCAATATCTGAGGTTTATCCAGTCTGACAATGTTAATATCAGTGATTTATCCAGTCTGACAAAGTCAATATCAGTGATTTATCCAGTCTGACAATGTTAATATCAGTGGTTTATCCAGTCTGACAATGTTAATATCAGTGATGTATCCAGTCTGACAAAGTCAATATCAGTGATTTATCCATTCTGACAATGTGAATATCCGTGATTTATCCAGTCTGACAATCTTAATATCAGTGATTTATCCAGTCTGACAAAGTCAATATCAGTGATTTATCCAGTCTGACAAAGTCAATATCGGTGGTTTATCCAGTCTGACAATGTCAATATCTGTGATTTATCCAGTCTAACAATGTGAATATCAGTGATTTATCCAGTCTGACAATGTCAATATCTGTGGTTTATGCAGTCTGACAAATTCAATAAAAGTGGTTCATCCAGCCTGACAATGTCAATATCACTGGTTTATCCAGTCTGACAATGTTAATATCAGTGATTTATCCAGTCTGACAATGTTAATATCTGTGGTTTATCCAGTCTGACAAAGTCAATATCAGTGGTTTATCCAGTCTGACAAAGTCAATATCTGTGGTTTATCAAGTCTGACAATGTTAATATCTGTGGTTTATCCAGTCTGACAATGTTAATATCTGTGGTTTATGCAGTCTGACAATGTCAATATTAGTGGTTTATCCAGTCTGACAATGTTAATATCTGTGGTTTATCCAGTCTGACAATGTTAATATCAGTGGTTTATGCAGTCTGACAATGTCAATATCAGTGGTTTATCCAGTCTGACAATGTCAATATCTGTGGTTTATCAACTCTGACAATGTTAATATCAGTGATTTATCAAGTCTGACAATTTCAATGTCAGTGGTTTATCAAGTCTGACAATGTTAATATCAGTGATTTATCCAGTCTGACAATGTTAATATCAGTGATTTATCCAGTCTGACAATTTCAATATCAATGGTTTATCAAGTCTGACAATGTTAATATCAGTGATTTATCCAGTCTGACAATGTTAATATCAGTGATTTATCCAGTCTGACAAAGTCAATATCAGTGACTTATCCATTCTGACAATGTGAATATCGGTGATTTATCCTGTTTGACAATCTTAATATCAGTGATTTATCCAGTCTGACAAAGTCAATATCAGTGGTTTATCCAATGAGACAAAGTCAATATCAGTGGTTTATCCAGTCTGACAAAGTCAATATCAGTGGTCTATCCAGTCTGACAAGTCAATATCAGTGGTTTATCCAGTCTGACAAAGTCAGTATCAGTGGTTTATCCAGTCTGACAATGTGAATATCTGTGGTTTATCCAGTCTGACAAAGTCAATATCTGTGGTTTATCCAGTCTGACAAAGTCAATATCTGAGGTTTATCCAGTCTGACAATGTTAATATCAGTGATTTATCCAGTCTGACAAAGTCAATATCAGTGATTTATCCAGTCTGACAATGTTAATATCAGTGGTTTATCCAGTCTGACAATGTTAATATCAGTGATGTATCCAGTCTGACAAAGTCAATATCAGTGATTTATCCATTCTGACAATGTGAATATCCGTGATTTATCCAGTCTGACAATCTTAATATCAGTGATTTATCCAGTCTGACAAAGTCAATATCAGTGATTTATCCAGTCTGACAAAGTCAATATCGGTGGTTTATCCAGTCTGACAATGTCAATATCTGTGATTTATCCAGTCTAACAATGTGAATATCAGTGATTTATCCAGTCTGACAATGTCAATATCTGTGGTTTATGCAGTCTGACAAATTCAATAAAAGTGATTCATCCAGCCTGACAATGTCAATATCACTGGTTTATCCAGTCTGACAATGTCAATATCTGTGATTTATCCAGTCTGACAAAGTCAATATCTGTGGTTTATCCAGTCTGACAATGTCAATATCAGTGGTTTATCCAATCTGACAAAGTCAATGTCAGTGGTTTATCCAGTCTGACAAAGTCAATATCAGTGGTTTATCCAGTCTGACAAAGTCAATATCTGTGATTTATCCAGTCTGACAAAGTCAATATCTGTGGTTTATCCAGGCTGACAAAGTCAATATCAGTGGTTTGTCCAGTCTGACAAAGTCAATATCAATGGTTTATCCAGTCTGACAAAGTCAATATCTGTGGTTTACCCAGTCTGACAATGTCAATATCTGTGGTTTATCCAGTCTGACAATGTTAATGTCGGTGGTTTATCCAGTCTGACAAAGTCAATATCAGTGGTTCATCAAGTCTGACAATGTTAATATCAGTGATTTATCCAGTCTGACAATGTTAATATCAGTGTTTGAGCCAGTCCGACAAAGTCAATCTCTGTGGTTTATCCAGTCTGACAATGTTAATATCAGTGGTTTATCCAGTCTGACAATGGTAATATCAGTGATTTATCCAGTCTGACAATGTTAATATCAGTGATTTATCCAGTCTGACAAATTCAATATCTGTGGTTTATCCAGTCTGACAATGATAATATCAGTGGTTTATCCAGTCTGACAAAGTCAATATCAGTGATTTATCCAGTCTGACAATGTTAATATCTGTGGTTTATCCAGTCTGACAATGTTAATATCAGTGGTTTATCCTGTCTGACAATGTCAATATCTGTGATTTATCCAGTCTGACAAAGTCAATATCTGTGGTCTATCCAGTCTGACCAAGTCAATATCAGGGGTTTATCCAGTCTGACAATGTTAATATCAGCGGTTTATCCTGTCTGACAAAGTCAATATCACTGATTTATCCAGTCTGACAAAGTCAATATCTGTGGTTTATCCAGTCTGACAAAGTCAATATCAGTGGTTTATCCAGTCTGACAAAGACAATATCTGAGGTTTATCCAGTCTGACAATGATAATATCAGTGGTTTATCCAGTCTGACAAAGTCAATATCAGTGATTTATCCAGTCTGACAATGTTAATATCTGTGGTTTATCCAGTCTGACAATGTTAATATCAGTGGTTTATCCTGTCTGACAAAGTCAATATCACTGATTTATCCAGTCTGACAAAGTCAATATCTGTGGTTTATCCAGTCTGACAAAGTCAATATCAGTGGTTTATCCAGTCTGACAAAGACAATATCTGTGATTTATCCAGTCTGACAAAGTCAATATCAGTGATTTATCCAGTATGACAAAGTCAATATCTGTGGTTTATCCACGCTGACAAAGTCAATATCAGTGGTTTATCCAGTCTGACAATGTCAATATCAATGGTTTATCCAGTCTGACAAAGTCAATATCGGTGATTTATCCAGTCGGACAATGTTAATATCAGTGGTTTATCCAGTCTGACAATGTTAATATCAGTGATTTATCCAGTCTGACAAAGTCAATATCAGTGATTTATCCAGTCTGACAAAGTCAATATCAGTGATTTATCCATTCTGACAATGTGAATATCAGTGATTTATCCAGTCTGACAATCTTAATATCAGTGATTTATCCAGTCTGACAAAGTCAATATCACTGATTTATCCAGTCTGACAAAGTCAATATCGGTGGTTTATCCAGTCTGACAATGTCAATATCTGTGATTTATCCAGTCTAACAATGTGAATATCAGTGAAGTATCCAGTCTGACAATCTTAATATCAGTGATTTATCCAGTCTGACAAAGTCAATATCAGTGATTTATCCAGTCTGACAAAGTCAATATCAGCGATTTATCCAGTCTGACAATGTTAATATCGATGGTTTATACAGTCTGACAATGTCAATATCTGTGTTTTATCCAGTCTAACAATGTGAATATCAGTGATTTATCCAGTCTGACAATGTCAATATCTGTGGTTTATCCAGTCTGACAAATTCAATTTCAGTGGTTTATCCTGTCTGACAAAGTCAATGTCAGTGATTTATCCAGTCTGACAAAGTCAATATCTGTGGTTTATCCAGTCTGACAAAGTCAATATCTGTGGTTTATCCAGTCTGACAATGTCAATATCTGTGATTTATCCAGTCTGACAATGATAATATCAGTGGTTTATCCAGTCTGACAAAGTCAATATCAGTGATTTATCCAGTCTGACAATGTTAATATCTGTGGTTTATCCAGTCTGACAATGTTAATATCAGTGGTTTATCCTGTCTGACAATGTCAATATCTGTGATTTATCCAGTCTGACAAAGTCAATATCTGTGGGCTATCCAGTCTGACCAAGTCAATATCAGGGGTTTATCCAGTCTGACAATGTTAATATCAGCGGTTTATTCTGTCTGACAAAGTCAATATCACTGATTTATCCAGTCTGACAAAGTCAATATCTGTGGTTTATCCAGTCTGACAAAGTCAATATCAGTGGTTTATCCAGTCTGACAAAGACAATATCTGTGATTTATCCAGTCTGACAAAGTCAATATCAGTGATTTATCCAGTATGACAAAGTCAATATCTGTGGTTTATCCACGCTGACAAAGTCAATATCAGTGGTTTATCCAGTCTGACAATGTCAATATCAATGGTTTATCCAGTCTGACAGTCAATATCGGTGATTTATCCAGTCGGACAATGTTAATATCAGTGGTTTATCCAGTCTGACAATGTTAATATCAGTGATTTATCCAGTCTGACAAAGTCAATATCAGTGATTTATCCAGTCTGACAAAGTCAATATCAGTGATTTATCCATTCTGACAATGTGAATATCAGTGATTTATCCAGTCTGACAATCTTAATATCAGTGATTTATCCAGTCTGACAAAGTCAATATCACTGATTTATCCAGTCTGACAAAGTCAATATCGGTGGTTTATCCAGTCTGACAATGTCAATATCTGTGATTTATCCAGTCTAACAATGTGAATATCAGTGAATTATCCAGTCTGACAATCTTAATATCAGTGATTTATCCAGTCTGACAAAGTCAATATCAGTGATTTATCCAGTCTGACAAAGTCAATATCAGCGATTTATCCAGTCTGACAATGTTAATATCGGTGGTTTATCCAGTCTGACAATGTCAATATCTGTGTTTTATCCAGTCTAACAATGTGAATATCAGTGATTTATCCAGTCTGACAATGTCAATATCTGTGGTTTATCCAGTCTGACAAATTCAATTTCAGTGGTTTATCCTGTCTGACAAAGTCAATGTCAGTGATTTATCCAGTCTGACAAAGTCAATATCTGTGGTTTATCCAGTCTGACAAAGTCAATATCTGTGGTTTATCCAGTCTGACAATGTCAATATCTGTGATTTATCCAGTCTGACAGAGTCAATATCAGTGGTTTATCCAGTCTGACAATGTCAATATCTGTGATTTATCCAGTCTGACAAAGTCAATATCTGTGGTTTATCCAGTCTGACAGTGTCAATATCAGTGGTTTATCCAATCTGACGAAGTCAATATCAGTGGTTTATCCAGGCTGACAAAGTCAATATCAGTGGTTTATCCAGTCTGACAATGTCAATATCTGTGGTTTATCCAGTCTGACAAAGTCAATATCTGAGGTTTATCCAGTCTGACAAAGTCAATATCAGTGGTTTGTCCAGTCTGACAAAGTCAATATCAGTGGTTTATCCAGTCTGACAAAGTCAATATCTGTGATTTATCCAGTCTGACAAAGTCAATATCTGTGGTTTATCCAGGCTGACAAAGTCACAATCAGTGGTTTATCCAGTCTGACAAAGTCAATATCAATGGTTTATCCAGTCTGACAGAGTCAATATCTGTGGTTTATCCAGTCTGACATGGTCAATATCTGTGGTTTCTCCAGTCTGACAAAGTCAATATCTGTGGTTTACCCAGTCTGACAATGTCAATATCTGTGGTCCATCCAGTCTGACAATGTTAATGTCGGTGGTTTATCCAGTCTGACAAAGTCACAATCAGTGGTTTATCCAGTCTGACAATGGTAATATCAGTGATTTATCCAGTCTGACAATGTTAATATCAGTGATTTTTCCAGTCTGACAAAGTCAATGTCTGTGGTTTATCCAGTCTGACAATGTTAATATCAGTGGTTTATCCAGTCTGACAAAGTCAATATCAGTGATTTATCCAGTCTGACAAAGTCAATATCTGTGGTTTATCCAGTCTGACAAAGTCAATATCAGTGGTCTATCCAGTCTGACAAAGTCAATATCAGTGATTTATCCAGTCTGACAAAGTCAGTATCAGTGGTTTATCCAGTCTGACAATGTCAATATCTGCGGTTTATCCAGTCTGACAAAGTCAATATCTGTGGTTTATCCAGTCTGACAAAGTCAATATCTGTGGTTTGTCCAGTTGACAAAGTCAATATCAGTGGTTTATCCAGTCTGACAAAGTCAATATCTGTGGTTTATCCAGGCTGACAAAGTCAATATCAGTGGTTTATCCAGTCTGCCAAAGTCAATATCAATGGTTTATCCAGTCTGACAAAGTCAATATCAGTGATTTATCCAGTCTGACAATGTTAATATCAGTGATTTATCCAGTCAGACAATGTTAATATCTGTGGTTTATCCAGTCTGACAAAGTCAATATCAGTGGTTTATCCAGTCTGACAAAGTCAATATCTGTGGTTTATCAAGTCTGACAATGTTAATATCTGTGGTTTATCCAGTCTGACAATGTTAATATCTGTGGTTTATGCAGTCTGACAATGTCAATATTAGTGGTTTATCCAATCTGACAATGTTAATATCTGTGGTTTATCCAGTCTGACAATGTTAATATCAGTGGTTTATGCAGTCTGACAATGTCAATATCAGTGGTTTATCCAGTCTAACAATGTCAATATCTGTGGTTTATCAACTCTGACAATGTTAATATCAGTGATTTATCAAGTATGACAACTTCAATATCAATGGTTTATCAAGTCTGACAATGTTAACATCAGTGATTTATCCAGTCTGACAAAGTCAATATCAGTGGTTTATCCAGTCTGACAAAGTCAATATCTGTGGTTTATCCAGGCTGACAAAGTCAATATCAGTGGTTTATCCAGTCTGACAAAGTCAATATCAATGGTTTATCCAGTCTGACAAAGTCAATATCAGTGAATTATCCAGTCTGACAATGTTAATATCTGTGGTTTATCCAGTCTGACAATGTTAATATCTGTGGTTTATGCAGTCTGACAATGTCAATATTAGTGGTTTATCCAATCTGACAATGTTAATATCTGTGGTTTATCCAGTCTGACAATGTTAATATCAGTGGTTTATGCAGTCTGACAATGTCAATATCAGTGGTTTATCCAGTCTGACAATGTCAATATCTGTGGTTTATCAACTCTGACAATGTTAATATCAGTGATTTATCAAGTCTGACAACTTCAATATCAGTGGTTTATCAAGTCTGACAATGTTAACATCAGTGATTTATCCAGTCTGACAATGTTAATATCAGTGATTTATCCAGTCTGACAATTTCAATATCAATGGTTTATCAAGTCTGACAATGTTAATATCAGTGATTTATCCAGTCTGACATTGTTAATATCAGTGATTTATCCATTCTGACAATGTGAATATCGGTGATTTATCCAGTCTGACAATCTTAATATCAGTGATTTATCCAGTGTGACAAAGTCAATATCAGTGGTCTATCCAATCTCACAAAGTCAATATCAGTGGTTTATCCAGTCTGACAAAGTCAATATCAGTGGTTTATCCAGTCTGACAATGTCAATATCAGTGGTTTATCCAGTCTGACAATGTCAATATCTGTGATTTATCCAGTCTGACAAAGTCAATATCTGTGGTATATCCAGTCTCATAAAGTCAATATCAGTGGTCTATCCAGTCTGACAAGTCAATATCAGTGGTTTATCCAGTCTGACAAAGTCAGTATCAGTGGTTTATCCAGTCTGACAATGTCAATATCTGTGGTTTATCCAGTCTGACAAAGTCAATATCTGTGGTTTATCCAGTCTGGCAAAGTCAATATCTGTGGTTTATCCAGTCTGACAAAGTCAATATCAGTGGTTTATCCAGTCTGACAAAGTCAATATCTGTGGTTCATCCAGGCTAACAAAGTCAATATCAGTGGTTTATCCAGTCTGACAAAGTCAATATCAATGGTTTATCCAGTCTGACAAAGTCAATATCAGTGGTTTATCCAGTCTGACAATGTTAATATCAGTGATTTATCCAGTCTGACAAAGTCAATATCAGTGATTTATCCAGTCTGACAATGTTAATATCAGTGGTTTATCCAGTCTGACCATGTTAATATCAGTGATTTATCCAGTCTGACAAAGTCAATATCAGTGATTTATCCATTCTGACAATGTGAATATCAGTGATTTATCCTGTCTGACAATCTTAATATCAGTGATTTATCCAGTCTGACAAAGTCAATATCAGTGATTTATCCAGTCTGACAAAGTCAATATCGGTGGTTTATCCAGTCTGACAATGTCAATATCTGTGATTTATCCAGTCTAACAATGTGAATATCAGTGATTTATCCAGTCTGACAATGTCAATATCTGTGGTTTATCCAGTCTGACAAAGTCAATATCAGTGGTTCATCAAGTCTGACAATGTTAATATCAGTGATTTATCCAGTCTGACAATGTTAATATCAGTGTTTGATCCAGTCCGACAAAGTCAATCTCTGTGGTTTATCCAGTCTGACAATGTTAATATCAGTGGTTTATCCAGTCTGACAATGGTAATATCAGTGATTTATCCAGTCTGACAATGTAAATATCAGTGATTTATCCAGTCTGACAAAGTCAATATCTGTGGTTTATCCAGTCTGACAATGATAATATCAGTGGTTTATCCAGTCTGACAAAGTCAATATCAGTGATTTATCCAGTCTGACAATGTTAATATCTGTGGTTTATCCAGTCTCAAAATGTTAATATCAGTGGTTTATCCTGTCTGACAATGTCAATATCTGTGATTTATCCAGTCTGACAAAGTCAATATCTGTGGTCTATCCAGTCTGACCAAGTCAATATCAGGGGTTTATCCAGTCTGACAATGTTAATATCAGCGGTTTATCCTGTCTGACAAAGTCAATATCACTGATTTATCCAGTCTGACAAAGTCAATATCTGTGGTTTATCCAGTCTGACAAAGTCAATATCAGTGGTTTATCCAGTCTGACAAAGACAATATCTGTGGTTTATCCAGTCTGACAATGATAATATCAGTGGTTTATCCAGTCTGACAAAGTCAATATCAGTGATTTATCCAGTCTGACAATGTTAATATCTGTGGTTTATCCAGTCTGACAATGTTAATATCAGTGGTTTATCCAGTCTGACAAAGACAATATCTGTGATTTATCCAGTCTGACAAAGTCAATATCAGTGATTTATCCAGTATGACAAAGTCAATATCTGTGGTTTATCCAGGCTGACAAAGTCAATATCAGTGGTTTATCCAGTCTGACAATGTCAATATCAATGGTTTATCCAGTCTGACAAAGTCAATATCGGTGATTTATCCAGTCGGACAATGTTAATATCAGTGGTTTATTTAGTCTGACAATGTTAATATCAGTGATATATCCAGTCTGACAAAGTCAATATCAGTGATTTATCCAGTCTGACAAAGTCAATATCAGTGATTTATCCATTCTGACAATGTGAATATCAGTGATTTATCCAGTCTGACAATCTTAATATCAGTGATTTATCCAGTCTGACAAAGTCAATATCAGTGATTTATCCAGTCTGACAAAGTCAATATCGGTGGTTTATCCAGTCTGACAATGTCAATATCTGTGATTTATCCAGTCTAACAATGTGAATATCAGTGAAGTATCCAGTCTGACAATCTTAATATCAGTGATTTATCCAGTCTGACAAAGTCAATATCAGTGATTTATCCAGTCTGACAAAGTCAATATCAGCGATTTATCCAGTCTGACAATGTTAATATCGGTGGTTTATCCAGTCTGACAATGTCAATATCTGTGATTTATCCAGTCTAACAATGTGAATATCAGTGATTTATCCAGTCTGACAATGTCAATATCTGTGATTTATCCTGTCTGACAAAGTCAATGTCAGTGATTTATCCAGTCTGACTAAGTCAATATCTGTGGTTTATCCAGTCTGACAAAGTCAATATCTGTGGTTTATCCAGTCTGACAGTGTCAATATCAGTGGTTTATCCAATCTGACGAAGTCAATATCAGTGGTTTATCCAGGCTGACAAAGTCAATATCAGTGGTTTATCCAGTCTGACAATGTCAATATCTGTGGTTTATCCAGTCAGACAAAGTCAATATCTGAGGTTTATCCAGTCTGACAAAGTCAATATCAGTGGTTTATCCAGTCTGACAAAGTCAATATCAGTGGTTTATCCAGTCTGACAAAGTCAATATCTGTGATTTATCCAGTCTGACAAAGTCAATATCTGTGGTTTATCCAGGCTGACAAAGTCACTATCAGTGGTTTATCCAGTCTGACAAAGTCAATATCAATGGTTTATCCAGTCTGACAAAGTCAGTATCTGTGGTTTATCCAGTCTGACATGGTCAATATCTGTGGATTCTCCAGTCTGACAAAGTCAATATCTGTGGTTTACCCAGTCTGACAATGTCAATATCTGTGGTCTATCCAGTCTGACAATGTTAATGTCGGTGGTTTATCCAGTCTGACAAAGTCAATATCAGTGGTTTATCAAGTCTGACAATGTTAATATCAGTGATTTATCCAGTCTGACAATGGTAATATCAGTGATTTATCCAGTCTGACAATGTTAATATCAGTGATTTATCCAGTCTGACAAAGTCAATGTCTGTGGTTTATCCAGTCTGACAATGTTAATATCAGTGGTTTATCCAGTCTGACAAAGTCAATATCAGTGATTTATCCAGTCTGACAATGTTAATATCTGTGGTTTATCCAGTCTGACAATGTTAATATCAGTGGTTTTTCCTGTCTGACAAAGTCAATATCAGTGATTTATCCAGTCTGACAAAGTCAATATCTGTGGTTTATCCAGTCTGACAAAGTCAATAACAGTGGTCTATCCAGTCTGACAAAGTCAATATCAGTGGTTTATCCAGTTTGACAAACTCAGTATCAGTGGTTTATCCAGTCTGACAATGTCAATATCTGTGGTTTATCCAGTCTGACAAAGTCAATATCTGTGGTTTATCCAGTCTGACAAAGTCAATATCTGTGGTTTGTCCAGTCTGACAAAGTCAATATCAGTGGTTTCTCCAGTCTGACAAAGTCAATATCTGTGGTTTATCCAGGCTGACAAAGTCAATATCAGTGGTTTATCCAGTCTGACAAAGTCAATATCAATGGTTTATCCAGTCTGACAAAGTCAATATCAGTGATTTATCCAGTCTGACAATGTTAATATCAGTGATTTATCCAGTCTGACAATGTTAATATCTGTGGTTTATCCAGTCTGACAAAGTCAATATCAGTGGTTTATCCAGTCTGACAAAGTCAATATCTGTGGTTTATCAAGTCTGACAATGTTAATATCTGTGGTTTATCCAGTCTGACAATGTTAATATCTGTGGTTTATGCAGTCTGACAATGTCAATATTAGTGGTTTATCCAATCTGACAATGTTAATATCTGTGGTTTATCCAGTCTGACAATGTTAATATCAGTGGTTTATGCAGTCTGACAATGTCAATATCAGTGGTTTATCCAGTCTAACAATGTCAATATCTGTGGTTTATCAACTCTGACAATGTTAATATCAGTGATTTATCAAGTCTGACAACTTCAATATCAGTGGTTTATCAAGTCTGACAATGTTAACATCAGTGATTTATCCAGTCTGACAATGTTAATATCAGTGATTTATCCAGTCTGACAATTTCAATATCAATGGTTTATCAAGTCTGACAATGTTAATATCAGTGATTTATCCAGTCTGACAAAGTCAATATCAGTGATTTATCCAGTCTGACAATGTGAATATCTGTGGTTTATCCAGTCTGACAATGTTAATATCAGTGGTTGTTCCTGTCTGACAAAGTCAATATCAGTGATTTATCCAGTCTGACAAAGTCAATATCTGTGGTTTATCCAGTCTGACAAAGTCAATATCAGTGGTCTATCCAGTCTGACAAAGTCAATATCAGTGGTTTATCCAGTCTGACAAAGTCAGTATCATTGGTTTATCCAGTCTGACAATGTCAATATCTGTGGTTTATCCAGTCTGACAAAGTCAATATCTGTGGTTTATCCAGTCTGACAAAGTCAATATCTGTGGTTTGTCCAGTCTGACAAAGTCAATATCAGTGGTTTATCCAGTCTGACAAAGTCAATATCTGTGGTTTATCCAGGATGACAAAGTCAATATCAGTGGTTTATCCAGTCTGACAAAGTCAATATCAATGGTTTATCCAGTCTGACAAAGTCAATATCAGTGATTTATCCAGTCTGACAATGTTAATATCAGTGATTTATCCAGTCTGACAATGTTAATATCTGTGGTTTATCCAGTCTGACAAAGTCAATATCAGTGGTTTATCCAGTCTGACAAAGTCAATATCTGTGGTTTATCAAGTCTGACAATGTTAATATCTGTGGTTTATCCAGTCTGACAATGTTAATATCTGTGGTTTATGCAGTCTGACAATGTCAATATTAGTGGTTTATCCAATCTGACAATGTTAATATCTGTGGTTTATCCAGTCTGACAATGTTAATATCAGTGGTTTATGCAGTCTGACAATGTCAATATCAGTGGTTTATCCAGTCTGACAATGTCAATATCTGTGGTTTATCAACTCTGACAATGTTAATATCAGTGATTTATCAAGTCTGACAACTTCAATATCAGTGGTTTATCAAGTCTGACAATGTTAACATCAGTGATTTATCCAGTCTGACAATGTTAATATCAGTGATTTATCCAGTCTGACAATTTCAATATCAATGGTTTATCAAGTCTGACAATGTTAATATCAGTGATTTATCCAGTCTGACATTGTTAATATCAGTGATTTATCCAGTCTGACAAAGTCAATATCAGTGATTTATCCATTCTGACAATGTGAATATCGGTGATTTATCCAGTCTGACAATCTTAATATCAGTGATTTATCCAGTCTGACAAAGTCAATATCAGTGGTTTACCCAATCTGACAAAGTCAATATCAGTGGTTTATCCAGTCTGACAAAGTCAATATCAGTGGTTTATCCAGTCTGACAATGTCAATATCAGTGGTTTATCCAGTCTGACAATGTCAATATCTGTGATTTATCCAGTCTGACAAAGTCAATATCTGTGGTTTATCCAGTCTGATAAAGTCAATATCAGTGGTCTATCCAGTCTGACAAGTCAATATCAGTGGTTTATCCAGTCTGACAAAGTCAGTATCAGTGGTTTATCCAGTCTGACAATGTCAATATCTGTGGTTTATCCAGTCTGACAAAGTCAATATCTGTGGTTTATCCAGTCTGACAAAGTCAATATCTGTGGTTTATCCAGTCTGACAAAGTCAATATCAGTGGTTTATCCAGTCTGACAAAGTCAATATCTGTGGTTTATCCAGGCTAACAAAGTCAATATCACTGATTTATCCAGTCTGACAAAGTCAATATCAATGGTTTATCCAGTCTGACAAAGTCAATATCAGTGGTTTATCCAGTCTGACAATGTTAATATCAGTGATTTATCCAGTCTGACAAAGTCAATATCAGTGTTTTATCCAGTCTGACAATGTTAATATCAGTGGTTTATCCAGTCTGACAATGTTAATATCAGTGATTTATCCAGTCTGACAAAGTCAATATCATTGATTTATCCATTCTGACAATGTGAATATCAGTGATTTATCCAGTCTGACAATCTTAATATCAGTGATTTATCCAGTCTGACAAAGTCAATATCAGTGATTTATCCAGTCTGACAAAGTCAATATCGGTGGTTTATCCATTCTGACAATGTGAATATCAGTGATTTATCCAGTCTGACAATCTTAATATCAGTGATTTATCCCGTCTGACAAAGTCAATATCAGTGATTTATCCAGTCTGACAAAGTCAATATCGGTGGTTTATCCAGTCTGACAATGTCAATATCTGTGATTTATCCAGTCTAACAATGTGAATATCAGTGATTTATCCAGTCTGACAATGTCAATATCTGTGGTTTATGCAGTCTGACAAATTCAATAAAAGTGGTTTATCCAGTCTGACAATGTCAAGATCACTGGTTTATCCAGTCTGACAATGTCAATATCTGTGATTTATCCAGTCTGACAAAGTCAATATCTGTGGTTTATCCAGTCTGACAATGTCAATATCAGTGGTTTATCCAATCTGACAAAGTCAATATCAGTTGTTTATCGAGTCTGACAAAGTCAATATCAGTGGTTTATCCAGTCTGACAATGTCAATATCTGTGGTTTATCCAGTCTGACAAAGTCAATATCTGAGGTTTATCCAGTCTGACAAAGTCAATATCAGTGGTTTATCCAGTCTGACAAAGTCAATATCAGTGGTGTATCCAGTCTGACAAAGTCAATATCTGTGATTTATCCAGTCTGACAAAGTCAATATCTGTGGTTTATCCAGGCTGACGAAGTCAATATCAGTGATTTATCCAGGCTGACAAAGTCAATATCAATGGTTTATCAAGTCTGACAATGTTAATATCAGTGATTTATCCAGTCTGACATTGTTAATATCAGTGATTTATCCAGTCTGACAAAGTCAATATCAGTGATTTATCCATTCTGACAATGTGAATATCGGTGATTTATCCAGTCTGACAATCTTAATATCAGTGATTTATCCAGTCTGACAAAGTCAATATCAGTGGTTTACCCAATCTGACAAAGTCAATATCAGTGGTTTATCCAGTCTGACAAAGTCAATATCAGTGGTTTATCCAGTCTGACAATGTCAATATCAGTGGTTTATCCAGTCTGACAATGTCAATATCTGTGATTTATCCAGTCTGACAAAGTCAATATCTGTGGTTTATCCAGTCTGATAAAGTCAATATCAGTGGTCTATCCAGTCTGACAAGTCAATATCAGTGGTTTATCCAGTCTGAGAAAGTCAGTATCAGTGGTTTATCCAGTCTGACAATGTCAATATCTGTGGTTTATCCAGTCTGACAAAGTCAATATCTGTGGTTTATCCAGTCTGACAAAGTCAATATCTGTGGTTTATCCAGTCTGACAAAGTCAATATCAGTGGTTTATCCAGTCTGACAAAGTCAATATCTGTGGTTTATCCAGGCTAACAAAGTCAATATCAGTGATTAATCCAGTCTGACAAAGTCAATATCAATGGTTTATCCAGTCTGACAAAGTCAATATCAGTGGTTTATCCAGTCTGACAATGTTAATATCAGTGATTTATCCAGTCTGACAAAGTCAATATCAGTGTTTTATCCAGTCTGACAATGTTAATATCAGTGGTTTATCCAGTCTGACAATGTTAATATCAGTGATTTATCCAGTCTGACAAAGTCAATATCATTGATTTATCCATTCTGACAATGTGAATATCAGTGATTTATCCAGTCTGACAATGTTAATATCAGTGATTTATCCAGTCTGACAAAGTCAATATCAGTGATTTATCCAGTCTGACAAAGTCAATATCGGTGGTTTATCCATTCTGACAATGTGAATATCAGTGATTTATCCAGTCTGACAATCTTAATATCAGTGATTTATCCAGTCTGACAAAGTCAATATCAGTGATTTATCCAGTCTGACAAAGTCAATATCGGTGGTTTATCCAGTCTGACAATGTCAATATCTGTGATTTATCCAGTCTAACAATGTGAATATCAGTGATTTATCCAGTCTGACAATGTCAATATCTGTGGTTTATGCAGTCTGACAAATTCAATAAAAGTGGTTTATCCAGTCTGACAATGTCAAGATCACTGGTTTATCCAGTCTGACAATGTCAATATCTGTGATTTATCCAGTCTGACAATGTCAATATCTGTGGTTTATCCAGTCTGACAATGTCAATATCAGTGGTTTATCCAATCTGACAAAGTCAATATCAGTGGTTTATCGAGTCTGACAAAGTCAATATCAGTGGTTTATCCAGTCTGACAATGTCAATATCTGTGGTTTATCCAGTCTGACAAAGTCAATATCTGAGGTTTATCCAGTCTGACAAAGTCAATATCAGTGGTTTATCCAGTCTGACAAAGTCAATATCAGTGGTGTATCCAGTCTGACAAAGTCAATATCTGTGATTTATCCAGTCTGACAAAGTCAATATCTGTGGTTTATCCAGGCTGACGAAGTCAATATCAGTGGTTTATCCAGGCTGACAAAGTCAATATCAATGGTTTATCCAGTCTGACAAAGTCAATATCTGTGGTTTACCCAGTCTGACAATGTCAATATCTGTGGTTTATCCAGTCTGACAATGTTAATGTCGGTGGTTTATCCAGTCTGACAAAGTCAATATCAGTGGTTTATCAAGTCTGACAATGTTAATATCAGTGATTTATCCAGTCTGACAATGTTAATATCAGTGATTTATCCAGTCCGACAAAGTCAATCTCTGTGGTTTATCCAGTCTGACAATGTTAATATCAGTGGTTTATCCAGTCTGACAATGGTAATATCAGTGATTTATCCAGTCTGACAATGTTAATATCAGTGATTTATCCAGTCTGACAAAGTCAATATCGGTGGTTTATCCAGTCTGACAATGTCAATATCTGTGATTTATCCAGTCTAACAATGTGAATATCAGTGATTTATCCAGTCTGACAATGTCAATATCTGTGGTTTATGCAGTCTGACAAATTCAATAAAAGTGGTTTATCCAGTCTGACAATGTCAAGATCACTGGTTTATCCAGTCTGACAATGTCAATATCTGTGATTTATCCAGTCTGACAAAGTCAATATCTGTGGTTTATCCAGTCTGACAATGTCAATATCAGTGGTTTATCCAATCTGACAAAGTCAATATCAGTGGTTTATCGAGTCTGACAAAGTCAATATCAGTGGTTTATCCAGTCTGACAATGTCAATATCTGTGGTTTATCCAGTCTGACAAAGTCAATATCTGAGGTTTATCCAGTCTGACAAAGTCAATATCAGTGGTTTATCCAGTCTGACAAAGTCAATATCAGTGGTGTATCCAGTCTGACAAAGTCAATATCTGTGATTTATCCAGTCTGACAAAGTCAATATCTGTGGTTTATCCAGGCTGACGAAGTCAATATCAGTGATTTATCCAGGCTGACAAAGTCAATATCAATGGTTTATCAAGTCTGACAATGTTAATATCAGTGATTTATCCAGTCTGACATTGTTAATATCAGTGATTTATCCAGTCTGACAAAGTCAATATCAGTGATTTATCCATTCTGACAATGTGAATATCGGTGATTTATCCAGTCTGACAATCTTAATATCAGTGATTTATCCAGTCTGACAAAGTCAATATCAGTGGTTTACCCAATCTGACAAAGTCAATATCAGTGGTTTATCCAGTCTGACAAAGTCAATATCAGTGGTTTATCCAGTCTGACAATGTCAATATCAGTGGTTTATCCAGTCTGACAATGTCAATATCTGTGATTTATCCAGTCTGACAAAGTCAATATCTGTGGTTTATCCAGTCTGATAAAGTCAATATCAGTGGTCTATCCAGTCTGACAAGTCAATATCAGTGGTTTATCCAGTCTGAGAAAGTCAGTATCAGTGGTTTATCCAGTCTGACAATGTCAATATCTGTGGTTTATCCAGTCTGACAAAGTCAATATCTGTGGTTTATCCAGTCTGACAAAGTCAATATCTGTGGTTTATCCAGTCTGACAAAGTCAATATCAGTGGTTTATCCAGTCTGACAAAGTCAATATCTGTGGTTTATCCAGGCTAACAAAGTCAATATCAGTGATTAATCCAGTCTGACAAAGTCAATATCAATGGTTTATCCAGTCTGACAAAGTCAATATCAGTGGTTTATCCAGTCTGACAATGTTAATATCAGTGATTTATCCAGTCTGACAAAGTCAATATCAGTGTTTTATCCAGTCTGACAATGTTAATATCAGTGGTTTATCCAGTCTGACAATGTTAATATCAGTGATTTATCCAGTCTGACAAAGTCAATATCATTGATTTATCCATTCTGACAATGTGAATATCAGTGATTTATCCAGTCTGACAATGTTAATATCAGTGATTTATCCAGTCTGACAAAGTCAATATCAGTGATTTATCCAGTCTGACAAAGTCAATATCGGTGGTTTATCCATTCTGACAATGTGAATATCAGTGATTTATCCAGTCTGACAATCTTAATATCAGTGATTTATCCAGTCTGACAAAGTCAATATCAGTGATTTATCCAGTCTGACAAAGTCAATATCGGTGGTTTATCCAGTCTGACAATGTCAATATCTGTGATTTATCCAGTCTAACAATGTGAATATCAGTGATTTATCCAGTCTGACAATGTCAATATCTGTGGTTTATGCAGTCTGACAAATTCAATAAAAGTGGTTTATCCAGTCTGACAATGTCAAGATCACTGGTTTATCCAGTCTGACAATGTCAATATCTGTGATTTATCCAGTCTGACAAAGTCAATATCTGTGGTTTATCCAGTCTGACAATGTCAATATCAGTGGTTTATCCAATCTGACAAAGTCAATATCAGTGGTTTATTGAGTCTGACAAAGTCAATATCAGTGGTTTATCCAGTCTGACAATGTCAATATCTGTGGTTTATCCAGTCTGACAAAGTCAATATCTGAGGTTTATCCAGTCTGACAAAGTCAATATCAGTGGTTTATCCAGTCTGACAAAGTCAATATCAGTGGTGTATCCAGTCTGACAAAGTCAATATCTGTGATTTATCCAGTCTGACAAAGTCAATATCTGTGGTTTATCCAGGCTGACGAAGTCAATATCAGTGGTTTATCCAGGCTGACAAAGTCAATATCAATGGTTTATCCAGTCTGACAAAGTCAATATCTGTGGTTTACCCAGTCTGACAATGTCAATATCTGTGGTTTATCCAGTCTGACAATGTTAATGTCGGTGGTTTATCCAGTCTGACAAAGTCAATATCAGTGGTTTATCAAGTCTGACAATGTTAATATCAGTGATTTATCCAGTCTGACAATGTTAATATCAGTGATTTATCCAGTCCGACAAAGTCAATCTCTGTGGTTTATCCAGTCTGACAATGTTAATATCAGTGGTTTATCCAGTCTGACAATGGTAATATCAGTGATTTATCCAGTCTGACAATGTTAATATCAGTGATTTATCCAGTCTGACAAAGTCAATATCGGTGGTTTATCCAGTCTGACAATGTCAATATCTGTGATTTATCCAGTCTAACAATGTGAATATCAGTGATTTATCCAGTCTGACAATGTCAATATCTGTGGTTTATGCAGTCTGACAAATTCAATAAAAGTGGTTTATCCAGTCTGACAATGTCAAGATCACTGGTTTATCCAGTCTGACAATGTCAATATCTGTGATTTATCCAGTCTGACAAAGTCAATATCTGTGGTTTATCCAGTCTGACAATGTCAATATCAGTGGTTTATCCAATCTGACAAAGTCAATATCAGTGGTTTATCGAGTCTGACAAAGTCAATATCAGTGGTTTATCCAGTCTGACAATGTCAATATCTGTGGTTTATCCAGTCTGACA
The DNA here is from genome assembly GCF_036365525.1 of Heterodontus francisci. Lineage (NCBI taxonomy): Eukaryota > Metazoa > Chordata > Chondrichthyes > Heterodontiformes > Heterodontidae > Heterodontus > Heterodontus francisci. The sequence goes on along the minus strand of NC_090405.1, from coordinate 9,312,426 downwards.
AAGTCAATATCTGAGGTTTATCCAGTCTGACAAAGTCAATATCAGTGGTTTATCCAGTCTGACAAAGTCAATATCAGTGGTGTATCCAGTCTGACAAAGTCAATATCTGTGATTTATCCAGTCTGACAAAGTCAATATCTGTGGTTTATCCAGGCTGACGAAGTCAATATCAGTGATTTATCCAGGCTGACAAAGTCAATATCAATGGTTTATCAAGTCTGACAATGTTAATATCAGTGATTTATCCAGTCTGACATTGTTAATATCAGTGATTTATCCAGTCTGACAAAGTCAATATCAGTGATTTATCCATTCTGACAATGTGAATATCGGTGATTTATCCAGTCTGACAATCTTAATATCAGTGATTTATCCAGTCTGACAAAGTCAATATCAGTGGTTTACCCAATCTGACAAAGTCAATATCAGTGGTTTATCCAGTCTGACAAAGTCAATATCAGTGGTTTATCCAGTCTGACAATGTCAATATCAGTGGTTTATCCAGTCTGACAATGTCAATATCTGTGATTTATCCAGTCTGACAAAGTCAATATCTGTGGTTTATCCAGTCTGATAAAGTCAATATCAGTGGTCTATCCAGTCTGACAAGTCAATATCAGTGGTTTATCCAGTCTGACAAAGTCAGTATCAGTGGTTTATCCTGTCTGACAATGTCAATATCTGTGGTTTATCCAGTCTGACAAAGTCAATATCTGTGGTTTATCCAGTCTGACAAAGTCAATATCTGTGGTTCATCCAGGCTAACAAAGTCAATATCAGTGATTTATCCAGTCTGACAAAGTCAATATCAATGGTTTATCCAGTCTGACAAAGTCAATATCAGTGGTTTATCCAGTCTGACAATGTTAATATCAGTGATTTATCCAGTCTGACAAAGTCAATATCAGTGTTTTATCCAGTCTGACAATGTTAATATCAGTGGTTTATCCAGTCTGACAATGTTAATATCAGTGATTTATCCAGTCTGACAAAGTCAATATCATTGATTTATCCATTCTGACAATGTGAATATCAGTGAATAATCCAGTCTGACAATGTTAATATCAGTGATTTATCCAGTCTGACAAAGTCAATATCAGTGATTTATCCAGTCTGACAAAGTCAATATCGGTGGTTTATCCATTCTGACAATGTGAATATCAGTGATTTATCCAGTCTGACAATCTTAATATCAGTGATTTATCCAGTCTGACAAAGTCAATATCAGTGATTTATCCAGTCTGACAAAGTCAATATCGGTGGTTTATCCAGTCTGACAATGTCAATATCTGTGATTTATCCAGTCTAACAATGTGAATATCAGTGATTTATCCAGTCTGACAATGTCAATATCTGTGGTTTATGCAGTCTGACAAATTCAATAAAAGTGGTTTATCCAGTCTGACAATGTCAAGATCACTGGTTTATCCAGTCTGACAATGTCAATATCTGTGATTTATCCAGTCTGACAAAGTCAATATCTGTGGTTTATCCAGTCTGACAATGTCAATATCAGTGGTTTATCCAATCTGACAATGTCAATATCAGTGGTTTATCGAGTCTGACAAAGTCAATATCAGTGGTTTATCCAGTCTGACAATGTCAATATCTGTGGTTTATCCAGTCTGACAAAGTCAATATCTGAGGTTTATCCAGTCTGACAAAGTCAATATCAGTGGTTTATCCAGTCTGACAAAGTCAATATCAGTGGTGTATCCAGTCTGACAAAGTCAATATCTGTGATTTATCCAGTCTGACAAAGTCAATATCTGTGGTTTATCCAGGCTGACGAAGTCAATATCAGTGGTTTATCCAGGCTGACAAAGTCAATATCAATGGTTTATCCAGTCTGACAAAGTCAATATCTGTGGTTTACCCAGTCTGACAATGTCAATATCTGTGGTTTATCCAGTCTGACAATGTTAATGTCGGTGGTTTATCCAGTCCGACAAAGTCAATATCAGTGGTTTATCAAGTCTGACAATGTTAATATCAGTGATTTATCCAGTCTGACAATGTTAATATCAGTGATTTATCCAGTCCGACAAAGTCAATCTCTGTGGTTTATCCAGTCTGACAATGTTAATATCAGTGATTTATCCAGTCTGACAATGGTAATATCAGTGATTTATCCAGTCTGACAATGTTAATATCAGTGATTTATCCAGTCTGACAAAGTCAATATCTGTGGTTTATCCAGTCTGACAAAGTCAATATCTGTGGTTTATCCAGTCTGACAAAGTCAATATCAGTGATTTATCCAGTCTGACAATGTTAATATCTGTGGTTTATCCAGTCTGACAATGTTAATATCAGTGGTTTATCCTGTCTGACAATGTCAATATCTGTGATTTATCCAGTCTGACAAAGTCAATATCTGTGGTCTATCCAGTCTGACAAAGTCAATATCAGGGGTTTATCCAGTCTGACAATGTTAATATCAGCGGTTTATCCTGTCTGACAAAGTCAATATCACTGATTTATCCAGTCTGACAAAGTTAATATCTGTGGTTTATCCAGTCTGACAAAGTCAATATCAGTGGTTTTTCCAGTCTGACAAAGACAATATCTGTGATTTATCCAGTCTGACAAAGTCAATATCTGTGATTTATCCAGTATGACAAAGTCAATATCTGTGGTTTATCCAGGCTGACAAAGTCAATATCAGTGGTTTATCCAGTCTGACAATGTCAAAATCAATGGTTTTTCCAGTCTGACAAAGTCAATATCGGTGATTTATCCAGTCGGACAATGTTAATATCAGTGGTTTATCCAGTCTGACAATGTTAATATCAGTGATTTATCCAGTCTGACAAAGTCAATATCAGTGATTTATCCATTCTGACAATGTGAATATCAGTGATTTATCAAGTCTGACAATCTTAATATCAGTGATTTATCCAGTCTGACAATTCAATATCAGTGATTTATCCAGTCTGACAAAGTCAATATCGGTGGTTTATCCAGTCTGACAATGTTAATATAAGTGATTTATCCAATCTGACAAAGTCAATATCAGTGATTTATCCAGTCTGACAATGTTAATATCAGTGGTTTATCCAGTCTGACAATGTTAATATCAGTGATTTATCCAGTCTGACAAAGTCAATATCAGTGATTTATCCATTCTGACAATGTGAATATCAGTGATTTATCCAGTCTGACAATCTTAATATCAGTGATTTATCCAGTCTGACAAAGTCAATATCAGTGATTTATCCAGTCTGACAAAGTCAATATCGGTGGTTTATCCAGTCTGACAATGTCAATATTTGTGATTTATCCAGTCTAACAATGTGAATATCAGTGATTTATCCAGTCTGACAATGTCAATATCTGTGGTTTATGCAGTCTGTCAAATTCAATAAAAGTGGTTTATCCAGTCTGACAATGTCAATATCACTGGTTTATCCAGTCTGACAATGTCAATATCTGTGATTTATCCAGTCTGACAAAGTCAATATCTGTGGTTTATCCAGTCTGACAATGTCAATATCAGTGGTTTATCCAATTTGACAAAGTCAATATCAGTGGTTTATCCAGTCTGACAAAGTCAATATCAGTGGTTTATCCAGTCTGACAATGTCAATATCTGTGGTTTATCCAGTCTGACAAAGTCAATATCTGAGGTTTATCCAGTCTGACAAAGTCAATATCAGTGGTTTATCCAGTCTGACAAAGTCAATATCAGTGGTGTATCCAGTCTGACAAAGTCAATATCTGTGATTTATCCAGTCTGACAAAGTCAATATCTGTGGTTTATCCAGGCTGACGAAGTCAATATCAGTGGTTTATCCAGGCTGACAAAGTCAATATCAATGGTTTATCCAGTCTGACAAAGTCAATATCTGTGGTTTACCCAGTCTGACAATGTCAATATCTGTGGTTTATCCAGTCTGACAATGTTAATGTCGGTGGTTTATCCAGTCTGACAAAGTCAATATCAGTGGTTTATCAAGTCTGACAATGTTAATATCAGTGATTTATCCAGTCTGACAATGTTAATATCAGTGATTTATCCAGTCCGACAAAGTCAATCTCTGTGGTTTATCCAGTCTGACAATGTTAATATCAGTGGTTTATCCAGTCTGACAATGGTAATATCAGTGATTTATCCAGTCTGACAATGTTAATATCAGTGATTTATCAAGTCTGACAAAGTCAATATCAGTGGTTTATCCAATCTGACGAAGTCAATATCAGTGGTTTATCCAGGCTGACAAAGTCAATATCAGTGGTTTATCCAGTCTGACAATGTCAATATCTGTGGTTTATCCAGTCTGACAAAGTCAATATCTGAGGTTTATCCAGTCTGACAAAGTCAATATCAGTGGTTTATCCAGTCTGACAAAGTCAATATCAGTGGTTTATCCAGTCTGACAAAGTCAATATCTGTGATTTATCCAGTCTGGCAAAGTCAATATCTGTGGTTTATCCAGGCTGACAAAGTCACTATCAGTGGTTTATCCAGTCTGACAAAGTCAATATCAATGGTTTATCCAGTCTGACAAAGTCAGTATCTGTGGTTTATCCAGTCTGACATGGTCAATATCTGTGGTTTCTCCAGTCTGACAAAGTCAATATCTGTGGTTTACCCAGTCTGACAATGTCAATATCTGTGGTCTATCCAGTCTGACAATGTTAATGTCGGTGGTTTATCCAGTCTGACAAAGTCAATGTCAGTGGTTTATCAAGTCTGACAATGTTAATATCAGTGATTGATCCAGTCTGACAATGGTAATATCAGTGATTTATCCAGTCTGACAATGTTAATATCAGTGATTTATCCAGTCTGACAAAGTCAATGTCTGTGGTTTATCCAGTCTGACAATGTTAATATCAGTGGTTTATCCAGTCTGACAAAGTCAATATCAGTGATTTATCCAGTCTGACAATGTTAATATCTGTGGTTTATCCAGTCTGACAATGTTAATATCAGTGATTTTTCCTGTCTGACAAAGTCAATATCAGTGATTTATCCATTCTGACAATGTGAATATCAGTGATTTATCCAGTCTGACAATCTTAATATCAGTGATTTATCCAGTCTGACAAAGTCAATATCAGTGATTTATCCAGTCTGACAAAGTCAATATCGGTGGTTTATCCAGTCTGACAATGTCAATATCTGTGATTTATCCAGTCTAACAATGTGAATATCAGTGATTTATCCAGTCTGACAATGTCAATATCTGTGGTTTATGCAGTCTGACAAATTCAATAAAAGTGGTTTATCCAGTCTGACAATGTCAAGATCACTGGTTTATCCAGTCTGACAATGTCAATATCTGTGATTTATCCAGTCTGACAAAGTCAATATCTGTGGTTTATCCAGTCTGACAATGTCAATATCAGTGGTTTATCCAATCTGACAAAGTCAATATCAGTGGTTTATCGAGTCTGACAAAGTCAATATCAGTGGTTTATCCAGTCTGACAATGTCAATATCTGTGGTTTATCCAGTCTGACAAAGTCAATATCTGAGGTTTATCCAGTCTGACAAAGTCAATATCAGTGGTTTATCCAGTCTGACAAAGTCAATATCAGTGGTGTATCCAGTCTGACAAAGTCAATATCTGTGATTTATCCAGTCTGACAAAGTCAATATCTGTGGTTTATCCAGGCTGACGAAGTCAATATCAGTGGTTTATCCAGGCTGACAAAGTCAATATCAATGGTTTATCCAGTCTGACAAAGTCAATATCTGTGGTTTACCCAGTCTGACAATGTCAATATCTGTGGTTTATCCAGTCTGACAATGTTAATGTCGGTGGTTTATCCAGTCTGACAAAGTCAATATCAGTGGTTTATCATGTCTGACAATGTTAATATCAGTGATTTATCCAGTCTGACAATGTTAATATCAGTGATTTATCCAGTCCGACAAAGTCAATCTCTGTGGTTTATCCAGTCTGACAATGTTAATATCAGTGGTTTATCCAGTCTGACAATGGTAATATCAGTGATTTATCCAGTCTGACAATGTTAATATCAGTGATTTATCCAGTCTGACAAAGTCAATATCTGTGGTTTATCCAGTCTGACAAAGTCAATATCAGTGATTTATCCAGTCTGACAATGTTAATATCTGTGGTTTATCCAGTCTGACAATGTTAATATCAGTGGTTTATCCTGTCTGACAATGTCAATATCTGTGATTTATCCAGTCTGACAAAGTCAATATCTGTGGCCTATCCAGTCTGACAAAGTCAATATCAGGGGTTTATCCAGTCTGACAATGTTAATATCAGCGGTTTATCCTGTCTGACAAAGTCAATATCACTGATTTATCCAGTCTGACAAAGTTAATATCTGTGGTTTATCCAGTCTGACAAAGTCAATATCAGTGGTTTTTCCAGTCTGACAAAGACAATATCTGTGATTTATCCAGTCTGACAAAGTCAATATCTGTGATTTATCCAGTATGACAAAGTCAATATCTGTGGTTTATCCAGGCTGACAAAGTCAATATCAGTGGTTTATCCAGTCTGACAATGTCAAAATCAATGGTTTATCCAGTCTGACAAAGTCAATATCGGTGATTTATCCAGTCGGACAATGTTAATATCAGTGGTTTATCCAGTCTGACAATGTTAATATCAGTGATTTATCCAGTCTGACAAAGTCAATATCAGTGATTTATCCATTCTGACAATGTGAATATCAGTGATTTATCAAGTCTGACAATCTTAATATCAGTGATTTATCCAGTCTGACAAAGTCAATATCAGTGATTTATCCAGTCTGACAAAGTCAATATCGGTGGTTTATCCAGTCTGACAATGTTAAAATCAGTGATTTATCCAATCTGACAAAGTCAATATCAGTGATTTATCCAGTCTGACAATGTTAATATCAGTGGTTTATCCAGTCTGACAATGTTAATATCAGTGATTTATCCAGTCTGACAAAGTCAATATCAGTGATTTATCCATTCTGACAATGTGAATATCAGTGATTTATCCAGTCTGACAATCTTAATATCAGTGATTTATCCAGTCTGACAAAGTCAATATCAGTGATTTATCCAGTCTGACAAAGTCAATATCTGTGGTTTATCCAGTCTGACAATGTCAATATTTGTGATTTATCCAGTCTAACAATGTGAATATCAGTGATTTATCCAGTCTGACAATGTCAATATCTGTGGTTTATGCAGTCTGTCAAATTCAATAAAAGTGGTTTATCCAGTCTGACAATGTCAATATCACTGGTTTATCCAGTCTGACAATGTCAATATCTGTGATTTATCCAGTCTGACAAAGTCAATATCTGTGGTTTATCCAGTCTGACAATGTCAATATCAGTGGTTTATCCAATTTGACAAAGTCAATATCAGTGGTTTATCCAGTCTGACAAAGTCAATATCAGTGGTTTATCCAGTCTGACAATGTCAATATCTGTGGTTTATCCAGTCTGACAAAGTCAATATCTGAGGTTTATCCAGTCTTACAAAGTCAATATCAGTGGTTTATCCAGTCTGACAAAGTCAATAGCAGTGGTGTATCCAGTCTGACAAAGTCAATATCTGTGATTTATCCAGTCTGACAAAGTCAATATCTGTGGTTTATCCAGGCTGACGAAGTCAATATCAGTGGTTTATCCAGGCTGACAAAGTCAATATCAATGGTTTATCCAGTCTGACAAAGTCAATATCTGTGGTTTACCCAGTCTGACAATGTCAATATCTGTGGTTTATCCAGTCTGACAATGTTAATGTCGGTGGTTTATCCAGTCTGACAAAGTCAATATCAGTGGTTTATCAAGTCTGACAATGTTAATATCAGTGATTTATCCAGTCTGACAATGTTAATATCAGTGATTTATCCAGTCCGACAAAGTCAATCTCTGTGGTTTTTCCAGTCTGACAATGTTAATATCAGTGGTTTATCCAGTCTGACAATGGTAATATCAGTCATTTATCCAGTCTGACAATGTTAATATCAGTGATTTATCCAGTCTGACAAAGTCAATATCAGTGGTTTATCCAATCTGACGAAGTCAATATCAGTGGTTTATCCAGGCTGACAAAGTCAATATCAGTGGTTTATCCAGTCTGACAATGTCAATATCTGTGGTTTATCCAGTCTGACAAAGTCAATATCTGAGGTTTATCCAGTCTGACAAAGTCAATATCAGTGGTTTATCCAGTCTGACAAAGTCAATATCAGTGGTTTATCCAGTCTGACAAAGTCAATATCTGTGATTTATCCAGTCTGACAAAGTCAATATCTGTGGTTTATCCAGGCTGACAAAGTCACTATCAGTGGTTTATCCAGTCTGACAAAGTCAATATCAATGGTTTATCCAGTCTGACAAAGTCAGTATCTGTGGTTTATCCAGTCTGACATGGTCAATATCTGTGGTTTCTCCAGTCTGACAAAGTCAATATCTGTGGTTTACCCAGTCTGACAATGTCAATATCTGTGGTCTATCCAGTCTGACAATGTTAATGTCGGTGGTTTATCCAGTCTGACAAAGTCAATATCAGTGGTTTATCAAGTCTGACAATGTTAATATCAGTGATTTATCCAGTCTGACAATGGTAATATCAGTGATTTATCCAGTCTGACAATGTTAATATCAGTGATTTATCCAGTCTGACAAAGTCAATGTCTGTGGTTTATCCAGTCTGACAATGTTAATATCAGTGGTTTATCCAGTCTGACAAAGTCAATATCAGTGATTTATCCAGTCTGACAATGTTAATATCTGTGGTTTATCCAGTCTGACAATGTTAATATCAGTGGTTTTTCCTGTCTGACAAAGTCAATATCAGTGATTTATCCAGTCTGACAAAGTCAATATCTGTGGTTTATCCAGTCTGACAAAGTCAATAACAGTGGTCTATCCAGTCTGACAAAGTCAATATCAGTGGTTTATCCAGTCTGACAAAGTCAGTATCAGTGGTTTATCCAGTCTGACAATGTCAATATCTGTGGTTTATCCAGTCTGACAAAGTCAATATCTGTGGTTTATCCAGTCTGACAAAGTCAATATCTGTGGTTTGTCCAGTCTGACAAAGTCAATATCAGTGGTTTATCCAGTCTGACAAAGTCAATATCTGTGGTTTATCCAGGCTGACAAAGTCAATATCAGTGGTTTATCCAGTCTGACAAAGTCAATATCAATGGTTTATCCAGTCTGACAAAGTCAATATCAGTGATTTATCCAGTCTGACAATGTTAATATCAGTGATTTATCCAGTCTGACAATGTTAATATCTGTGGTTTATCCAGTCTGACAAAGACAATATCAGTGGTTTATCCAGTCTGACAAAGTCAATATCTGTGGTTTATCAAGTCTGACAATGTTAATATCTGTGGTTTATCCAGTCTGACAATGTGAATATCTGTGGTTTATGCAGTCTGACAATGTCAATATTCGTGGTTTATCCAATCTGACAATGTTAATATCTGTGGTTTATCCAGTCTGACAATGTTAATATCAGTGGTTTATGCAGTCTGACAATGTCAATATCAGTGGTTTATCCAGTCTAACAATGTCAATATCTGTGGTTTATCAACTCTGACAATGTTAATATCAGTGATTTATCAAGTCTGACAACTTCAATATCAGTGGTTTATCAAGTCTGACAATGTTAACAGCAGTGATTTATCCAGTCTGACAATGTTAATATCAGTGATTTATCCAGTCTGACAATTTCAATATCAATGGTTTATCAAGTCTGACAATGTTAATATCAGTGATTTATCCAGTCTGACAAAGTCAATATCAGTGATTTATCCAGTCTGACAATGTTAATATCTGTGTTTTATCCAGTCTGACAATGTTAATATCAGTGGTTGTTCCTGTCTGACAAAGTCAATATCAGTGATTTATCCAGTCTGACAAAGTCAATATCTGTGGTTTATCCAGTCTGACAAAGTCAATATCAGTGGTCTATCCAGTCTGACAAAGTCAATATCAGTGGTTTATCCAGTCTGACAAAGTCAGTATCAGTGGTTTATCCAGTCTGACAATGTCAATATCTGTGGTTTATCCAGTCTGACAAAGTCAATATCTGTGGTTTATCCAGTCTGACAAAGTCAATATCTGTGGTTTGTCCAGTCTGACAAAGTCAATATCAGTGGTTTATCCAGTCTGACAAAGTCAATATCTGTGGTTTATCCAGGCTGACAAAGTCAATATCAGTGGTTTATCCAGTCTGACAAAGTCAATATCAATGGTTTATCAAGTCTGACAATGTTAATATCTGTGGTTTATCCAGTCTGACAATGTTAATATCTGTGGTTTATGCAGTCTGACAATGTCAATATTAGTGGTTTATCCAATCTGACAATGTTAATATCTGTGGTTTATCCAGTCTGACAATGTTAATATCAGTGGTGTATGCAGTCTGACAATGTCAATATCAGTGGTTTATCCAGTCTGACACTGTCAATATCTGTGGTTTATCAACTCTGACAATGTTAATATCAGTGATTTATCAAGTCTGACAACTTCAATATCAGTGGTTTATCAAGTCTGACAATGTTAACATCAGTGATTTATCCAGTCTGACAATGTTAATATCAGTGATTTATCCAGTCTGACAATTTCAATATCAATGGTTTATCAAGTCTGACAATGTTAATATCAGTGATTTATCCAGTCTGACATTGTTAATATCAGTGATTTATCCAGTCTGACAAAGTCAATATCAGTGATTTATCCATTCTGACAATGTGAATATCGGTGATTTATCCAGTCTGACAATCTTAATATCAGTGATTTATCCAGTCTGACAAAGTCAATATCAGTGGTTTATCCAGTCTGACAAAGTCAATATCAGTGGTTTATCCAGTCTGACAATGTCAATATCTGTGGTTTATCCAGTCTGACAATGTCAATATCTGAGATTTATCCAGTCTGACAAAGTCAATATCAGTGGTTTATCCAGTCTGACAATGTTAATATCTGTGGTTTATCCAGTCTGACAATGTTAATATCTGTGGTTTATGCAGTCTGACAATGTCAATATTAGTGGTTTATCCAATCTGACAATGTTAATATCTGTGGTTTATCCAGTCTGACAATGTTAATATCAGTGGTTTATGCAGTCTGACAATGTCAATATCAGTGGTTTATCCAGTCTGACAATGTCAATATCAGTGATTTATCAACTCCGACAATGTTAATATCAGTGGTTTATCAAGTCTGACAATGTTAACATCAGTGATTTATCCAGTCTGACAATGTTAATATCAGTGATTTATCCAGTCTGACAATTTCAATATCAATGGTTTATCAAGTCTGACAATGTTAATATCAGTGATTTATCCAGTCTGACATTGTTAATATCAGTGATTTATCCAGTCTGACAAAGTCAATATCAGTGATTTATCCATTCTGACAATGTGAATATCGGTGATTTATCCAGTCTGACAATCTTAATATCAGTGATTTATCCAGTCTGACAAAGTCAATATCAGTGGTTTATCCAGTCTGACAAAGTCAATATCAGTGGTTCATCCAGTCTGACAATGTCAATATCTGTGGTTTATCCAGTCTGACAATGTCAATATCTGTGATTTATCCAGTCTGACAAAGTCAATATCTGTGGTTTATCCAGTCTGATAAAGTCAATATCAGTGGTCTGTCCAGTCTGACAAGTCAATATCAGTGTTTTATCCAGTCTGACAAAGTCAGTATCAGTGGTTTATCCAGTCTGACAATGTCAATATCTGTGGTTTATCCAGTCTGAAAAAGTCAATATCTGTGGTTTATCCAGTCTGACAAAGTCAATATCTGTGGTTTATCCAGTCTGACAAAGTCAATATCAGTGGTTTATCCAGTCTGACAAAGTCAATATCTGTGGTTTATCCAGGCTAACAAAGTCAATATCAGTGGTTTATCCAGTCTGACAAAGTCAATATCAATGGTTTATCCAGTCTGACAAAGTCAATATCAGTGGTTTATCCAGTCTGACAATGTTAATATCAGTGATTTATCCAGTCTGACAAAGTCAATATCAGTGATTTATCCAGTCTGACAATGTTAATATCAGTGGGTTATCCAGTCTGACAATGTTAATATCAGTGATTTATCCAGTCTGACAAAGTCAATATCAGTGATTTATCCATTCTGACAATGTGAATATCAGTGATTTATCCAGTCTGACAATCTTAATATCAGTGATTTATCCAGTCTGACAAAGTCAATATCAGTGATTTATCCAGTCTGACAAAGTCAATATCGGTGGTTTATCCATTCTGACAATGTGAATATCAGTGATTTATCCAGTCTGACAATCTTAATATCAGTGATTTATCCAGTCTGACAAAGTCAATATCAGTGATTTATCCAGTCTGACAAAGTCAATATCGGTGGTTTATCCAGTCTGACAATGTCAATATCTGTGATTTATCCAGTCTAACAATGTGAATATCAGTGATTTATCCAGTCTGACAATGTCAATATCTGTGGTTTATGCAGTCTGACAAATTCAATAAAAGTGGTTTATCCAGTCTGACAATGTCAAGATCACTGGTTTATCCAGTCTGACAATGTCAATATCTGTGATTTATCCAGTCTGACAAAGTCAATATCTGTGGTTTATCCAGTCTGACAATGTCAATATCAGTGGTTTATCCAATCTGACAAAGTCAATATCAGTGGTTTATCCAGTCTGACAAAGTCAATATCAGTGGTTTATCCAGTCTGACAATGTCAATATCTGTGGTTTATCCAGTCTGACAAAGTCAATATCTGAGGTTTATCCAGTCTGACAAAGTCAATATCAGTGGTTTATCCAGTCTGACAAAGTCAATATCAGTGGTGTATCCAGTCTGACAAAGTCAATATCTGTGATTTATCCAGTCTGACAAAGTCAATATCTGTGGTTTAGCCAGGCTGACGAAGTCAATATCAGTGGTTTATCCAGGCTGACAAAGTCAATATCAATGGTTTATCCAGTCTGACAAAGTCAATATCTGTGGTTTACCCAGTCTGACAATGTCAATATCTGTGGTTTATCCAGTCTGACAATGTTAATGTCGGTGGTTTATCCAGTCTGACAAAGTCAATATCAGTGGTTTATCAAGTCTGACAATGTTAATATCAGTGATTTATCCAGTCTGACAATGTTAATATCAGTGATTTATCCAGTCCGACAAAGTCAATCTCTGTGGTTTATCCAGTCTGACAATGTTAATATCAGTGGTTTATCCAGTCTGACAATGGTAATATCAGTGATTTATCCAGTCTGACATTGTTAATATCAGTGATTTATCCAGTCTGACAAAGTCAATATCAGTGGTTTATCCAATCTGACGAAGTCAATATCAGTGGTTTATCCAGGCTGACAAAGTCAATATCAGTGGTTTATCCAGTCTGACAATGTCAATATCTGTGGTTTATCCAGTCTGACAAAGTCAATATCTGAGGTTTATCCAGTCTGACAAAGTCAATATCAGTGGTTTATCCAGTCTGACAAAGTCAATATCAGTGGTTTATCCAGTCTGACAAAGTCAATATCTGTGATTTATCCAGTCTGACAAAGTCAATATCTGTGGTTTATACAGGCTGACAAAGTCACTATCAGTGGTTTATCCAGTCTGACAAAGTCAATATCAATGGTTTATCCAGTCTGACAAAGTCAGTATGTGTGGTTTATCCAGTCTGACATGGTCAATATCTGTGGTTTCTCCAGTCTGACAAAGTCAATATCTGTGGTTTACCCAGTCTGACAATGTCAATATCTGTGGTCTATCCAGTCTGACAATGTTAATGTCGGTGGTTTATCCAGTCTGACAAAGTCAATATCAGTGGTTTATCAAGTCTGACAATGTTAATATCAGTGATTTATCCAGTCTGACAATGGTAATATCAGTGATTTATCCAGTCTGACAATGTTAATATCAGTGATTTATCCAGTCTGACAAAGTCAATGTCTGTGGTTTATCCAGTCTGACAATGTTAATATCAGTGGTTTATCCAGTCTGACAAAGTCAATATCAGTGATTTATCCAGTCTGACAATGTTAATATCTGTGGTTTATCCAGTCTGACAATGTTAATATCAGTGATTTTTCCTGTCTGACAAAGTCAATATCAGTGATTTATCCATTCTGACAATGTGAATATCAGTGATTTATCCAGTCTGACAATCTTAATATCAGTGATTTATCCAGTCTGACAAAGTCAATATCAGTGATTTATCCAGTCTGACAAAGTCAATATCGGTGGTTTATCCAGTCTGACAATGTCAATATCTGTGATTTATCCAGTCTAACAATGTGAATATCAGTGATTTATCCAGTCTGACAATGTCAATATCTGTGGTTTATGCAGTCTGACAAATTCAATAAAAGTGGTTTATCCAGTCTGACAATGTCAAGATCACTGGTTTATCCAGTCTGACAATGTCAATATCTGTGATTTATCCAGTCTGACAATGTTAATATCTGTGGTTTATCCAGTCTGACAAAGACAATATCAGTGGTTTATCCAGTCTGACAAAGTCAATATCTGTGGTTTATCAAGTCTGACAATGTTAATATCTGTGGTTTATCCAGTCTGACAATGTGAATATCTGTGGTTTATGCAGTCTGACAATGTCAATATCTGTGATTTATCCAGTCTAACAATGTGAATATCAGTGATTTATCCAGTCTGACAATGTCAATATCAGTGGTTTATCCAGTCTGACAAAGTCAATATCAATGGTTTATCCAGTCTGACAAAGTCAATATCAGTGATTTATCCAGTCTGACAATGTTAATATCAGTGATTTATCCAGTCTGACAATGTTAATATCTGTGGTTTATCCAGTCTGACAAAGACAATATCAGTGGTTTATCCAGTCTGACAAAGTCAATATCTGTGGTTTATCAAGTCTGACAATGTTAATATCTGTGGTTTATCCAGTCTGACAATGTGAATATCTGTGGTTTATGCAGTCTGACAATGTCAATATTCGTGGTTTATCCAATCTGACAATGTTAATATCTGTGGTTTATCCAGTCTGACAATGTTAATATCAGTGGTTTATGCAGTCTGACAATGTCAATATCAGTGGTTTATCCAGTCTAACAATGTCAATATCTGTGGTTTATCAACTCTGACAATGTTAATATCAGTGATTTATCAAGTCTGACAACTTCAATATCAGTGGTTTATCAAGTCTGACAATGTTAACAGCAGTGATTTATCCAGTCTGACAATGTTAATATCAGTGATTTATCCAGTCTGACAATTTCAATATCAATGGTTTATCAAGTCTGACAATGTTAATATCAGTGATTTATCCAGTCTGACAAAGTCAATATCAGTGATTTATCCAGTCTGACAATGTTAATATCTGTGTTTTATCCAGTCTGACAATGTTAATATCAGTGGTTGTTCCTGTCTGACAAAGTCAATATCAGTGATTTATCCAGTCTGACAAAGTCAATATCTGTGGTTTATCCAGTCTGACAAAGTCAATATCAGTGGTCTATCCAGTCTGACAAAGTCAATATCAGTGGTTTATCCAGTCTGACAAAGTCAGTATCAGTGGTTTATCCAGTCTGACAATGTCAATATCTGTGGTTTATCCAGTCTGACAAAGTCAATATCTGTGGTTTATCCAGTCTGACAAAGTCAATATCTGTGGTTTGTCCAGTCTGACAAAGTCAATATCAGTGGTTTATCCAGTCTGACAAAGTCAATATCTGTGGTTTATCCAGGCTGACAAAGTCAATATCAGTGGTTTATCCAGTCTGACAAAGTCAATATCAATGGTTTATCAAGTCTGACAATGTTAATATCTGTGGTTTATCCAGTCTGACAATGTTAATATCTGTGGTTTATGCAGTCTGACAATGTCAATATTAGTGGTTTATCCAATCTGACAATGTTAATATCTGTGGTTTATCCAGTCTGACAATGTTAATATCAGTGGTGTATGCAGTCTGACAATGTCAATATCAGTGGTTTATCCAGTCTGACACTGTCAATATCTGTGGTTTATCAACTCTGACAATGTTAATATCAGTGATTTATCAAGTCTGACAACTTCAATATCAGTGGTTTATCAAGTCTGACAATGTTAACATCAGTGATTTATCCAGTCTGACAATGTTAATATAAGTGATTTATCCAGTCTGACAATTTCAATATCAATGGTTTATCAAGTCTGACAATGTTAATATCAGTGATTTATCCAGTCTGACATTGTTAATATCAGTGATTTATCCAGTCTGACAAAGTCAATATCAGTGATTTATCCATTCTGACAATGTGAATATCGGTGATTTATCCAGTCTGACAATCTTAATATCAGTGATTTATCCAGTCTGACAAAGTCAATATCAGTGGTTTATCCAGTCTGACAAAGTCAATATCAGTGGTTTATCCAGTCTGACAATGTCAATATCTGTGGTTTATCCAGTCTGACAATGTCAATATCTGAGATTTATCCAGTCTGACAAAGTCAATATCAGTGGTTTATCCAGTCTGACAATGTTAATATCTGTGGTTTATCCAGTCTGACAATGTTAATATCTGTGGTTTATGCAGTCTGACAATGTCAATATTAGTGGTTTATCCAATCTGACAATGTTAATATCTGTGGTTTATCCAGTCTGACAATGTTAATATCAGTGGTTTATGCAGTCTGACAATGTCAATATCAGTGGTTTATCCAGTCTGACAATGTCAATATCAGTGATTTATCAACTCTGACAATGTTAATATCAGTGGTTTATCAAGTCTGACAATGTTAACATCAGTGATTTATCCAGTCTGACAATGTTAATATCAGTGATTTATCCAGTCTGACAATTTCAATATCAATGGTTTATCAAGTCTGACAATGTTAATATCAGTGATTTATCCAGTCTGACATTGTTAATATCAGTGACTTATCCAGTCTGACAAAGTCAATATCAGTGATTTATCCATTCTGACAATGTGAATATCGGTGATTTATCCAGTCTGACAATCTTAATATCAGTGATTTATCCAGTCTGACAAAGTCAATATCAGTGGTTTATCCAGTCTGACAAAGTCAATATCAGTGGTTCATCCAGTCTGACAATGTCAATATCTGTGGTTTATCCAGTCTGACAATGTCAATATCTGTGATTTATCCAGTCTGACAAAGTCAATATCTGTGGTTTATCCAGTCTGATAAAGTCAATATCAGTGGTCTGTCCAGTCTGACAAGTCAATATCAGTGTTTTATCCAGTCTGACAAAGTCAGTATCAGTGGTTTATCCAGTCTGACAATGTCAATATCTGTGGTTTATCCAGTCTGAAAAAGTCAATATCTGTGGTTTATCCAGTCTGACAAAGTCAATATCTGTGGTTTATCCAGTCTGACAAAGTCAATATCAGTGGTTTATCCAGTCTGACAAAGTCAATATCTGTGGTTTATCCAGGCTAACAAAGTCAATATCAGTGGTTTATCCAGTCTGACAAAGTCAATATCAATGGTTTATCCAGTCTGACAAAGTCAATATCAGTGGTTTATCCAGTCTGACAATGTTAATATCAGTGATTTATCCAGTCTGACAAAGTCAATATCAGTGATTTATCCAGTCTGACAATGTTAATATCAGTGGGTTATCCAGTCTGACAATGTTAATATCAGTGATTTATCCAGTCTGACAAAGTCAATATCAGTGATTTATCCATTCTGACAATGTGAATATCAGTGATTTATCCAGTCTGACAATCTTAATATCAGTGATTTATCCAGTCTGACAAAGTCAATATCAGTGATTTATCCAGTCTGACAAAGTCAATATCGGTGGTTTATCCATTCTGACAATGTGAATATCAGTGATTTATCCAGTCTGACAATCTTAATATCAGTGATTTATCCAGTCTGACAAAGTCAATATCAGTGATTTATCCAGTCTGACAAAGTCAATATCGGTGGTTTATCCAGTCTGACAATGTCAATATCTGTGATTTATCCAGTCTAACAATGTGAATATCAGTGATTTATCCAGTCTGACAATGTCAATATCTGTGGTTTATGCAGTCTGACAAATTCAATAAAAGTGGTTTATCCAGTCTGACAATGTCAAGATCACTGGTTTATCCAGTCTGACAATGTCAATATCTGTGATTTATCCAGTCTGACAAAGTCAATATCTGTGGTTTATCCAGTCTGACAATGTCAATATCAGTGGTTTATCCAATCTGACAAAGTCAATATCAGTGGTTTATCCAGTCTGACAAAGTCAATATCAGTGGTTTATCCAGTCTGACAATGTCAATATCTGTGGTTTATCCAGTCTGACAAAGTCAATATCTGAGGTTTATCCAGTCTGACAAAGTCAATATCAGTGGTTTATCCAGTCTGACAAAGTCAATATCAGTGGTGTATCCAGTCTGACAAAGTCAATATCTGTGATTTATCCAGTCTGACAAAGTCAATATCTGTGGTTTAGCCAGGCTGACGAAGTCAATATCAGTGGTTTATCCAGGCTGACAAAGTCAATATCAATGGTTTATCCAGTCTGACAAAGTCAATATCTGTGGTTTACCCAGTCTGACAATGTCAATATCTGTGGTTTATCCAGTCTGACAATGTTAATGTCGGTGGTTTATCCAGTCTGACAAAGTCAATATCAGTGGTTTATCAAGTCTGACAATGTTAATATCAGTGATTTATCCAGTCTGACAATGTTAATATCAGTGATTTATCCAGTCCGACAAAGTCAATCTCTGTGGTTTATCCAGTCTGACAATGTTAATATCAGTGGTTTATCCAGTCTGACAATGGTAATATCAGTGATTTATCCAGTCTGACATTGTTAATATCAGTGATTTATCCAGTCTGACAAAGTCAATATCAGTGGTTTATCCAATCTGACGAAGTCAATATCAGTGGTTTATCCAGGCTGACAAAGTCAATATCAGTGGTTTATCCAGTCTGACAATGTCAATATCTGTGGTTTATCCAGTCTGACAAAGTCAATATCTGAGGTTTATCCAGTCTGACAAAGTCAATATCAGTGGTTTATCCAGTCTGACAAAGTCAATATCAGTGGTTTATCCAGTCTGACAAAGTCAATATCTGTGATTTATCCAGTCTGACAAAGTCAATATCTGTGGTTTATACAGGCTGACAAAGTCACTATCAGTGGTTTATCCAGTCTGACAAAGTCAATATCAATGGTTTATCCAGTCTGACAAAGTCAGTATGTGTGGTTTATCCAGTCTGACATGGTCAATATCTGTGGTTTCTCCAGTCTGACAAAGTCAATATCTATGGTTTACCCAGTCTGACAATGTCAATATCTGTGGTCTATCCAGTCTGACAATGTTAATGTCGGTGGTTTATCCAGTCTGACAAAGTCAATATCAGTGGTTTATCAAGTCTGACAATGTTAATATCAGTGATTTATCCAGTCTGACAATGGTAATATCAGTGATTTATCCAGTCTGACAATGTTAATATCAGTGATTTATCCAGTCTGACAAAGTCAATGTATGTGGTTTATCCAGTCTGACAATGTTAATATCAGTGGTTTATCCAGTCTGACAAAGTCAATATCAGTGATTTATCCAGTCTGACAATGTTAATATCTGTGGTTTATCCAGTCTGACAATGTTAATATCAGTGGTTTTTCCTGTCTGACAAAGTCAATATCAGTGATTTATCCAGTCTGACAAAGTCAATATCTGTGGTTTATCCAGTCTGACAAAGTCAATAACAGTGGTCTATCCAGTCTGACAAAGTCAATATCAGTGGTTTATCCAGTCTGACAAAGTCAGTATCAGTGGTTTATCCAGTCTGACAATGTCAATATCTGTGGTTTATCCAGTCTGACAAAGTCAATATCTGTGGTTTATCCAGTCTGACAAAGTCAATATCTGTGGTTTGTCCAGTCTGACAAAGTCAATATCAGTGGTTTATCCAGTCTGACAAAGTCAATATCTGTGGTTTATCCAGGCTGACAAAGTCAATATCAGTGGTTTATCCAGTCTGATAAAGTCAATATCAATGGTTTATCCAGTCTGACAAAGTCAATATCAGTGATTTATCCAGTCTGACAATGTTAATATCAGTGATTTATCCAGTCTGACAATGTTAATATCTGTGGTTTATCCAGTCTGACAAAGTCAATATCAGTGGTTTATCCAGTCTGACAAAGTCAATATGTGTGGTTTATCAAGTCTGACAATGTTAATATCTGTGGTTTATCCAGTCTGACAATGTTAATATCTGTGGTTTATGCAGTCTGACAATGTCAATATTAGTGGTTTATCCAATCTGACAATGTTAATATCTGTGGTTTATCCAGTCTGACAATGTTAATATCAGTGGTTTATGCAGTCTGACAATGTCAATATCAGTGGTTTATCCAGTCTAACAATGTCAATATCAGTGGTTTATCAACTCTATCAATGTTAATATCAGTGATTTATCAAGTCTGACAGTTCAATATCAGTGGTTTATCAAGTCTGACAATGTTAACATCAGTGATTTATCCAGTCTGACAATGTTAATATCAGTGATTTATCCAGTCTGACAATTTCAATATCAATGGTTTATCAAGTCTGACAATGTTAATATCAGTGATTTATCCAGTCTGACAAAGTCAATATCAGTGATTTATCCAGTCTGACAATGTTAATATCTGTGGTTTATCCAGTCTGACAATGTTAATATCAGTGGTTGTTCCTGTCTGACAAAGTCAATATCAGTGATTTATCCAGTCTGACAAAGTCAATATCTGTGGTTTATCCAGTCTGACAAAGTCAATATCAGTGGTCTATCCAGTCTGACAAAGTCAATATCAGTGGTTTATCCAGTCTGACAAAGTCAGTATCAGTGGTTTATCCAGTCTGACAATGTCAAGATCTGTGGTTTATCCAGTCTGACAAAGGCAATATCTGTGGTTTATCCAGTCTGACAAAGTCAATATCTGTGGTTTGTCCAGTCTGACAAAGTCAATATCAGTGGTTTATCCAGTCTGACAAAGTCAATATCTGTGGTTTATCCTGGCTGACAAAGTCAATATCAGTGGTTTATCCAGTCTGACAAAGTCAATATCAATGGTTTATCCAGTCTGACAAAGTCAATATCAGTGATTTATCCAGTCTGACAATGTTAATATCAGTGATTTATCCAGTCTGACAATGTTAATATCTGTGGTTTATCCAGTCTGACAAAATCAATATCAGTGGTTTATCCAGTCTGACAAAGTCAATATCTGTGGTTAATCAAGTCTGACAATGTTAATATCTGTGGTTTATCCACTCTGACAATGTTAATATCTGTGGTTTATGCAGTCTGACAATGTCAATATTAGTGGTTTATCCAATCTGACAATGTTAATATCTGTGGTTTATCCAGTCTGACAATGTTAATATCAGTGGTTTATGCAGTCTGACAATGTCAATATCAGTGGCTTATCCAGTCTGACAATGTCAATATCTGTGGTTTATCCAGTCTGACAATGTTAATATCAGTGATTTATCAAGTCTGACAACTTCAATATCAGTGGTTTATCAAGTCTGACAATGTTAACATCAGTGATTTATCCAGTCTGACAATGTTAATATCAGTGATTTATCCAGTCTGACAATTTCAATATCAATGGTTTATCAAGTCTGACAATGTTAATATCAGTGATTTATCCAGTCTGACATTGTTAATATCAGTGATTTATCCAGTCTGACAAAGTCAATATCAGTGATTTATCCATTCTGACAATGTGAATATCGGTGATTTATCCAGTCTGACAATCTTAATATCAGTGATTTATCCAGTCTGACAAAGTCAATATCAGTGGTTTATCCAGTCTGACAAAGTCAATATCAGTGGTTTATCCAGTCTGACAATGTCAATATCAGTGGTTTATCCAGTCTGACAATGTCAATATCTGTGATTTATCCAGTCTGACAAAGTCAATATCTGTGGTTTATCCAGTCTGATAAAGTCAATATCAGTGGTCCATCCAGTCTGACAAGTCAATATCAGTGGTTTATCCAGTCTGACAAAGTCAGTATCAGTGGTTTATCCAGTCTGACAATGTCAATATCTGTGGTTTATCCAGTCTGACAAAGTCAATATCTGTGGTTTATCCAGTCTGACAAAGTCAATATCTGTGGTTTATCCAGTCTGACAAAGTCAATATCAGTGGTTTATCAAGTCTGACAAAGTCAATATCAGTGGTTTATCCAGGCTAACAAAGTCAATATCAGTGGTTTATCCAGTCTGACAAAGTCAATATCAATGGTTTATCCAGTCTGACAAAGTCAATATCAGTGGTTTATCCAGTCTGACAATGTTAATATCAGTGATTTATCCAGTCTGACAAAGTCAATATCAGTGATTTATCCAGTCTGACAATGTTAATATCAGTGGGTTATCCAGTCTGACAATGTTAATATCAGTGATTTATCCAGTCTGACAAAGTCAATATCAGTGATTTATCCATTCTGACAATGTGAATATCAGTGATTTATCCAGTCTGACAATCTTAATATCAGTGATTTATCCAGTCTGACAAAGTCAATATCAGTAATTTATCCAGTCTGACAAAGTCAATATCGGTGGTTTATCCATTCTGACAATGTGAATATCAGTGATTTATCCAGTCTGACAATCTTAATATCAGTGATTTATCAAGTCTGACAAAGTCAATATCAGTGATTTATCCAGTCTGACAAAGTCAATATCGGTGGTTTATCCAGTCTGACAATGTCAATATCTGTGATTTATCCAGTCTAACAATGTGAATATCAGTGATTTATCCAGTCTGACAATGTCAATATCTGTGGTTTATGCAGTCTGACAAATTCAATAAAAGTGGTTTATCCAGTCTGACAATGTCAAGATCACTGGTTTATCCAGTCTGACAATGTCAATATCTGTGATTTATCCAGTCTGACAAAGTCAATATCTGTGGTTTATCCAGTCTGACAATGTCAATATCAGTGGTTTATCCAATCTGACAAAGTCAATATCAGTGGTTTATCGAGTCTGACAAAGTCAATATCAGTGGTTTATCCAGTCTGACAATGTCAATATCTGTGGTTTATCCAGTCTGACAATGTCAATATCAGTGGTTTATCCAGTCTGACAAAGTCAATATCAGTGGTGTATCCAGTCTGACAAAGTCAATATCTGTGATTTATCCAGTCTGACAAAGTCAATATCTGTGGTTTATCCAGGCTGACGAAGTCAATATCAGTGGTTTATCCAGGCTGACAAAGTCAATATCAATGGTTTATCCAGTCTGACAAAGTCAATATCAGTGGTCTATCCAGTCTGACAAGTCAATATCAGTGGTTTATCCAGTCTGACAAAGTCAATATCTGAGGTTTATCCAGTCTGACAAAGTCAATATCAGTGGTTTATCCAGTCTGACAAAGTCAATATCAGTGGTGTATCCAGTCTGACAAAGTCAATATCTGTGATTTATCCAGTCTGACAAAGTCAATATCTGTGGTTTATCCAGGCTGACGAAGTCAATATCAGTGGTTTATCCAGGCTGACAAAGTCAATATCAATGGTTTATCCAGTCTGACAAAGTCAATATCAGTGGTCTATCCAGTCTGACAAGTCAATATCAGTGGTTTATCCAGTCTGACAAAGTCAGTATCAGTGGTTTATCCAGTCTGACAATGTCAATATCTGTGGTTTATCCAGTCTGACAAAGTCAATATCTGTGGTTTATCCAGTCTGACAAAGTCAATATCTGTGGTTTATCCAGTCTGACAAAGTCAATATCAGTGGTTTATCAAGTCTGACAAAGTCAATATCTGTGGTTTATCCAGGCTAACAAAGTCAATATCAGTGGTTTATCCAGTCTGACAAAGTCAATATCAATGGTTTATCCAGTCTGACAAAGTCAATATCAGTGGTTTATCCAGTCTGACAATGTTAATATCAGTGATTTATCCAGTCTGACAAAGTCAATATCAGTGATTTATCCAGTCTGACAATGTTAATATCAGTGGGTTATCCAGTCTGACAATGTTAATATCAGTGATTTATCCAGTCTGACAAAGTCAATATCAGTGATTTATCCATTCTGACAATGTGAATATCAGTGATTTATCCAGTCTGACAATCTTAATATCAGTGATTTATCCAGTCTGACAAAGTCAATATCAGTAATTTATCCAGTCTGACAAAGTCAATATCGGTGGTTTATCCATTCTGACAATGTGAATATCAGTGATTTATCCAGTCTGACAATCTTAATATCAGTGATTTATCCAGTCTGACAAAGTCAATATCAGTGATTTATCCAGTCTGACAAAGTCAATATCGGTGGTTTATCCAGTCTGACAATGTCAATATCTGTAATTTATCCAGTCTAACAATGTGAATATCAGTGATTTATCCAGTCTGACAATGTCAATATCTGTGGTTTATGCAGTCTGACAAATTCAATAAAAGTGGTTTATCCAGTCTGACAATGTCAATATCTGTGATTTATCCACTCTGACAAAGTCAATATCTGTGGTTTATCCAGTCTGACAATGTCAATATCAGTGGTTTATCCAATCTGACAAAGTCAATATCAGTGGTTTATCCAGTCTGACAAAGTCAATATCAGTGGTTTATCCAGTCTGACAATGTCAATATCTGTGGTTTATCCAGTCTGACAAAGTCAATATCTGAGGTTTATCCAGTCTGACAAAGTCAATATCAGTGGTTTATCCAGTCTGACAAAGTCAAGATCAGTGGTGTATCCAGTCTGACAAAGTCAATATCTGTGATTTATCCAGTCTGACAAAGTCAATATCTGTGGTTTATCCAGTCTGACAATGTTAATGTCGGTGGTTTATCCAGTCTGACAAAGTCAATATCAGTGGTTTATCAAGTCTGACAATGTTAATATCAGTGATTTATCCAGTCTGACAATGTTAATATCAGTGATTTATCCAGTCCGACAAAGTCAATCTCTGTGGTTTATCCAGTCTGACAATGTTAATATCAGTGGTTTATCCAGTCTGACAATGGTAATATCAGTGATTTATCCAGTCTGACAATGTTAATATCAGTGATTTATCCAGTCTGACAAAGTCAATATCTGTGGTTTATCCAGTCTGACAATGATAATATCAGTGGTTTATCCAGTCTGACAAAGTCAATATCAGTGATTTATCCAGTCTGACAATGTTAATATCTGTGGTTTATCCAGTCTGACAAGGTTAATATCAGTGGTTTATCCTGTCTGACAATGTCAATATCTGTGATTTATCCAGTCTGACAAAGTCAATATCTGTGGTCTATCCAGTCTGACAAAGTCAATATCAGGGGTTTATCCAGTCTGACAATGTTAATATCAGCGGTTTATCCTGTCTGACAAAGTCAATATCACTGATTTATCCAGTCTGACAAAGTTAATATCTGTGGTTTATCCAGTCTGACAAAGTCAGAGGCAGACCCTCAAACTGAGGCAACCCCTCAAACTAAGGCAGACCCTCAAACTAAGGCACACCCTCAAACTAAGGCAACCCCTCAAAATAAGGCAGACCCTCAAACTAATGCAGACTCTCAAACTAAGGCAGCCCCTCAAACTAAGTCAACCCCTCCAACTAAGGCAAACCCTCAAATTAAGGCTGACTATTAAAATATGGCAGTCTCTCAAACTAAGGGAACCCATCAAACTAAGGCAGACCCTCAAACTAAGGCAACCCCTCAAATAAGGCAGCCCCTCAAACTGAGGCAACCCCTCAAACTAAGGCAGACTCTCAAACTAAGGCAGAATCTCAAACTAAGGCAACCCCTCAAACTAAGGCAGACTCTCAAACTAAGGCAGCCCCTCAAACTAAGGCAATCCCTCAAACTAAGGCAGACTCTCAAACTAAGGCAGCCTCTCAAACTAAGGCAACTCCTCAAATAAGGCAACTCCTCAAACTAAGGCAGCCACTCAAACTAATGCAGCCCCTCAAACTAAGTCAACCCCTCCAACTCAGGCAACCCCTCAAATTAAGGCTGACTATTAAACTAAGGCAGCCCCTCAAACTAAGGGAACCCATCAAACTAAGGCACACCCTCAAACTGAGGCAACCCCTCAAAATAAGGCAGACCCTCAAACTAATGCAGACTCTCAAACTAAGGCAACCCCTCAAACTAAAGCAGACTCTCAAACTAAAGCAGACTCTCAAACTAATGCAGACTCTCAAACTAATGCAGACTCTCAAACTAATGCAGACTCTCAAACTAATGCAGACTCTCAAACTAAGGCAGACTCTCAAACTAAGGCAACCCCTCAAATAAGGCAGCCGCTCAAACTGAGGCAACACCTCAAACTAAGGCAGACTCTCAAACTAAGGCAGAATCTCAAACTAAGGCAACCCCTCAAACTAAGGCAGACTCTCAAACTAAGGCAGCCCCTCAAACTAAGGCAGCCCCTCAAACTAAGGCAACCCCTCAAACTATGGCAGACTCTCAAACTAAGGCAGACTCTCAAACTAAGGCAGCCCCTCAAACTAAGGCAGCCCCTCAAACTAAGGCAACCCCTCAAACTAAGGCAGACTCTCAAACTAAGGCCACCCCTCAAACTGAGGCAGACCCTCAAACTGAGGCAACCCCTCAAACTAAGGCAGACCCTCAAACTAAGGCACACCCTCAAACTAAGGCAACCCCTCAAAATAAGGCAGACCCTCAAACTAATGCAGACTCTCAAACTAAGGCAGCCCCTCAAACTAAGTCAACCCCTCCAACTAAGGCAAACCCTCAAATTAAGGCTGACTATTAAAATATGGCAGTCTCTCAAACTAAGGGAACTCATCAAACTAAGGCAGACCCTCAAACTAAGGCAACCCCTCAAAATAAGGCAGACCCTCAAACTAATGCAGACTCTCAAACTAAGGCAACCCCTCAAACTAAAGCAGACTCTCAAACAAATGCAGACTCTCAAACTAAGGCAACCCCTTCAAACTAAGGCAACCCCTCAAATAAGGCAGCCCCTCAAACTAAGGCAGACTCTCAAACTAAGGCAGCCCCTCAAACTAAGGCAATCCCTCAAACTAAGGCAGACTCTCAAACTAAGGCAGCCTCTCAAACTGAGGCAACCCATCAAACTAAGTCAGACCCTCAAATTAAGGCTGACTCTGAAACTAAGGCAGACTCTCAAACTAAGGCAACTCCTCAAATAAGGCAACTCCTCAAACTAAGGCAGCCACTCAAACTAAGGCAGCCCCTCAAACTAAGTCAACCCCTCCAACTCAGGCAACCCCTCAAATTAAGGCTGACTATTAAACTAAGGCAGCCCCTCAAACTAAGGGAACCCATCAAACTAAGGCACACCCTCAAACTGAGGCAACCCCTCAAAATAAGGCAGACCCTCAAACTAATGCAGACTCTCAAACTAAGGCAACCCCTCAAACTAAAGCAGACTCTCAAACTAAAGCAGACTCTCAATCTAATGCAGACTCTCAAACTAATGCAGACTCTCAAACTAATGCAGACTCTCAAACTAATGCAGACTCTGAAACTAAGGCAGACTCTCAAACTAAGGCAACCCCTCAAATAAGGCAGCCGCTCAAACTGAGGCAACACCTCAAACTAAGGCAGACTCTCAAACTAAGGCAGAATCTCAAACTAAGGCAACCCCTCAAACTAAGGCAGACTCTCAAACTAAGGCAGCCCCTCAAACTAAGGCAGCCCCTCAAACTAAGGCAACCCCTCAAACTATGGCAGACTCTCAAACTAAGGCAGACTCTCAAACTAAGGCAGCCCCTCAAACTAAGGCAGCCCCTCAAACTAAGGCAACCCCTCAAACTAAGGCAGACTCTCAAACTAAGGCCACCCCTCAAACTGAGGCAGACCCTCAAACTGAGGCAACCCCTCAAACTAAGGCAGACCCTCAAACTAAGGCACACCCTCAAACTAAGGCAACCCTTCAAAATAAGGCAGACCCTCAAACTAATGCAGACTCTCAAACTAAGGCAGCCCCTCAAACTAAGTCAACCCCTCCAACTAAGGCAAACCCTCAAATTAAGGCTGACTATTAAAATATGGCAGTCTCTCAAACTAAGGGAACCCATCAAACTAAGGCAGACCCTCAAACTAAGGCAACCCCTCAAAATAAGGCAGACCCTCAAACTAATGCAGACTCTCAAACTAAGGCAACCCCTCAAACTAAAGCAGACTCTCAAACAAATGCAGACTCTCAAACTAAGGCAACCCCTTCAAACTAAGGCAACCCCTCAAATAAGGCAGCCCCTCAAACTAAGGAATCCCCTCAAACTACGGCAGCCCCTCAAGCTAAGGCAGCCCCGCAAACTAAGGCAGATCCTCAAACTAAGGTGACCCCTCAATCTATGCGACCCCTCAATTTATGCGACCCCTCAAACTATGCGACCCCTCAAATTCTGGCAGCCCCTCAAACTAAGGCAGCCCCTCAAATGAGGCAGCCCCTCAACTAAGGCAGCCCCTCATACGTAGGCAGCCCTTCAAACTTAGGCAGCCCCTCAAACTAAGGCAGACTGTCAAAGTAAGGCAGACTCTCAAACTAAGGCAACCCCTCAATCTCAGGCAGACTCTCAAACTAAGGCAGACTCTCAAACTAAGGCAACCCCTCAAACTGAGGCAACCCCTCAAACTGAGGCAGCCCCTCAAACTGAGGAAGCCCCTCAAACTAAGTCAGACCCTCAAATTAAGGTTGACTCTCAAACTAAGGCAGACTCTCAAACTAAGGCAACTCCTCAAATAAGGCAACCCCTCAAACTAAGGCAGCCGCTCAAACTAAGGCAGCCCCTCAAACTAAGTCAACCCCTCCAACTAAGGCAACCCCTCAAATTAAGGATGACTATTAAACTAAGGCAGCCCCTCAAACTAAGGGAACCCATCAAACTAAGGCACACCCGCAAACTAAGGCAACCCCTCAAAATAAGGCAGACCCTCAAATTAATGCAGACTCTCAAACTGAGGCAACCGCTCAAACTAAAGCAGACTCTCAAACTAAAGCAGACTCTCAAACTAATGCAGATTCTCAAACTAATGCAGACTCTCAAACTAAGGCAGAATCTCAAACTAAGGCAACCCCTCAAACTAAGGCAGACTCTCAAACTAAGGCAGCCCCTCAAACTAAGGCAGCCCCTCAAACTTAGGCAAGCCCTCAAACTAAGGCAGACTCTCAAACTAAGGCAGACTCTCAAACTAAGGAAGCCCCTCAAACTAAGGCAACCCCTCAAACTAAGGCAGACTCTCAAACTAAGGCAGCCCCTCAAACTAAGGCAGCCCCTCAAACTTAGGCAACCCCTCAAACTAAGGCAGACTCTCAAACTAAGGCAGACTCTCAAACTAAGGAAGCCCCTCAAACTAAGGCAACCCCTCAAACAAAGGCAGACTCTCAAACTAAGGCCACCCCTCAAACTGAGGCAGACCCTCAAACTGAGGCAACCCCTCAAATTAAGGCTGACTCTTAAAATATGGCAGAATCTCAAACAAAGGCAACCCCTCAAACTAAGGCAGACTCTCAAACTAAGGTCACCCCTCATACTGAGGCAAGCCCTCAAACTGTGGCAGAGCCTCAAACTGAGGCAGCCCCTCAAACTGAGGCAACCCCTCAAACTGAGGCAACCCCTCAAATTAAGGCAGCCCCTCAAATTAGGCAGCCCCTCAAACTAAGGCAGCCCCTCATACTTAGGCAGCCCCTCAAACTTAGGCAGCCCCTCAAACGGAGGCAGCCCCTCAAACGGAGGCAGACCCTCAAACTGAGGCAGCCTCTCAAACTGTCTCCCTCGCAGTCTCCCTCGCAGTCTCTCTCGCAGTCTCTCTCGCAGTCTCTCTCAATCTCTCCCTCACAGTCTCTCTCGCTGTCTCTCTCGCAGACTCTCTCGCTGTCTCCCTCGCAGTCTCTCTCGCTTTCTCCCTCGCTTTCTCCCTCGCTGTCTCTCTCGCCGCCTCTCTCGCCGTCTCTCTCGCAGTCTCTCTCGCCTTCTCTCTCGCTGTCTCTCTCGTTGTCTCCCTCGCAGTCTCTCTTGCTGTCTCTCTCGCAGTCTCTCTCGCTGAATCACTGGCAGTCGCTCTCGCTGTCTCCCTCGCTGTCTCCCTCGCTGTCTCCCTCGCTGTCTCCCTCGCAGTCTCTCTCGCTGTCTCCCTCGCAGTCTCTCTCGCTTTCTCCCTCGCTGTTTCCCTCGCATTTTCTCTCGCAGTCTCTCTCGCTATCTCACTTGCAGTCTCTCTCGCTGTCTCCATCGCTGTCTAACTCGCTGTCTACCTCGCATTCTCTTTCACAGTCTCTCTCGCTGTCTCCCTCGCTGTCTCCCTCACATTTTCACTCGCAGTCTCTCTCGCTTTCTCCCTTGCAGTCTCCCTCGCTGTCTCCATCACTGTCTAACTCGCTGTCTACCTGGCATTCTCTCTCGCAGTCTCTCTCGCAGTCTCTCTCGCTGTCTCCCTCGCTGTCTCCCTCGCTGTCTCCCTCGCTGTCTCCCTCACTGTCTCCCTCGCTGTATCTCTCGCAGTCTCTCTCGCTGTCTCCCTCTCTGTCCCTCTCGCTGTCTCCCTCGCTGTATCCCTCGCTGTCTCCCTCGCTGTCACCCTCGCTGTCTCCCTCGCAGTCTCTCTCGCAGTCTCTCTCGCAGTCTCCCTCGCTGTCTCCCTCGATGTCTCGCTCGCTGTCTCTTTCGCAGTCTCTGTCCCTGTCTCCCTAGCTGTCTCTCTCGCTGTCTCTCGCTGTCTCCCTCGCAGACTCCCTCGCAGTCTCCCTCGCAGTCTCTCTCGCTGTAGCCCTCGCAGTCTCTCTCGCAGTCTCGCTCGATATCTCGCTCGCTGTCTCTTTCACAGTATCTCTCGCTGTCTTCCTCGCTGTCTCTCTCGCTGTCTCCCTCGCTGTCTCTCGCTGTCTCCCTCGAAGTCTCCCTCGCAGTCTCTCTCTCAGTCTCTCTCGCTGTCGCCCTCGCAGTCTCTCTCGCAGTCTCTCTCGCAGTCACTCTCGCAGTCTCTCTCGCAGTCTCGCTCGCAGTCTCGCTCGCAGTCTCGCTCACTGTCTCCCTCGCAGTCTCCCTCACAGTCTCCCTCGCAGTCTCCCTCGCTGTCTCCCTCGCAGTCTCTCTCGCTGTCTCCCTCGCAGTCTCTCTCACTTTCTCCCTCGCTGTCTCTCTCGCAGTCTCTCTCGCCGCCTCACTCACCGTCTCTCTCGCCGTATCTCTCGCCGTCTCTCTCGCAGTCTCTCTCGCCTTCTCTCTCGCTGTCTCCCTCGCATTTTCTCTCGCAGTCTCTCTCGCAGTCTCACTCGCTATCTCCCTAGCAGTCTCTCTCGCTGTCTCCATCGCTGTCTAACTCGCTGTCTTCCTCGCATTCTCTCTCACAGTCTCTCTCGCTGTCTCTCTCTCTGTCTCCCTCACATTTTCACTCGCAGTCTCTCTCGCTTTCTCCCTTGCAGTCTCCCTCGCTGTCTCCATCACTGTCTAACTCGCTGTATACCTGGCATTCTCTCTCGCAGTCTCTCTCGCAGTCGCTCTCGCTGTCTCCCTCGCTGTCTCCCTCGCTGTCTCCCTCGCTGTCTCCCTCGCTGTATCTCTCGCAGTCTCTCTCGCTGTCTCCCTCTCTGTCTCTCTCGCTGTCTCCCTCGCTGTATCCCTCGCTGTCTCCCTCGCTGTCACCCTCGCTGTCTCCCTCGCAGTCTCCCTCGCAGTCTCTCTCGCAGTCTCTCTCGCTGTAGCCCTGCCAGTCTCTCTCGCAGTCTCTCTCGCAGTCTCCCTCGCTGTCTCCCTCGATGTCTCGCTCGCTGTCTCTTTCGCAGTCTCTGTCGCTGTCTCCCTCGCTGTCTCCCTCGCTGTCTCCCTCGCTGTCTCCCTCGCTGTCTCCCTCGCTGTATCTCTCGCAGTCTCTCTCGCTGTCTCCCTCTCTGTCTCTCTCGCTGTCTCCCTCGCTGTATCCCTCGCTGTCTCCCTCGCTGTCACCCTCGCTGTCTCCCTCGCAGTCTCCCTCGCAGTCACTCTCGCAGTCTCTCTCGCTGTAGCCCTGCCAGTCTCTCTCGCAGTCTCTCTCGCAGTCTCCCTCGCTGTCTCCCTCGATGTCTCACTCGCTGTCTCTTTCGCAGTCTCTGTCGCTGTCTCCCTAGCTGTCTCTCTCGCTGTCTCTCGCTGTCTCCCTCGCAGTCTCCCTCGCAGTCTCTCTCGCTGTAGCCCTCGCAGTCTCTCTCGCAGTCTCGCTCGATGTCTCGCTCGCTGTCTCTTTCGCAGTCTCTCTCGCTGTCTCCCTCGCTGTCTCTCTCGCTGTCTCCCTCGCTGTCTCTCGCTGTCTCCCTCGAAGTCTCCCTCGCAGTCTCCCTCTCAGTCTCTCTCGCTGTCGCCCTCGCAGTCTCTCTCGCAGTCTCTCTCGCAGTCTCTCTCGCAGTCTCGCTCGCAGTCTCTCTCGCAGTCTCGCTCACTGTCTCCCTCGCAGTCTCCCTCGCAGTCTCCCTCGCAGTCTCCCTCGCTGTCTCCCTCGCAGGCTCTCTCGCTGTCTCCCTCGCAGTCTCTCTCACTTTCTCCCTCGCTGTCTCTCTCGCAGTCTCTCTCGCCGCCTCTCTCACCGTCTCTCTCGCCGTCTCTCTCGCCGTCTCTCTCGCAGTCTCTCTCACCTTCTCTCTCGCTGTCTCCCTCGCATTTTCTCTCACAGTCTCTCTCGCAGTCTCACTCGCTATCTCCCTTGCAGTCTCTCTCGCTGTCTCCATCGCTGTCTAACTCGCTGTCTTCCTCGCATTCTCTCTCACAGTCTCTCTCGCTGTCTTTCTCTCTGTCTCCCACACATTTTCACTCGCAGTCTCTCTCGCTTTCTCCCTTGCAGTCTCCCTCGCTGTCTCCATCACTGTCTAACTCGCTATATACCTGGCATTCTCTCTGGCAGTCTCTCTCGCAGTCTCTCTCGCTGTCTCCCTCGCTGTCTCCCTCGCTGTCTCCCTCGCTGTCTCCCTCGCTGTCTCCCTCGCTGTATCTCTCGCAGTCTCTCTCGCTGTCTCCCTCTCTGTCTCTCTCGCTGTCTCCCTCGCTGTATCCCTCGCTGTCTCCCTCGCTGTCACCCTCGCTGTCTCCCTCGCAGTCTCCCTCGCAGTCTCTCTCGCAGTCTCTCTCGCTGTAGACCTGCCAGTCTCTCTCGCAGTCTCTCTCGCAGTCTCCCTCGCTGTCTCCCTCGATGTCTCGCTCGCTGTCTCTTTCGCAGTCTCTGTCACTGTCTCCCTCGCTGTCTCTCTCGCTGTCTCTCGCTGTCTCCCTCGCAGTCTCCCTCGCAGTCTCTCTCGCTGTAGCCCTCGCAGTCTCTCTCGCAGTCTCGCTCGATGTCTCGCTCGCTGTCTCTTTCGCAGTCTCTCTCGCTGTCTCCCTCGCTGTCTCTCTCGCTGTCTCCCTCGCTGTCTCTCGCTGTCTCCCTCGAAGTCTCCCTCGCAGTCTCTCTCTCAGTCTCTCTCGCTGTCGCCCTCGCAGTCTCTCTCGCAGTCTCTCTCGCAGTCTCTCTTGCAGTCTCTCTCGCAGTCTCGCTCGCAGTCTCTCTCGCAGTCTCGCTCACTGTCTCCCTCGCAGTCTCCCTCGCAGTCTCCCTCGCTGGTCCCTCGCAGTCTCTCTCGCTGTCTCCCTCGCAGTCTCTCTCACTTTCTCCCTCGCTGTCTCTCTCGCAGTCTCTCTCGCCGCCTCTCTCGCCGTCTCTCTCGCCGTCTCTCTCGCCGTCTCTCTCGCAGTCTCTCTCGCCTTCTCTCTCGCTGTCTCCCTCGCATTTTCTCTCGCAGTCTCTCTCGCAGTCTCACTCGCTATCGCCCTTGCAGTCTCTCTCGCTGTCTCCATTGCTGTCTAACTCGCTGTCTTCCTCGCATTCTCTCTCACAGTCTCTCTCGCTGTCTCTCTCTCTGTCTCCCTCGCGTTTTCTCTCGCAGTCTCTCTCGCAGTCTCTCTCTCTATCTCCCTTGCAGTCTCCCTCGCTGTCTCCATCTCTGTCTAACTCGCTGTCTACCTCGCATTCTCTCTCGCAGTCTCTCTCGCTGTCTCTCTCGCTGTCTCCCTCGCTGTCTCCCTCGCTGTCTACCTCGCTGTCTCTCTCGCAGTCTCCCTCGCAGTCTCTTTCGCAGTCTCTCTTGCTGTTGCACTCGCAGTCTCTCTCGCAGTCTCTCGCAGACTCTCTCGCTGTCTCTCCCGCAGTCTCCCTCACAGGCTCCCTCGCAGTCTCCCTCCCTGTCTCTCTCGCAGTCTCTCTCGCTGTCTCTCACGCAGTCTGTCTCGCTGTCGCTCTCGCAGTCTCTCGCTGTCTCCCTCGATGTCTCGCTCGCTGTCTGACTAGCAGTCTCTCTCGCTGTCTCTCTCGCAGTCTCTCTCGCAGTCTCTCTCGCAGTCTCTCTCGCTGTCTCCCTCGCAGTCTCGCTCGCTGTCTCCCTCGCAGTCTCGCTCGCTGTCTCCCTCGCTGTCTCCCTAGCTGTCTCCCTCGCTGTCTCCCTCGCAGTCTCTCTCGCAGTCTCTCTCGCAGTCTCTCTCGCAGTCTCTCTCGCTGTCTCCCTCGCAGTCTCGCTCGCTGTCTCCCTCGCTGTCTCCCTAGCTGTCTCCCTCGCTGTCTCCCTCGCAGTCTCTCTCGCAGTCTCTCTCGCAGTCTCTTTTGCAGTCTCTCTCGCTGTCTCCCTCGCAGTCTCCCTCGCTTTCTCCCTCGCTTTCTCCCTCGCTGTCTCCCTCGCTGTCTCTCTCGCAGACTCTCTCGCAGACTCTCTCGCTGTCTCTCTCGCTGACTCCCTCGCATTTTCTCTCGCAGTCACTCTCGCAGTCTCTCTCGCAGTCTCTCTCGCTATCTCCCTTGCAGTCTCCCTCGCTGTCTCCATCACTGTCTAACTCGCTGTCTACCTCGTATTCTCTCTCGCATTCTCTCTCGCAGTCTCTCTCGCAGTCTCTCTCACTGTCTCCCTTGCTGTCTCCCTCGCTGTCTCCCTCGCTGTCTCCCTCGCTGTCTCACTCGCTGTCTCACTAGCTGTCTTCTCGCTGTCTCCCTCGCTGTCTCCCACGCTGTCTCCCTCTCTGTCTCCCTCGCAGTCTCTCTCGCTGTAGCCCTCGCAGTCTCTCTCGCAGTCTCTCTCGCAGTCTCTCGCAGTCTTCCTCGCTGTCTCCCCCGCTGTCTCCCTCTCAGTCTCCCTCGCAGTCTCCCTCGCAGTCTCCCTCGCATTCCCTCTCGCTGTCTCTCTCGCTGACTCCCTCGCATTTTCTCTCGCAGTCACTCTCGCAGTCTCTCTCGCAGTCTCTCTCGCTATCTCCCTTGCAGTCTCCCTCGCTGTCTCCATCACTGTCTAACTCGCTGTCTACCTCGCATTCTCTCTCACAGTCTCTCTCGCTGTCTCTCTCTCTGTCTCCCTCGCGTTTTCTCTCGCAGTCTCTCTCGCAGTCTCTCTCGCTGTCTCCCTCGCTGTCTCTCTCGCTGTCTCCCTCGCTGTCTCTCGCTGTCTCCCTCGAAGTCTCCCTCGCAGTCTCTCTCTCAGTCTCTCTCGCTGTCGCCCTCGCAGTCTCTCTCGCAGTCTCTCTCGCAGTCTCTCTTGCAGTCTCTCTCGCAGTCTCGCTCGCAGTCTCTCTCGCAGTCTCGCTCACTGTCTCCCTCGCAGTCTCCCTCGCAATCTCCCTCGCAGTCTCCCTCGCTGTCTCCCTCGCAGTCTCTCTCGCTGTCTCCCTCGCAGTCTCTCTCAGTTTCTCCCTCGCTGTCTCTCTCGCAGTCTCTCTCGCCGCCTCTCACGCCGTCTCTCTCGCCGTCTCTCTCGCCGTCTCTCTCGCAGTCTCTCTCGCCTTCTCTCTCGCTGTCTCCCTCGCATTTTCTCTCGCAGTCTCTCTCGCAGTCTCACTCGCTATCTCCCTTGCAGTCTCTCTCGCTGTCTCCATTGCTGTCTAACTCGCTGTCTACCTCGCATTCTCTCTCGCAGTCTCTCTCGCTGTCTCTCTCGCTGTCTCCCTCGCTGTCTCCCTCGCTGTCTACCTCGCTGTCTCTCTCGCAGTCTCCCTCGCAGTCTCTTTCGCAGTCTCTCTTGCTGTTGCACTCGCAGTCTCTCTCGCAGTCTCTCGCAGTCTCTCTCGCTGTCTCTCCCGCAGTCTCCCTCACAGTCTCCCTCGCAGTTTCCCTCCCTGTCTCTCTCGCAGTCTCTCTCGCTGTCTCTCACGCAGTCTGTCTCGCTGTCGCTCTCGCAGTCTCTCGCTGTCTCCCTCGATGTCTCGCTCGCTGTCTGACTCGCAGTCTCTCTCGCTGTCTTTCTCGCAGTCTCTCTCGCAGTCTCTCTCGCAGTCTCTCTCGCTGTCTCCCTCGCAGTCTCGCTCGCTGTCTCCCTCGCTGTCTCCCTAGCTGTTCCCTCGCTGTCTCCCTCGCAGTCTCTCTCGCAGTCTCTCTCGCAGTCTCTTTTGCAGTCTCTCTCGCTGTCTCCCTCGCAGTCTCCCTCGCTTTCTCCCTCGCTTTCTCCCTCGCTGTCTCCCTCGCTGTCTCTCTCGCAGACTCTCTCGCAGACTCTCTCGCTGTCTCTCTCGCATTCTCTCTCGCTGTCTCTCTCGCTGACTCCCTCGCATTTTCTCTCGCAGTCACTCTCGCAGTCTCTCTCGCAGTCTCTCTCGCTATCTCCCTTGCAGTCTCCCTCGCTGTCTCCATCACTGTCTAACTCGCTGTCTACCTCGCATTCTCTCTCGCATTCTCTCTCGCAGTCTCTCTCGCAGTCTCTCTCACTGTCTCCCTTGCTGTCTCCCTCGCTGTCTCCCTCGCTGTCTCCCTCGCTGTCTCACTCGCTGTCTCACTAGCTGTCTTCTCGCTGTCTCCCTCGCTGTCTCCCACGCTGTCTCCCTCTCTGTCTCCCTCGCAGTCTCTCTCGCTGTAGCCCTCGCAGTCTCTCTCGCAGTCTCTCTCGCAGTCTCTCGCAGTCTTCCTCGCTGTCTCCCCCGCTGTCTCCCTCTCAGTCTCCCTCGCAGTCTCCCTCGCAGTCTCCCTCGCATTCCCTCTCGCTGTCTCTCTCGCTGACTCCCTCGCATTTTCTCTCGCAGTCACTCTCGCAGTCTCTCTCGCAGTCTCTCTCGCTATCTCCCTTGCAGTCTCCCTCGCTGTCTCCATCACTGTCTAACTCGCTGTCTACCTCGCATTCTCTCTCACAGTCTCTCTCGCTGTCTCTCTCTCTGTCTCCCTCGCGTTTTCTCTCGCAGTCTCTCTCGCAGTCTCTCTCGCTATCTTCCTTGCAGTCTCCCTCGCTGTCTCCATCGCTGTCTAACTCGCTGTCTACCTCGCATTCTCTCTCGCAGTCTCTCTCGCTGACTCTCTCGCTGTCTCCCTCGCTGTCTCCCTCGCTGTCTCCCTCGCTGTCTCCCTCGATGTCTCTCTTGCCGTCTCCCTCGCTGTCTCTCTCGCTGTCTCCCTCGCAGTCTCTCTCGCAGTCTCTCTCGCTGTAGCACTCGCAGTCTCCCTCGCAGTCTCCCTCACAGTCTCCCTCGCAGTCTCCCTCGCTGTCTCTCTCGCTGTCTCGCTCGATGTCTCGCTCGCTGTCTCCCTCGCAGTCTCTCTCGCTGTCTCTTTCGCAGTGTCTCTCGCTGACTCCCTCGCTGTCTCCCTCACTGTCTCCCTCGCTGTCTCCCTCGCTGTCTCCCTCGCAGTCTCTCTCGCAGTCTCCCTCGCAGTCTCTTTTGCAATCTCTCTCGCTGTCTCCCTCGCAGTCTCCCTCGCTTTCTCCCTCGCTTTCTCCCTCGCTGTCTCCCTCGCTGTCTCTCTCGCAGACTCTCTCGCAGACTCTCTCGCAGACTCTCTCGCTGTCTCTCTCGCAGTCTCCCTCGCAGTCTCTTTTGCAGTCTCTCTCGCTGTCTCCCTCGCAGTCTCCCTCGCTTTATCCCTCGCTTTCTCCCTCGCTTTCTCCCTCGCTGTCTCTCTCGCAGACTCTCTCGCAGTCTCTCTCGCAGTCTCTCTCGCTATCTTCCTTGCAGTCTCCCTCGCTGTCTCCATCACTGTCTAACACGCTGTCTACCTCGCAATCTCTCTCGCATTTTCTCTCGCAGTCTCTCTCGCATTCTCTTTTGCAGTCTCTGTCGCTGTCTCCCTCGCAGTCTCCCTCGCTTTCTCCCTCGCTTTCTCCCTCGCTGTCTCCCTCGCTGTCTCTCTCGCAGACTCTCTCACAGACTCTCTCGCAGACTCTCTCGCTGTCTCTCTCGCAGTCTCTCTCGCTATCTCCCTTGCAGTCTCCCTCGCTGTCTCCATCACTGTCTAATTCGCTGTCTACCTCGCATTCTCTCTCGCATTCTCTCTCGCAGTCTCCCTCGCTGTCTCCCTCGCTGTCTCTCTCGCAGTCTCTCTCGCTGTCTCCCTCGCTGTCTCTCTCGCTGTCTCCCTCGCTGTCTGTCTCGCTGTCTCCCTCGCTGTCTCCCTCGCAGTCTCTCTCGCAGTCTCTCTATCTGTAGCCCTCGCAGTCTCTCTCGCAGTCTCTCTCGCAGTCTCTCGCACTCTCCCTCGCTGTCTCCCTCGATGTCTAGCTCGATGTGTCTCTCGCAGTCTCTCTCGTTGTCTCTCTCGCAGTCTCTCTCGCTGTCTCCCTCGCTGTCTCTCTCGCAGTCTCTCTCACAGTCTCTCTCGCAGTCTCGCTCGCAGTCTCTCTCGCAGTCTCTCTCGTTGTCTCTCTCGCAGTCTCTCTCGCTGTCTCCCTCGCTGTCTCTCTCGCAGTCTCGCTCGCTGTCTCCCTCGCAGTCTCCCTCGCAGTCTCCCTCGCTTTCTCCAACGCAGTCTCGCTCGCTGTCTCGCTCGGTGTCTCCCTCGAAGTCTCCCTCGCTGTCTCTCTCGCAGTCTCTCTCGCTGTCTCCCTCGCAGTCTCTCTCACATTCTCCCTCGCTGTCTCTCTGGCAGACTCTCTCGCTGTCTCTCTCACAGTCTCTCTCGCCGCCTCTCTCGCCGTCTCTCTCGCCGTCTCTCTCGCAGTCTCTCTCGCAGTCTCACTCGCTATCTCCCTTGCAGTCTCTCTCGCTGTCTCCATCGCTGTCAAACTCGCTGTCTACCTCGCATTCTCTCTCACAGTCTCTCTCGCTGTCTCTCTCTCTGTCTCCCTCGCGTTTTCTCTCGCAGTCTCTCTCGCAGTCTCTCTCGCTATCTCCCTTGCAGTCCCCCTCGCTGTCTCCATTGCTGTCGAAATCGCTGTCTTCCTCGCATTCTCTCTCGCAGTCACTCTCGCTGTTTCTGTCGCTGTCTCCCACGCTCTCTCCCTCGCTGTCTCCCTCGTTGTCTCCCTCGCTGTCTCCCTCCTGTCTCCCTCGCTGTCGTTCTTGCAGTCTCCCTCGCTGTCTCTCTCGCTGTCTACCTCGCTGTCTCTGTCGCAGTCTCCCTCGCAGTCTCTCTCGCTGTCTCTCTCGCTGTAGCACTCGCAGTCTCTCTCGCAGTCTCTCGCAGTCTCCCTCGCAGTCTCCCTCGCAGTCTCCCTCACAGTTTCTCTTGCAGTCTCCCTCGCTGACTCGCTTGCTGTCTCCCTCGCAGTCTCTTTCGCTGTCTCTCTCACAGTCTCTCTCGCAGTCTCTCTCGCAGTCTCTCTCGCTGTCTCCCTCGCTGACTCCCTCGCTGTCTACCTCGCTGTCGCCCTCGCTGTCTCCCTAGCTGTCTCCCTCGCTGTCTCCCTCGCAGTCTCTCTCGCAGTCTCTCTCGCAGTCTCTTTTGCAGTCTCTCTCGCTGTCTCCCTCGCAGTCTCCCTTGCTTTCTCCCTCGCTTTCTCCCTCGCATTCTCCCTCGCTGTCTCCCTCGCTGTCTCTCTTGCAGACCCTCTCGCAGACTCTCGCGCAGACTCTCTCGCTTTCTCTCTCGCAGTCTCTTTTGCAGTCTCTCTCGCTGTCTCCCTCGCAGTCTCCCTTGCTTTCTCTCTCGCTATCTCCCTTGCAGTCTCCCTCGCTGTCTCCATCACTTTCTAACTCGCTGTCTACCTCGCATTCTCTCTCGCATTCTCTCTCGCAGTCTCTCTCGCAGTCTCTCTCGCTGTCTCCCACGCTGTCTCCCTCGCTGTCTCACTCGCTTTCTCCCTCGCTGTCTCACTCGCTGTCTCCGTCGCTGTCTCCCTCGCTGTCTCCCTCGCAGTCTCTCTCGCAGTCTCTCTCGCTGTAGCCCTCGCAGTCTCTCTCGCAGTCTCTCTCGCAGTCTCTCGCATCCTTCCTCGCTGTCTCCCTCGCTGTCTCCCTCGCAGTCTCCCTCGCAGTCTCCCTCGCAGTCTCACTCGCTGTCTCTCTCGCAGTCTCTCTCGCTGTCTCCCTCGATGTCTCGCTCGCTGTCTCCCTCGCAGTCTCTCTCGCTGTCTCTCTCGCTGTCTCCCTGGCACTTTCTCTCGCAGTCCCTCTCGCAGTCTCTCTCGCTGTCTCCCCCGCAGTCTCTCTCGCTTTGTCTCTCGCTTTCTCCCTCGCTTTCTCCCTCGCTTTCTCCCTCGCTGTCTCTCTCGCAGTCTCTCTCGCAGACTCTCTCGCTGTCTCTCTCGCAGTCTCTCTCGCTGCCTCCCTCGCCGTCTCTCTCGCTGTCTCTCTCTCTGTCTCTCTCGCTGTCTCTCTCGCGCTCTCTCTCGCTGTCTCCCTCGCATTTTCTCTCGCAGTCTCTCGCAGTCTCTCTCGCTATCTCCCTTGCAGTCTCTCTCGCAGTCTCTCTCGCTTTCTCCCTCGCTGTCTCTTTCGCAGACTCTCTCGCTGTCTCTCTCACAGTCTCTCTCGCCGCCTCTCTCGCCGTCTCTCTCGCCGTCTCTCTCGCAGTCTCTCTCGCCTTCTCTCTCGCTGTCTCACGCGCATTTTCACTATCAGTCTCTCTCGCAGTCTCACTCGCTATCTCCTTTGCAGTCTCTCTCGCGGTCTCCATCGCTGTCTAACTCGATGTCTACCTCGCATTCCCTCTCACAGTCTCTCTCGCTGCCTCTCTCTGTCTCGCTCGCTGTCTCCCTCGAAGTCTCTCTCGCTGTCTCTCTCGCAGTCTCTCTCGCAGTCTCCCTCGCAGACTCTCTCGCAGTCTCTCTCGCAGTCTCTCTCGCTGTCTCCCTCGCAGTCTCTCTCGCTTTCTCCCTCGCTTTCTCCCTCGCTTTCTCCCTCGCTTTCTCCCTCGCTGTCTCTCTCGCTGTCTCCCTCGCATTTTCTCTCGCAGTCTCTCTCGCAGTCTCACTCGCTATCTCACTTGCAGTCTCTCTCGCGGTCTCCGTCGCTGTCTAACTCGCTGTCCACCTCACATTCCCTCTCACAGTCTCTCTCGCTGTCTCTCTCTCTGTCTCGCTCGCTGTCTCCCTCGCAGTCTCTCTCGCTTTCTCCCTCGCTTTCTCCCTCGCTTTCTCCCTCGCAGTCTCACTCGCAGTCTCCCTCGCAGTCTCTCTCGCTATCTCCCTTGCAGTCTCCCTCGCAGTCTCTCTCGCAGTCTCTCTCGCTATCTCCCTTGCAGTCTCTCTCGCTGTCTCCATCGCTGTCTAACTCGCTGTCTAACTCGCATTCTCTCTCGCAGTCTCTCTCGCTGTCTCTCTCGCTGTCTCCCTCGCTGTCTCCCTCGCTGTCTCCCTCGCTGTCTCTCTCGCTGTCTCCCTCGCAGTCTCTCTCGCAGTCTCCCTCGCAGTCTCTCTCGCAGTCTCTCTCGCTGTAGCACTCGCAGTCTCTCTCGCAGTCTCCCTCGCAGTCTCCCTCGCAGTCTCCCTCGCAGTCTCCCTCGCTGTCTCTCTCGCAGTCTCTCTCGCTGTCTCTCTCGCAGTCTCTCTCGCTGTCTGTCTCTCTCGCGTCTCTCTCGCTGTCTCCCTCGATGTCTCGCTCGCTGTCTCCCTCGCAGTCTCTCTCGCTGTCTCTCTCGCAGTCTCTCTCGCAGTCTCTCTCGCTGTCTCCCTCGCTGTCTCCCTCGCTGTCTCCCTCGCTGTCTCCCTAGCTCTCTCCCTCGCTGTCTCCCTCGCAGTCTCTCTCGCAGTCTCTTTTGCAGTCTCTCTCGCTGTCTCCCTCGCAGTCTCCCTCGCTTTCTCCCTCGCTTTCTCCCTCGCTGTCTCCCTCGCTGTCTCTCTCGCAGACTCTGTCGCAGACTCTCTCGCTGTGTCTCTCGCAGTCTCTCTCGCTGTCTCTCTCGCTGACTCCCTCGCATTTTCTCTCGCAGTCACTCTCGCAGTCTCTCTCGCTATCTCCCTTGCAGTGTCCCTCGCTGTCTCCATCACTGTCTAACTCGCTGTCTACCTCGCATTCTCTCTCGCATTCTCTCTCGCAGTCTCTCTCGCTTTCTCCCTTGCTGTCTCCCTCACTGTCTCCCTCGCTGTCTCCCTCGATGTCTCCCTCACTGTCTCCCTCGCTGTCCCTCTCGCTGTCTCCCTCGCTTTCTCTCTCGCTGTCTCCCTCGCTGTCTCCCTCGCTGTCTCCCTCGCAGTCTCTCTCGCAGTCTCTCTCGCTGTAGCCCTCGCAGTCTATCTCGCAGTCTCTCTCGCAGTCTCTCGCAGTCTCCCTCGCTGTTTCCCTCGCAGTCTCCCTCGCAGACTCTCTCGCAGTCTCTCTCGCTGTCTCCCTCGCTGTCTCCCTCGCTGTCTCCCTCGCTGTCACCCTCGCAGTCTCTCCCTGTCTCCCTCGCTGTCTCCCTCGCTGTCTCTCTCGCTGTCTCTCTCGCTGTCTCCCTCGCTGTCTCCCTCGCTGTCTCCCTCGCTGTCTTTCGCAGTCACACTCGCTGTCTCCCTCGCAGTCTCCCTCGCAGTCTCCCTCTCTGTCTCCCTCGCAGTCTCTCTCGCTGTCTCCCTCGCTATCTCGCTCGCTGTCTACCTCGCTGTCTCTCTCACAGTCTCTCTCACTGTCTCCCTGGCAGTCTGTCTCGCAGTCTCTCTCGCTTTCACCCTCGCTTTCTCCCTCGCTTTCTCCCTCGCTGTCTCTCTCGCTGTCTCCCTCGCATTTTCTCTCGCAGTCTCTCTCGCAGTCTCACTCGCTATCTCCCTTGCAGTCTCTTCTCGCTGTCTCCATCGCTGTCTAACTCGCTGTCTACCTCGCTTTCTCTCTCACAGTCTCTCTCGCTGTCTCTCTCTCTGTCTCCCTCGCGTTTTCTCTCGCAGTCTCACTCGCAGTCTCTCTCGCAGTCTCTCTCGCTATCTCCCTTGCAGTCTCCCTCGCTGTCTCCATCGCTGTCTAACTCGCATTCTCTCTCGCAGTCTCTCTCGCTGTCTCTCTCGCTGTCTCTCTCGCTGTCTCCCTCGCTGTCTTCCTCGCTGTCTCTCTTGCAGTCTCCCTCGCTGTCTCTCTCGCAGTCTCCCTCGCAGTCTCTCTCGCAGTCTCTCTCGCTGTAGCGCTCGCATTCTCTCTCGCAGTCTCTCGCACTCTCCCTCGCAGTCTACCTCGCAGTCTGCCTCGCAGTCTCCCTCGCTGTCACTCTCGCAGTCTCTCTCGCAGTCTCTCTCGCTGTCTCTCTCGCAGTCTCTCTCGCTGTCTGTCTCTCTCGCGTCTCTCTCGCTGTCTCCCTCGCAGTCTCTCTCGCTGTCTCTCTCGCTGTCTCCCTCGCTGTCTCCCTCGCTGTCTCCCTCTCTGTCTCCCTAGCTGTCTCCCTCGCTGTCTCCCTCGCAGTCTCTCTCGCAGTCTCTCTCGCAGTCTCTTTTGCAGTCTGTCTCGCTGTCTCCCTCGCAGTCTCCCTCGCTTTCTCCCTCGCTTTCTCCCTCGCTTTCTCCCTCGCTGTCTCCCTCGCTGTCTCTCTCGCAGACTCTCTCGCAGACTCTCTCGCAGACTCTCTCGCTGTGTCTCTCGCAGTCTCTCTCGCTGTCTCTCTCGCTGACTCCCTCGCATTTTCTCTCGCAGTCACTCTCGCAGTCTCTCTCGCTATCTCCCTTGCAGTGTCCCTCGCTGTCTCCATCACTGTCTAACTCGCTGTCTACCTCGCATTCTCTCTCGCATTCTCTCTCGCATTCTCTCTCGCAGTCTCTCTCGCTTTCTCCCATGCTGTCTCCCACACTGTCTCCCTCGCTGTCTCCCTCGCTGTCTCCCTCACTGTCTCCTCGCTGTCTCTCTCGCTGTCTCCCTCGCTGTCTCTCTCGCTGTCTCCCTCGCTGTCTCCCTCGCTGTCTCCCTCGCAGTCTCTCTCGCAGTCTCTCTCACTGCAGCCCTCGCAGTCTATCTCGCAGTCTCTCTCGCAGTCTCTCGCAGTCTCCCTCGCTGTCTCCCTCGCAGTCTCCTTCGCAGACTCTCTCGCAGTCTCTCTCGCTGTCTCCCTCGCTGTCTCCCTCGCTGTCTCCCTCGCTGTCACCCTCGCTGTCATTCGCAGTCACACTCGCTGTCTCCCTCGCAGTCTCCCTCGCAGTCTCCCTCGCAGTCTCCCTCCCTGTCTCCCTCGCAGTCTCTCTCGCTGTCTCCCTCGCTATCTCGCTCGCTGTCTCCCTCGCTGTCTCTCTCGCAGTCTCTCTCACTGTGTCCCTGGCAGTCTCTCTCGCAGTGTCTCTCGCTGTCTCCCTCGCAGTCTCTCTCGCTGTCTCCTTCGCAGTCTCTCTCGCTTTCTCCCTCGCTTTCTCCCTCGCTGTCTCTCTCGCAGACTCTCTCGCTGTCTCCCTCGCAGTCTCTCTCGCTTTCTCCCTCGCTTCCTCCCTCGCTGTCTCTGTCGCCGCCTCTCTGGCCATCTCTCTCGCAGTCTCTCTCGCTTTCTCTCTCGCTGTCTCTCTCGCAGTCTCTCTCGCTGTCTCACTCGCAGTCTCACTCGCAGTCCCTCTCGCTGTCTCCCTCGCTGTCTCCCTCGCAGTCTCGCTCGCTGTCTCCCTCGCAGTCTCTCTCGCTTTCTCCCTCGCTGTCTCTCTCACAGACTCTCTCGCTGTCTCTCTCGCAGTCTCTCTCGCCGCCTCTCTCGCCTTCTCTCTCGCTGTTTCCCTCGCATTTTCTCTCGCAGTCTCTCTCGCAGTCTCCCTCGCTGTCTCCCTCGCTGTCTCTCTCGCAGTCTCTCTCGCTGTCTCCCTCGCTGTCTCTCTCGCTGTCTCCCTCGCTGTCTGTCTCGCTGTCTCCCTCGCTGTCTCCCTCGCAGTCTCTCTCGCAGTCTCTCTATCTGTAGCCCTCGCAGTCTCTCTCGCAGTCTCTCTCG
Source organism: Heterodontus francisci (assembly GCF_036365525.1). Lineage (NCBI taxonomy): Eukaryota > Metazoa > Chordata > Chondrichthyes > Heterodontiformes > Heterodontidae > Heterodontus > Heterodontus francisci. Next base: position 9,267,573 of record NC_090405.1, on the reverse strand, counting down.
CAGTCTCTCGCACTCTCCCTCGCTGTCTCCCTCGATGTCTCGCTCGATGTGTCTCTCGCAGTCTCTCTCGTTGTCTCTCTCGCAGTCTCTCTCGCTGTCTCCCTCGCTGTCTCTCTCGCAGTCTCTCTCGCAGTCTCTCTCGCAGTCTCGCTCGCAGTCTCTCTCGCAGTCTCTCTCGTTGTCTCTCTCGCAGTCTCTCTCGCTGTCTCCCTCGCTGTCTCTCTCGCAGTCTCGCTCGCTGTCTCCCTCGCAGTCTCCCTCGCAGTCTCCCTCGCTTTCTCCAACGCAGTCTCGCTCGCTGTCTCGCTCGGTGTCTCCCTCGAAGTCTCCCTCGCTGTCTCTCTCGCAGTCTCTCTCGCTGTCTCCCTCGCAGTCTCTCTCACATTCTCCCTCGCTGTCTCTCTGGCAGACTCTCTCGCTGTCTCTCTCACAGTCTCTCTCGCCGCCTCTCTCGCCGTCTCTCTCGCCGTCTCTCTCGCAGTCTCTCTCGCAGTCTCACTCGCTATCTCCCTTGCAGTCTCTCTCGCTGTCTCCATCGCTGTCAAACTCGCTGTCTACCTCGCATTCTCTCTCACAGTCTCTCTCGCTGTCTCTCTCTCTGTCTCCCTCGCGTTTTCTCTCGCAGTCTCTCTCGCAGTCTCTCTCGCTATCTCCCTTGCAGTCCCCCTCGCTGTCTCCATTGCTGTCGAAATCGCTGTCTTCCTCGCATTCTCTCTCGCAGTCACTCTCGCTGTTTCTGTCGCTGTCTCCCACGCTCTCTCCCTCGCTGTCTCCCTCGTTGTCTCCCTCGCTGTCTCCCTCCAGTCTCCCTCGCTGTCGTTCTTGCAGTCTCCCTCGCTGTCTCTCTCGCTGTCTACCTCGCTGTCTCTGTCGCAGTCTCCCTCGCAGTCTCTCTCGCTGTCTCTCTCGCTGTAGCACTCGCAGTCTCTCTCGCAGTCTCTCGCAGTCTCCCTCGCAGTCTCCCTCGCAGTCTCCCTCACAGTTTCTCTTGCAGTCTCCCTCGCTGACTCGCTTGCTGTCTCCCTCGCAGTCTCTTTCGCTGTCTCTCTCACAGTCTCTCTCGCAGTCTCTCTCGCAGTCTCTCTCGCTGTCTCCCTCGCTGACTCCCTCGCTGTCTACCTCGCTGTCTCCCTCGCTGTCTCTCTTGCAGACCCTCTCGCAGACTCTCGCGCAGACTCTCTCGCTTTCTCTCTCGCAGTCTCTTTTGCAGTCTCTCTCGCTGTCTCCCTCGCAGTCTCCCTTGCTTTCTCTCTCGCTATCTCCCTTGCAGTCTCCCTCGCTGTCTCCATCACTTTCTAACTCGCTGTCTACCTCGCATTCTCTCTCGCATTCTCTCTCGCAGTCTCTCTCGCAGTCTCTCTCGCTGTCTCCCACGCTGTCTCCCTCGCTGTCTCACTCGCTTTCTCCCTCGCTGTCTCACTCGCTGTCTCCGTCGCTGTCTCCCTCGCTGTCTCCCTCGCAGTCTCTCTCGCAGTCTCTCTCGCTGTAGCCCTCGCAGTCTCTCTCGCAGTCTCTCTCGCAGTCTCTCGCATCCTTCCTCGCTGTCTCCCTCGCTGTCTCCCTCGCAGTCTCCCTCGCAGTCTCCCTCGCAGTCTCACTCGCTGTCTCTCTCGCAGTCTCTCTCGCTGTCTCCCTCGATGTCTCGCTCGCTGTCTCCCTCGCAGTCTCTCTCGCTGTCTCTCTCGCTGTCTCCCTGGCACTTTCTCTCGCAGTCCCTCTCGCAGTCTCTCTCGCTGTCTCCCCCGCAGTCTCTCTCGCTTTGTCTCTCGCTTTCTCCCTCGCTTTCTCCCTCGCTTTCTCCCTCGCTGTCTCTCTCGCAGACTCTCTCGCAGACTCTCTCGCTGTCTCTCTCGCAGTCTCTCTCGCTGCCTCCCTCGCCGTCTCTCTCGCTGTCTCTCTCTCTGTCTCTCTCGCTGTCTCTCTCGCGCTCTCTCTCGCTGTCTCCCTCGCATTTTCTCTCGCAGTCTCTCGCAGTCTCTCTCGCTATCTCCCTTGCAGTCTCTCTCGCAGTCTCTCTCGCTTTCTCCCTCGCTGTCTCTTTCGCAGACTCTCTCGCTGTCTCTCTCACAGTCTCTCTCGCCGCCTCTCTCGCCGTCTCTCTCGCCGTCTCTCTCGCAGTCTCTCTCGCCTTCTCTCTCGCTGTCTCACGCGCATTTTCACTATCAGTCTCTCTCGCAGTCTCACTCGCTATCTCCTTTGCAGTCTCTCTCGCGGTCTCCATCGCTGTCTAACTCGATGTCTACCTCGCATTCCCTCTCACAGTCTCTCTCGCTGCCTCTCTCTGTCTCGCTCGCTGTCTCCCTCGAAGTCTCTCTCGCTGTCTCTCTCGCAGTCTCTCTCGCAGTCTCCCTCGCAGACTCTCTCGCAGTCTCTCTCGCAGTCTCTCTCGCTGTCTCCCTCGCAGTCTCTCTCGCTTTCTCCCTCGCTTTCTCCCTCGCTTTCTCCCTCGCTTTCTCCCTCGCTGTCTCTCTCGCTGTCTCCCTCGCATTTTCTCTCGCAGTCTCTCTCGCAGTCTCACTCGCTATCTCACTTGCAGTCTCTCTCGCGGTCTCCGTCGCTGTCTAACTCGCTGTCCACCTCACATTCCCTCTCACAGTCTCTCTCGCTGTCTCTCTCTCTGTCTCGCTCGCTGTCTCCCTCGCAGTCTCTCTCGCTTTCTCCCTCGCTTTCTCCCTCGCTTTCTCCCTCGCAGTCTCACTCGCAGTCTCCCTCGCAGTCTCTCTCGCTATCTCCCTTGCAGTCTCCCTCGCAGTCTCTCTCGCAGTCTCTCTCGCTATCTCCCTTGCAGTCTCTCTCGCTGTCTCCATCGCTGTCTAACTCGCTGTCTAACTCGCATTCTCTCTCGCAGTCTCTCTCGTTGTCTCTCTCGCTGTCTCCCTCGCTGTCTCCCTCGCTGTCTCCCTCGCTGTCTCTCTCGCTGTCTCCCTCGCAGTCTCTCTCGCAGTCTCCCTCGCAGTCTCTCTCGCAGTCTCTCTCGCTGTAGCACTCGCAGTCTCTCTCGCAGTCTCCCTCGCAGTCTCCCTCGCAGTCTCCCTCGCTGTCTCTCTCGCAGTCTCTCTCGCAGTCTCTCTCGCTGTCTCTCTCGCAGTCTCTCTCGCTGTCTGTCTCTCTCGCGTCTCTCTCGCTGTCTCCCTCGATGTCTCGCTCGCTGTCTCCCTCGCAGTCTCTCTCGCTGTCTCTCTCGCAGTCTCTCTCGCAGTCTCTCTCGCTGTCTCCCTCGCTGTCTCCCTCGCTGTCTCCCTCGCTGTCTCCCTAGCTCTCTCCCTCGCTGTCTCCCTCGCAGTCTCTCTCGCAGTCTCTTTTGCAGTCTCTCTCGCTGTCTCCCTCGCAGTCTCCCTCGCTTTCTCCCTCGCTTTCTCCCTCGCTGTCTCCCTCGCTGTCTCTCTCGCAGACTCTGTCGCAGACTCTCTCGCAGTGTCTCTCGCAGTCTCTCTCGCTGTCTCTCTCGCTGACTCCCTCGCATTTTCTCTCGCAGTCACTCTCGCAGTCTCTCTCGCTATCTCCCTTGCAGTGTCCCTCGCTGTCTCCATCACTGTCTAACTCGCTGTCTACCTCGCATTCTCTCTCGCATTCTCTCTCGCAGTCTCTCTCGCTTTCTCCCTTGCTGTCTCCCTCACTGTCTCCCTCGCTGTCTCCCTCGATGTCTCCCTCACTGTCTCCCTCGCTGTCCCTCTCGCTGTCTCCCTCGCTTTCTCTCTCGCTGTCTCCCTCGCTGTCTCCCTCGCTGTCTCCCTCGCAGTCTCTCTCGCAGTCTCTCTCGCTGTAGCCCTCGCAGTCTATCTCGCAGTCTCTCTCGCAGTCTCTCGCAGTCTCCCTCGCTGTCTCCCTCGCAGTCTCCCTCGCAGACTCTCTCGCAGTCTCTCTCGCTGTCTCCCTCGCTGTCTCCCTCGCTGTCTCCCTCGCTGTCACCCTCGCAGTCTCTCCCTGTCTCCCTCGCTGTCTCCCTCGCTGTCTCTCTCGCTGTCTCTCTCGCTGTCTCCCTCGCTGTCTCCCTCGCTGTCTCCCTCGCTGTCTTTCGCAGTCACACTCGCAGTCTCCCTCGCAGTCTCCCTCGCAGTCTCCCTCTCTGTCTCCCTCTCAGTCTCTCTCGCTGTCTCCCTCGCTATCTCGCTCGCTGTCTACCTCGCTGTCTCTCTCACAGTCTCTCTCACTGTCTCCCTGGCAGTCTGTCTCGCAGTCTCTCTCGCTTTCACCCTCGCTTTCTCCCTCGCTTTCTCCCTCGCTGTCTCTCTCGCTGTCTCCCTCGCATTTTCTCTCGCAGTCTCTCTCGCAGTCTCACTCGCTATCTCCCTTGCAGTCTCTTCTCGCTGTCTCCATCGCTGTCTAACTCGCTGTCTACCTCGCTTTCTCTCTCACAGTCTCTCTCGCTGTCTCTCTCTCTGTCTCCCTCGCGTTTTCTCTCGCAGTCTCACTCGCAGTCTCTCTCGCAGTCTCTCTCGCTATCTCCCTTGCAGTCTCCCTCGCTGTCTCCATCGCTGTCTAACTCGCATTCTCTCTCGCAGTCTCTCTCGCTGTCTCTCTCGCTGTCTCTCTCGCTGTCTCCCTCGCTGTCTTCCTCGCTGTCTCTCTTGCAGTCTCCCTCGCTGTCTCTCTCGCAGTCTCCCTCGCAGTCTCTCTCGCAGTCTCTCTCGCTGTAGCGCTCGCATTCTCTCTCGCAGTCTCTCGCACTCTCCCTCGCAGTCTACCTCGCAGTCTGCCTCGCAGTCTCCCTCGCTGTCACTCTCGCAGTCTCTCTCGCAGTCTCTCTCGCTGTCTCTCTCGCAGTCTCTCTCGCTGTCTGTCTCTCTCGCGTCTCTCTCGCTGTCTCCCTCGCAGTCTCTCTCGCTGTCTCTCTCGCTGTCTCCCTCGCTGTCTCCCTCGCTGTCTCCCTCTCTGTCTCCCTAGCTGTCTCCCTCGCTGTCTCCCTCGCAGTCTCTCTCGCAGTCTCTCTCGCAGTCTCTTTTGCAGTCTCTCTCGCTGTCTCCCTCGCAGTCTCCCTCGCTTTCTCCCTCGCTTTCTCCCTCGCTTTCTCCCTCGCTGTCTCCCTCGCTGTCTCTCTCGCAGACTCTCTCGCAGACTCTCTCGCAGACTCTCTCGCTGTGTCTCTCGCAGTCTCTCTCGCTGTCTCTCTCGCTGACTCCCTCGCATTTTCTCTCGCAGTCACTCTCGCAGTCTCTCTCGCTATCTCCCTTGCAGTGTCCCTCGCTGTCTCCATCACTGTCTAACTCGCTGTCTACCTCGCATTCTCTCTCGCATTCTCTCTCGCATTCTCTCTCGCATTCTCTCTCGCAGTCTCTCTCGCTTTCTCCCATGCTGTCTCCCACACTGTCTCCCTCGCTGTCTCCCTCGCTGTCTCCCTCACTGTCTCCTCGCTGTCTCTCTCGCTGTCTCCCTCGCTGTCTCTCTCGCTGTCTCCCTCGCTGTCTCCCTCGCTGTCTCCCTCGCAGTCTCTCTCGCAGTCTCTCTCACTGCAGCCCTCGCAGTCTATCTCGCAGTCTCTCTCGCAGTCTCTCGCAGTCTCCCTCGCTGTCTCCCTCGCAGTCTCCTTCGCAGACTCTCTCGCAGTCTCTCTCGCTGTCTCCCTCGCTGTCTCCCTCGCTGTCTCCCTCGCTGTCACCCTCGCTGTCATTCGCAGTCACACTCGCTGTCTCCCTCGCAGTCTCCCTCGCAGTCTCCCTCGCAGTCTCCCTCCCTGTCTCCCTCGCAGTCTCTCTCGCTGTCTCCCTCGCTATCTCGCTCGCTGTCTCCCTCGCTGTCTCTCTCGCAGTCTCTCTCACTGTGTCCCTGGCAGTCTCTCTCGCAGTGTCTCTCGCTGTCTCTCTCGCAGTCTCTCTCGCTGTCTCCTTCGCAGTCTCTCTCGCTTTCTCCCTCGCTTTCTCCCTCGCTGTCTCTCTCGCAGACTCTCTCGCTGTCTCCCTCGCAGTCTCTCTCGCTTTCTCCCTCGCTTCCTCCCTCGCTGTCTCTGTCGCCGCCTCTCTCGCCATCTCTCTCGCAGTCTCTCTCGCTTTCTCTCTCGCTGTCTCTCTCGCAGTCTCTCTCGCTGTCTCACTCGCAGTCTCACTCGCAGTCCCTCTCGCTGTCTCCCTCGCTGTCTCCCTCGCAGTCTCGCTCGCTGTCTCCCTCGCAGTCTCTCTCGCTTTCTCCCTCGCTGTCTCTCTCACAGACTCTCTCGCTGTCTCTCTCGCAGTCTCTCTCGCCGCCTCTCTCGCCTTCTCTCTCGCTGTTTCCCTCGCATTTTCTCTCGCAGTCTCTCTCGCAGTCTCTCTCGCTATCTCCCTTGCAGTCTCTCTCGCTGTCTCCATCACTGTCTAACTCGCTGTCTACCTCGCATTCTCTCTCACAGTCTCACTCTCTGTCTCCCATGCATTTTCTCTCTCAGTCTCTCTCGCAGTCTCTCTCGCTATCTCCCTTGCAGTCTCCCTCGCTGTCTCCCTCGCTGTCTCCCTCGCTGTCTCCCTCGCTGTCTCCCTCGCTGTTTCCCTCGCAGTCTCTCTCGCTGTCTCTCTCGCAGTCTCTCTCGCTGTCTCCCTCGATGTCTCGCTCGCTGTCTCCCTCGCAGTCTCTCTCGCTGTCTCTCTCGCTGTCTCTCTCGCTGTCTCTCTCGCAGTCTCGCTCGCTGTCTCCCTCGCTGTCTCCCTCGCTGTCTCCCTCGCTGTCTCCCTCGCAGTCTCTCTCGCAGTCTCTGTCGCAGTCTCTGTCGCAGACTCTCTTGCTGTCGCTCTCGCAGACTCTCTCGCTGTCTCCCTCGCAGTCTCTCTCGCCGCCCCCCTCGCTGCCTCCCTCGCCGTCTCTCTCGCCGTCTCTCTCGCTTTCTCTCTCGCTGTCTCCCTCGCATTTTCTCTCGCAGTCTCTCTCGCAGTCTCTCTCGCTATCTCCCTTGCAGTATCTCTCGCTATCTCCCTTGCAGTCTCTCACGCTGTCTCCATCGCTGTCTCCATCGCTGTCTAACACGCTGTCTACCTCGCATTCTCTCTCGCAGTCTGCCTCGCTGTCTCCCCCGCTGTCTCTCTCGCAGTTTCTCTCGCATTCTCTCTCGCTGTCTCCCTCGCAGTTTCTTTTGCTGTCTTCTCGCTGTCTTCTCGCTGTCTTCTCGCTGTCTCCCTCGCGGCCTCCCTCGTTGTCTCCCTAGCTGTCTCCCTCGCTTTCTCTCTCGCAGTGTCGCACGCATTCTCTCTCGCTGTATATCTCGCTTTCCCCCTCGCTGTCCCCGTCGCTGTCTCCCTCGCTGTCTCCCTCGCTGTCTCCCTCGCTGTCTCCCTCGCAGTCTCCCTCGCAGTCTCTCTCGCAGTCTCTCTCGCAGTCTCTCTCGCTGTCTCCCTCACTGTCTCCCTCGCAGTCTGCTCGCTTTCTGCCTCGCATTCTCCCTCGCAGTCTCTCTCGCTGTCTCTCTCGCTGTCTCTCTCGCCGTCTCTCTCGCCGTCTCTCTCGCAGTCTCTCTCACTGTCTCTCTCGCTGTCTCCCTCGCATTTTCTCTCGCAGTCTCTCTCGCAGTCTCACTCGCTATCTCCCTTGCAGTCTCTCTCGCTGTCTCCATCGCTGTCTAACTCGCTGTCTACCTCGCATTCTCACTCACAGTCTCTCTCGCTGTCTCTCTCTCTGTCTCACTCGCATTTTCTCTCGCAGTCTCTCTCGCAGTCTCTCTGGCAGTCTCTCGCAGTCTCCCTCGCTGTCTCCCTCGCAGTCTCCCTCGCTGTCTCTCTCGCAGTCTCTCTCGCAGTCTCTCTCGCTGTCTCTCTCGCAGTCTTCTTCGATGTCTGGCTCGCTGTCTCCCTCGACGTCTCTCTCGCTGTCTCTCTCGCAGTCTCTCTCGCTGTCTCCCGTTTGCAGTCTCTCTCGCTGTCTCCCTCGCTGTCTCCCTCGCTGTCTCCCTCGCAGTCTCTCTCGCAGTCTCTCTCGCAGTCTCTCTCGCTGTCTCCCTCGCATTCTCCCTCGCTTTCTCCCTCGCTTTCTCCCTCGCTGTCTCCCTCGCTATGTCCCTCACAGACTCTCTCGCAGACGCTCTCGCATTTTCTCTCGCAGCCTCTCTCGCAGTCTCTCTCGCTATCGCGCTTGCAGTCTCTCTCGCTATCTCCCTTGCAGTCTCTCGCACTGTCTCCATCGCTGCCTCCATCGCTGTCTAACTCACTGTCTACCTCGCATTCTCTCTCGCAGTCTCCCTCGCTGTCTCCCTCGCAGTTTCTTTCGCTGTCTTCTCGCTGTCTTCTCGCTGTCTTCTCACTGTCTCCCTCGCGGACTCACTCGTTGTCTCCCTCGCTGTCTCTCTCGCTGTCTCCCTCGCATTTTCTCTCGCAGTCTCTCTCGCAGTCTCTCTCGCCTTCTCTCTCGCTGTCTCTCTCGCTGTCTCTCTCGCTGTCTCCCTTGCAGTCTCTCTCGCTGTCTCCATCGCTGTCTAACTCGCTGTCTACCTCGCATACTCTCTCACTGTCTCTCTCGCTGTCTCTCTCGCTGTCTCGCTCGCATTTTCTCTCGCTGTCTCTCTCGCTATCTCCCTTGCAGTTTCTCTCAAAGTCTCTCTCGCTGTCTCTCTCTCTGTCTCACTCGCATTTTCTCTCGCATTTTCTCTCGCAGTCTCTCTCGCAGTCTCTCTCGCTATCTCCCTTGCAGTCTCCCTCGCTGTCTCCATCGCTGTCTAACTCGCTGTCTACCTCGCATTCTCTCTCGCAGTCTCCCTCGCTGTCTCCCTCGCTGTCTCCCTCGCTGTCTCCCTCGCTGTCTCTCTCGCAGTCTCCCTCGCAGTCTCTCTCGCAGTCTCTCTCGCTGTAGCCCTCGCAGTCTCTCTCCAAATCTCTCTATCAGTCTCTCGCAGTCTCCCTCGCTGTCTCCCTCGCAGTCTCCCTCGCTGTCTCTCTCGCAGTCTCTCTCGCTCTCTCCCTCGCTGTCTCTCTCGCAGACTCTCTTGCAGACTCTCTCGCAGTCTCCCTCACAGACTCCCTCGCTGTCTCCCTCGCAGTTTCTATCGCTGTCTCCCTCGCTGTCTCGCTCGCAGTCTCCCTCGCAGTCTCCTGCGCTGTCTCCCTCGCAGTCTCCCTCGCAGTCTCTCTCGCTGTCTCTCTCGCTGTCTCTCTCGCAGTCTCTCTCGCTGTCTCTCTCGCTGTCTCTCTCGCTGTCCCTCTAGCAGTCTCTCTCGCTGTCTCCCTCGCTATCTCCCTTGCAGTTTCTCTCGCAGTCTCCCTCGCTGTCTCCCTCGCTGTCTCCCTCGCAGTCTCCCTCGCACTCTCCCTAGCAGTCTTCCTCGCAGTCTCCCTCGCTGTCTCCCTCGCAGTCTCACTCGCAGTCTCCATCGCTGTCTAACTCGCTGTCTACCTCGCATTCTCTCTCGCAGTCTCCCTCGCTGTCTCCCTCGCTGTCTCCCTCGCTGTCTCCCTCGCTGTCTCTCTCGCAGTCTCCCTCGCAGTCTCTCTCGCAGTCTCTCTCGCTGTAGCCCTCGCAGTCTCTCTCCAAGTCTCTCTATCAGTCTCTCGCAGTCTCCCTCGCTGTCTCCCTCGCAGTCTCCCTCGCTGTCTCTCTCGCAGTCTCTCTCGCAGTCTCCCTCGCTGTCTCCCTCGCAGTCTCCCTCGCAGACTCTCTCGCAGTCTCCCTCACAGTCTCCCTCGCTGTCTCCCTCGCAGTCTCCCTCGCACTCTCCCTCGCAGTCTTCCTCGCAGTCTCCCTCGCTGTCTCCCTCGCAGTCTCACTCGCAGTCTCCATCGCAGTCTCTCTCGCAGTCTCTCTCGCTGTCTCCCTCGCATTCACTCTCCCTGTCTGCCTCGCAGTCTCGCTCGCTGTCTCCTTCGCAGTCTCTCTCGCTGTCTCTCTCGCAGTCTCTCTCGCAGTCTCCCTCGCAGTCTCCCTCGCTGTCTCCCTCGCAGTCTCCCTCGCTGTCTCCCTCACAGTCTCCCTCGCAGTCTCCCTCACCGACTCCCTCGCAGTCTCTCTCGCTGTGTCCATCGCATTCACTCTGCCTGTCTACCTCGCTGTCTCCCTCACTGTCTCTCTCGCAGTCTCCCTTGCTGTCTCCCTCGCAGGCTCTCACGAAGTCTCTCTCGCTGTCTCTCTCGCTGTCTCTCTCGCTGTCTCTCTCGTTTTCTCTCTCGCTGTCTCTCTCGCAGTCTCCCTCGCAGTCTCCCTCGCAGTCTCCCTCGCAGTCTCCCTCGTTGTCTCTCTCGCTGTCTCCCACGAAGTCTCTCTCGCTGCCTCCCTCGCAGTCTCTCTCGCTTTCTCCCTCGCTGTCACTCTCGCAGTCACTCTCGCCGCCTCTCTCGCCGCCTCTCTCGCCGTCTCCCTCGCATTTTCTCTCGCAGTTTCTCTCGCAGTCTCTCTCACAGTCTCTCTCTCTATCTCCCTTGCAGTCTCTCTCGCTGTCTCCATCGCTGTCTAACTAGCTGTCTACCTCGCATACTCTCTCACTGTCTCTCTCGCTGTCTCTCTCGCTGTCTCTCTCGCTGTCTCACTCGCATTTTCTCTCGCTGTCTCTCTCGCTATCTCCCTTGCAGTTTCTCTCGCAGTCTCCCTCGCTGTCTCCCTCGCAGTCTCCCTCGCAGTCTCCCTCGCAGTCTCCCTCCTTGTCTCCCTCGCAGTCTCCCTCGCAGTCTCCCTCGCGGTCTCTCTCGAAATCTCCCTCGCCTTCACTCTCCCTGTCTCCCTCGCTGTCTCCCTCGCTGTCTCTCTCGCTGTCTCCCTCGCTGTCTCTCTCGCTGTCTCTCTCGCTGTCTCCCTCGCTGTCTCTCTCGCTTTATCTCTCGCTGTCTCACTTGCAGTCTCCCTCGCAGTCTCACTCGCAGTCTCTCTCGCTGTCGCCCTCGCAGTCTCTCTCGCAGTCTCTCTCGCAGTCTCCCTCGCAGTCTCCCTCGCTGTCGCCCTCGCAGTCTCCCTCGCTGTCTCCCTCGCAGTCTCCCTCGCCGACACCGACGCAGTCTCTCTCGCTGTCTCCCTCGCATTCACTCTCCCTGTCTCCCTCGCTGTCTCCCTCGCTGTCTTTCGCAGTCTCCCTCGCTGTCTCTCGCAGTCTGCCTCGCAGTCTCCCTCGCAGTCTCCCTCGCAGACTCTCTCGCTGTAGCGCTCGCAGTCTCTCTCGGAGTCTCTCTCACAGTCTCTCTCTCTATCTACCTTGCAGTCTCTCTCGCTGTCTCTCTCGCTGTCTCGCTCGCATTTTCTCTCGCTGTCTCTCTCGCGATCTCCCTTGCATTTTCTCTCGCAGTCTCCCTCGCAGTCTCCCTCGCAGTCTCCCTCGCAGTCTCCCTCGCAGTCTCCCTCCTTGTCTCCCTCGCAGTCTCCCTCGCAGTCTCCCTCGCAGTCTCTCTCGAAATCTCCCTCGCATTCACTCTCCCTGTCTCCCTCGCTGTCTCCCTCGCTGTCTCTCTCGCTGTCTCCCTCGCTGTCTCTCTCGCTGTCTCTCTCGCTGTCTCCCTCGCTGTCTCTCTCGCTTTCTCTCTCGCTGTCTCACTTGCAGTCTCCCTCGCAGTCTCTCTCGCAGTCTCTCTCGCAGTCTCCCTCGCTGTCGCCCTCGCAGTCTCCCTCGCTGTCTCCCTCACAGTCTCCCTCGCCGACACCAATGCGGTCTCTCTCGCTGTCTCCCTCGCATTCACTCTCCCTGTCTCCTTCGCTGTCTCCCTCGCTGTCTCTCGCAGTCTCCCTCGCTGTCTCTCGCAGTCTCCCTCGCAGTCTCCCTCGCAGTCTCCCTCGCAGTCTCTCTCGCTGTAGCGCTCGCAGTCTCTCTCGCAGTCTCTCTCGCAGTCTCGCTCGCTGTCTCCCTCGCAGCCTCCCTCGCAGTCTCTCTCGCAGTCTCCCTCGCAGTCTCTCTCGCTGTCTCCCTCGCTGTCTCTCTCGCAGTCTCTCTCGCAGTCTTTCTCGCTCTCTCCCTCGCTGTCTCTCTCGCAGACTCTCTCGCAGACTCTCTCGCAGTCTCCCTCACAGTCTCTCTCGCTGTCTCCCTCGCAGTCTCTATCGCTGTCTCACTCGCTGTCTCGCTCGCAGTCTCCCTCGCAGTCTCCCTCGCAGTCTCCTGCGCTGTCTCCCTCGCAGTCTCCCTCGCAGTCTCTCTCGCTGTCTCTCTCGCTGTCTCTCTCGCAGTCTCTCTCGCTGTCTCTCTCGCTGTCTCTCTCGCTGTCCCTCTCGCAGTCTCTCTCGCTGTCTCCCTCGCTATCTACCTTGCCGTTTCTCTCGCAGTCTCCCTCGCTGTCTCCCTCGCTGTCTCCCTCGCAGTCTCCCTCGCACTCTCCCTCGCAGTCTTCCTCGCAGTCTCCCTCGCTGTCTCCCTCGCAGTCTCACTCGCAGTCTCCATCGCAGTCTCTCTCGCAGTCTCTCTCGCTGTCTGCCTCGCATTCACTCTCCCTGTCTGCCTCGCAGTCTCCCTCGCTGTCTCCTTCGCAGTCTCTCTCGCTGTCTCTCTCGCAGTCTCTCTCGCAGTCTCCCTCGCAGTCTCCCTCGCTGTCTCCCTCGCAGTCTCCCTCGCTGTCTCCCTCGCAGTCTCCCTCGCAGTCTCTCTCGCAGTCTCCCTCGCTGTCGCCCTCGCAGTCTCCCTCGCTGTCTCCCTCACAGTCTCCCTCGCCGACACCGATGCGGTCTCTCTCGCTGTCTCCCTCGCATTCACTCTCCCTGTCTCCTTCGCTGTCTCCCTCGCTGTCTCTCGCAGTCTCCCTCGCTGTCTCTCGCAGTCTCCCTCGCAGTCTCCCTCGCAGTCTCCCTCGCAGTCTCTCTCGCTGTAGCGCTCGCAGTCTCTCTCGCAGTCTCTCTCGCAGTCTCGCTCGCTGTCTCCCTCGCAGTCTCCCTCGCAGTCTCCCTCGCAGTCTCCCTCGCAGTCTCTCTCGCTGTCTCCCTCGCTGTCTCTCTCGCAGTCTCTCTCGCAGTCTCTCTCGCTCTCTCCCTCGCTGTCTCTCTCGCAGACTCTCTCGCAGACTCTCTCGCACTCTCCCTCACAGTCTCCCTCGCTGTCTCCCTCGCAGTCTCTATCGCTGTCTCACTCGCTGTCTCGCTCGCAGTCTCCCTCGCAGTCTCCCTCGCAGTCTCCTGCGCTGTCTCCCTCGCAGTCTCCCTCGCAGTCTCTCTCGCTGTCTCTCTCGCTGTCTCTCTCGCAGTCTCTCTCGCTGTCTCTCTCGCTGTCTCTCTCGCTGTCCCTCTCGCAGTCTCTCTCGCTGTCTCCCTCGCTATCTACCTTGCCGTTTCTCTCGCAGTCTCCCTCGCTGTCTCGCTCGCTGTCTCCCTCGCAGTCTCCCTCGCACTCTCCCTCGCTGTCTTCCTCGCAGTCTCCCTCGCTGTCTCCCTCGCAGTCTCACTCGCAGTCTCCATCGCAGTCTCTCTCGCAGTCTCTCTCGCTGTCTCCCTCGCATTCACTCTCCCTGTCTGCCTCGCAGTCTCCCTCGCTGTCTCCTTCGCAGTCTCTCTCGCTGTCTCTCTCGCAGTCTCTCTCGCAGTCTCCCTCGCAGTCTCCCTCGCTGTCTCCCTCGCAGTCTCCCTCGCTGTCTCCCTCGCAGTCTCCCTCGCAGTCTCCCTCACCGACTCCCTCACAGTCTCTCTCGCTGTCTCCCTCGCATTCACTCTGCCTGTCTCCCTCGCTGTCTCCCTCACTGTCTCTCTCGCAGTCTCCCTTGCTGTCTCCCTCGCAGGCTCTCACGAAGTCTCTCTCGCTGTCTCTCTCGCTGTCTCTCTCGCTGTCTCTCTCGCTTTCTCTCTCGCTGTCTCTCTCGCAGTCTCCCTCGCAGTCTCCCTCGCAGTCTCCCTCGTTGTCTCTCTCGCTGTCTCCCTCGAAGTCTCTCTCGCTGCCTCCCTCGCAGTCTCTCTCGCTTTCTCCCTCGCTGTCACTCTCGCAGTCACTCTCGCCGCCTCTCTCGCCGCCTCTCTCGCCGTCTCCCTCGCATTTTCTCTCGCAGTTTCTCTCGCAGTCTCTCTCACAGTCTCTCTCTCTATCTCCCTTGCAGTCTCTCTCGCTGTCTCCATCGCTGTCTAACTCGCTGTCTACCTCGCATACTCTCTCACTGTCTCTCTCGCTGTCTCGCTCGCATTTTCTCTCGCTGTCTCTCTCGCTATCTCCCTTGCAGTTTCTCTCGCAGTCTCCCTCGCTGTCTCCCTCGCAGTCTCCCTCGCAGTCTCCCTCGCAGTCTCCCTCCTTGTCTTCCTCGCAGTCTCCCTCGCAGTCTCCCTCGCAGTCTCTCTCGAAATCTCCCTCGCATTCACTCTCCCTGTCTCCCTCGCTGTCTCCCTCGCTGTCTCTCTCGCTGTCTCCCTCGCTGTCTCTCTCGCTGTCTCTCTCGCTGTCTCCCTCGCTGTCTCTCTCGCTTTATCTCTCGCTGTCTCACTTGCAGTCTCCCTCGCAGTCTCACTCGCATTCTCTCTCGCTGTCGCCCTCGCAGTCTCTCTCGCAGTCTCTCTCGCAGTCTCCCTCGCAGTCTCCCTCGCTGTCGCCCTCGCAGTCTCCCTCGCTGTCTCCCTCGCAGTCTCCCTCGCCGACACGGACGCAGTCTCTCTCGCTGTCTCCCTCGCATTCACTCTCCCTGTCTCCCTCGCTGTCTCCCTCGCTGGCTTTCGCAGTCTCCCTCGCTGTCTCTCGCAGTCTCCCTCGCATTCTCCCTCGCAGTCTCCCTCGCAGTCTCTCTCACAGTCTCTCTCTCTATCTACCTTGCAGTCTCTCTCGCTGTCTCCATCGCTGTCTCTCTCGCTGTCTACCTCGCGATCTCCCTTGCATTTTCTCTCGCAGTCTCCCTCGCTGTCTCCCTCGCAGTCTCCCTCGCAGTCTCCCTCGCAGTCTCCCTCCTTGTCTCCCTCACAGTCTCCCTCGCAGTCTCCCTCGCAGTCTCTCTCGAAATCTCCCTCGCATTCACTCTCCCTGTCTCCCTCGCTGTCTCCCTCGCTGTCTCTCTCGCTGTCTCCCTCGCTGTCTCTCTCGCTGTCTCTCTCGCTGTCTCCCTCGCTGTCTCTCTCGCTTTATCTCTCGCTGTCTCACTTGCAGTCTCCCTCGCAGTCTCACTCGCAGTCTCTCTCGCTGTCGCCCTCGCAGTCTCTCTCGCAGTCTCTCTCGCAGTCTCCCTCGCAGTCTCCCTCGCTGTCGCCCTCGCAGTCTCCCTCGCTGTCTCCCTCGCAGTCTCCCTCGCCGACAACGACGCAGTCTCTCTCGCTGTCTCCCTCGCATTCACTCTCCCTGTCTCCCTCGCTGTCTCCCTCGCTGTCTTTCGCAGTCTCCCTCGCTGTCTCTCGCAGTCTCCCTCGCAGTCTCCCTCGCAGTCTCCCTCGCAGACTCTCTCGCTGTAGCGCTCGCAGTCTCTCTCGGAGTCTCTCTCACAGTCTCTCTCTCTATCTACCTTGCAGTCTCTCTCGCTGTCTCACTCGCTGTCTCGCTCGCATTTTCTCTCGCTGTCTCTCTCGCGATCTCCCTTGCATTTTCTCTCGCAGTCTCCCTCGCAGTCTCCCTCGCAGTCTCCCTCGCAGTCTCCCTCGCAGTCTCCCTCCTTGTCTCCCTCGCAGTCTCCCTCGCAGTCTCCCTCGCAGTCTCTCTCGAAATCTCCCTCGCATTCACTCTCCCTGTCTCCCTCGCTGTCTCCCTCGCTGTCTCTCTCGCTGTCTCCCTCGCTGTCTCTCTCGCTGTCTCTCTCGCTGTCTCCCTCGCTGTCTCTCTCGCTTTCTCTCTCGCTGTCTCACTTGCAGTCTCCCTCGCAGTCTCTCTCGCAGTCTCTCTCGCAGTCTCCCTCGCTGTCGCCCTCGCAGTCTCCCTCGCTGTCTCCCTCACAGTCTCCCTCGCCGACACCAATGCGGTCTCTCTCGCTGTCTCCCTCGCATTCACTCTCCCTGTCTCCTTCGCTGTCTCCCTCGCTGTCTCTCGCAGTCTCCCTCGCTGTCTCTCGCAGTCTCCCTCGCAGTCTCCCTCGCAGTCTCCCTCGCAGTCTCTCTCGCTGTAGCGCTCGCAGTCTCTCTCGCAGTCTCTCTCGCAGTCTCGCTCGCTGTCTCCCTCGCAGCCTCCCTCGCAGTCTCTCTTGCAGTCTCCCTCGCAGTCTCTCTCGCTGTCTCCCTCGCTGTCTCTCTCGCAGTCTCTCTCGCAGTCTTTCTCGCTCTCTCCCTCGCTGTCTCTCTCGCAGACTCTCTCGCAGACTCTCTCGCAGTCTCCCTCACAGTCTCTCTCGCTGTCTCCCTCGCAGTCTCTATCGCTGTCTCACTCGCTGTCTCGCTCGCAGTCTCCCTCGCAGTCTCCCTCGCAGTCTCCTGCGCTGTCTCCCTCGCAGTCTCCCTCGCAGTCTCTCTCGCTGTCTCTCTCGCTGTCTCTCTCGCAGTCTCTCTCGCTGTCTCTCTCGCTGTCTCTCTCGCTGTCCCTCTCGCAGTCTCTCTCGCTGTCTCCCTCGCGATCTACCTTGCCGTTTCTCTCGCAGTCTCCCTCGCTGTCTCCCTCGCTGTCTCCCTCGCAGTCTCCCTCGCACTCTCCCTCGCAGTCTTCCTCGCAGTCTCCCTCGCTGTCTCCCTCGCAGTCTCACTCGCAGTCTCCATCGCAGTCTCTCTCGCAGTCTCTCTCGCTGTCTCCCTCGCATTCACTCTCCCTGTCTGCCTCGCAGTCTCCCTCGCTGTCTCCTTCGCAGTCTCTCTCGCTGTCTCTCTCGCAGTCTCTCTCGCAGTCTCCCTCGCAGTCTCCCTCGCTGTCTCCCTCGCAGTCTCCCTCGCTGTCTCCCTCGCAGTCTCCCTCGCAGTCTCTCTCGCAGTCTCCCTCGCTGTCGCCCTCGCAGTCTCCCTCGCTGTCTCCCTCACAGTCTCCCTCGCCGACACCGATGCGGTCTCTCTCGCTGTCTCCCTCGCATTCACTCTCCCTGTCTCCTTCGCTGTCTCCCTCGCTGTCTCTCGCAGTCTCCCTCGCTGTCTCTCGCAGTCTCCCTCGCAGTCTCCCTCGCAGTCTCCCTCGCAGTCTCTCTCGCTGTAGCGCTCGCAGTCTCTCTCGCAGTCTCTCTCGCAGTCTCGCTCGCTGTCTCCCTCGCAGTCTCCCTCGCAGTCTCCCTCGCAGTCTCCCTCGCAGTCTCTCTCGCTGTCTCCCTCGCTGTCTCTCTCGCAGTCTCTCTCGCAGTCTCTCTCGCTCTCTCCCTCGCTGTCTCTCTCGCAGACTCTCTCGCAGACTCTCTCGCACTCTCCCTCACAGTCTCCCTCGCTGTCTCCCTCGCAGTCTCTATCGCTGTCTCACTCGCTGTCTCGCTCGCAGTCTCCCTCGCAGTCTCCCTCGCAGTCTCCTGCGCTGTCTCCCTCGCAGTCTCCCTCGCAGTCTCTCTCGCTGTCTCTCTCGCTGTCTCTCTCGCAGTCTCTCTCGCTGTCTCTCTCGCTGTCTCTCTCGCTGTCCCTCTCGCAGTCTCTCTCGCTGTCTCCCTCGCTATCTACCTTGCCGTTTCTCTCGCAGTCTCCCTCGCTGTCTCGCTCGCTGTCTCCCTCGCAGTCTCCCTCGCACTCTCCCTCGCTGTCTTCCTCGCAGTCTCCCTCGCTGTCTCCCTCGCAGTCTCACTCGCAGTCTCCATCGCAGTCTCTCTCGCAGTCTCTCTCGCTGTCTCCCTCGCATTCACTCTCCCTGTCTGCCTCGCAGTCTCCCTCGCTGTCTCCTTCGCAGTCTCTCTCGCTGTCTCTCTCGCAGTCTCTCTCGCAGTCTCCCTCGCAGTCTCCCTCGCTGTCTCCCTCGCAGTCTCCCTCGCTGTCTCCCTCGCAGTCTCCCTCGCAGTCTCCCTCACCGACTCCCTCACAGTCTCTCTCGCTGTCTCCCTCGCATTCACTCTGCCTGTCTCCCTCGCTGTCTCCCTCACTGTCTCTCTCGCAGTCTCCCTTGCTGTCTCCCTCGCAGGCTCTCACGAAGTCTCTCTCGCTGTCTCTCTCGCTGTCTCTCTCGCTGTCTCTCTCGCTTTCTCTCTCGCTGTCTCTCTCGCAGTCTCCCTCGCAGTCTCCCTCGCAGTCTCCCTCGTTGTCTCTCTCGCTGTCTCCCTCGAAGTCTCTCTCGCTGCCTCCCTCGCAGTCTCTCTCGCTTTCTCCCTCGCTGTCACTCTCGCAGTCACTCTCGCCGCCTCTCTCGCCGCCTCTCTCGCCGTCTCCCTCGCATTTTCTCTCGCAGTTTCTCTCGCAGTCTCTCTCACAGTCTCTCTCTCTATCTCCCTTGCAGTCTCTCTCGCTGTCTCCATCGCTGTCTAACTCGCTGTCTACCTCGCATACTCTCTCACTGTCTCTCTCGCTGTCTCGCTCGCATTTTCTCTCGCTGTCTCTCTCGCTATCTCCCTTGCAGTTTCTCTCGCAGTCTCCCTCGCTGTCTCCCTCGCAGTCTCCCTCGCAGTCTCCCTCGCAGTCTCCCTCCTTGTCTTCCTCGCAGTCTCCCTCGCAGTCTCCCTCGCAGTCTCTCTCGAAATCTCCCTCGCATTCACTCTCCCTGTCTCCCTCGCTGTCTCCCTCGCTGTCTCTCTCGCTGTCTCCCTCGCTGTCTCTCTCGCTGTCTCTCTCGCTGTCTCCCTCGCTGTCTCTCTCGCTTTATCTCTCGCTGTCTCACTTGCAGTCTCCCTCGCAGTCTCACTCGCATTCTCTCTCGCTGTCGCCCTCGCAGTCTCTCTCGCAGTCTCTCTCGCAGTCTCCCTCGCAGTCTCCCTCGCTGTCGCCCTCGCAGTCTCCCTCGCTGTCTCCCTCGCAGTCTCCCTCGCCGACACGGACGCAGTCTCTCTCGCTGTCTCCCTCTCATTCACTCTCCCTGTCTCCCTCGCTGTCTCCCTCGCTGGCTTTCGCAGTCTCCCTCGCTGTCTCTCGCAGTCTCCCTCGCATTCTCCCTCGCAGTCTCCCTCGCAGTCTCTCTCACAGTCTCTCTCTCTATCTACCTTGCAGTCTCTCTCGCTGTCTCCATCGCTGTCTCTCTCGCTGTCTACCTCGCGATCTCCCTTGCATTTTCTCTCGCAGTCTCCCTCGCTGTCTCCCTCGCAGTCTCCCTCGCAGTCTCCCTCGCAGTCTCCCTCCTTGTCTCCCTCACAGTCTCCCTCGCAGTCTCCCTCGCAGTCTCTCTCGAAATCTCCCTCGCATTCACTCTCCCTGTCTCCCTCGCTGTCTCCCTCGCTGTCTCTCTCGCTGTCTCCCTCGCTGTCTCTCTCGCTGTCTCTCTCGCTGTCTCCCTCGCTGTCTCTCTCGCTTTCTCTCTCGCTGTCTCACTTGCAGTCTCCCTCGCAGTCTCTCTCGCAGTCTCTCTCGCAGTCTCCCGCGCTGTCGCCCTCGCAGTCTCCCTCGCTGTCTCCCTCGCAGTCTCCCTCGCCGACACCGACGCGGTCTCTCTCGCTGTCTCCCTCGCATTCACTCTCCCTGTCTCCCTCGCTGTCTCCCTCGCTGTCTCTCGCAGTCTCCCTCGCTGTCTCTCGCAGTCTCCCTTGCAGTCTCCCTCGCAGTCTCCCTCGCAATCTCGCTCGCTGTCTCCCTCGCAGTCTCCCTCGCAGTCTCCCTTGCAGTCTCCCTCGCAGTCTCTCTCGCTGTCTCTCTCGCAGTCTCTCTCGCTTTCTCTCTCGCTGTCCCTCTCGCAGTCTCTCTCGCTGTCTCTCTCGCTCTCTCCCTCGCTGTCTCTCTCGCAGACTCTCTCGCAGACTCTCTCGCAGTCTCCCTCACAGTCTCCCTCGCTGTCTCCCTCGCAGTCTCTATCGCTGTCTCCCTCGCTGTCTCGCTCGCAGTCTCCCTCGCAGTCTCCCTCGCAGTCTCCTGCGCTGTCTCCCTCGCAGTCTCCCTCGCAGTCTCCCTCGCTGTCTCCCTCGCAGTCTCCCTCGCAGTCTCCCTCACCGACTCCCTCGCAGTCTCTCTCGCTGTCTCCCTCGCATTCACTCTGCCTGTCTCCCTCGCTGTCTCCCTCACTGTCTCTCTCGCAGTCTCCCTTGCTGTCTCCCTCGCAGGCTCTCACGAAGTCTCTCTCGCTGTCTCTCTCGCTGTCTCTCTCGCTGTCTCTCTCGCTTTCTCTCTCGCTGTCTCTCTCGCAGTCTCCCTCGCAGTCTCCCTCGCAGTCTCCCTCGTTGTCTCTCTCGCTGTCTCCCTCGAAGTCTCTCTCGCTGCCTCCCTCGCAGTCTCTCTCGCTTTCTCCCTCGCTGTAACTCTCGCAGTCACTCTCGCCGTATCTCTCGCCGCCTCTCTCGCCGTCTCCCTCGCATTTTCTCTCGCAGTTTCTCTCGCAGTCTCTCTCACAGTCTCTCTCTCTATCTCCCTTGCAGTCTCTCTCGCTGTCTCCATCGCTGTCTAACTCGCTGTCTACCTCGCATACTCTCTCACTGTCTCTCACGCTGTCTCTCTCGCTGTCTCTCTCGCTGTCTCGCTCGCATTTTCTCTCGCTGTCTCTCTCGCTATCTCCCTTGCAGTTTCTCTCGCAGTCTCCCTCGCTGTCTCCTTCGGAGTCTCCCTCGCAGTCTCCCTCGCAGTTTCCCTCCTTGTCATCCTCGCAGTCTCCCTCGCAGTCTCCCTCGCAGTCTCTCTCGAAATCTCCCTCGCATTCACTCTCCCTGTCTCCCTCGCTGTCTCCCTCGCTGTCTCTCTCGCTGTCTCCCTCGCTGTCTCTCTCGCTGTCTCTCTCGCTGTCTCCCTCGCTGTCTCTCTCGCTTTATCTCTCGCTGTCTCACTTACAGTCTCCCTCGCAGTCTCACTCGCATTCTCTCTCGCTGTCGCCCTCGCAGTCTCTCTCGCAGTCTCTCTCGCAGTCTCCCTCGCAGTCTCCCTCGCTGTCGCCCTCGCAGTCTCCCTCGCTGTCTCCCTCGCAGTCTCCCTCGCCGACACTGACGCAGTCTCTCTCGCTGTCTCCCTCGCATTCACTCTCCCTGTCTCCCTCGCTGTCTCCCTCGCTGGCTTTCGCAGTCTCCCTCGCTGTCTCTCGCAGTCTCCCTCGCATTCTCCCTCGCAGTCTCCCTCGCAGTCTCTCTCACAGTCTCTCTCTCTATCTACCTTGCAGTCTCTCTCGCTGTCTCCATCGCTGTCTCTCTCGCTGTCTACCTCGCGATCTCCCTTGCATTTTCTCTCGCAGTCTCCCTCGCTGTCTCCCTCGCAGTCTCCCTCGCAGTCTCCCTCGCAGTCTCCCTCCTTGTCTCCCTCGCAGTCTCCCTCGCAGTCTCCCTCGCAGTCTCTCTCGAAATCTCCCTCGCATTCACTCTCCCTGTCTCCCTCGCTGTCTCCCTCGCTGTCTCTCTCGCTGTCTCCCTCGCTGTCTCTCTCGCTGTCTCTCTCGCTGTCTCCCTCGCTGGCTCTCTCGCTTTCTCTCTCGCTGTCTCACTTGCAGTCTCCCTCGCAGTCTCTCGCAGTCTCTCTCGCAGTCTCCCGCGCTGTCGCCCTCGCAGTCTCCCTCGCTGCCTCCCTCGCAGTCTCCCTCGCCGACACCGACGCGGTCTCTCTCGCTGTCTCCCTCGCATTCACTCTCCCTGTCTCCCTCGCTGTCTCCCTCGCTGTCTCTCGCAGTCTCCCTCGCTGTCTCTCGCAGTCTCCCTTGCAGTCTCCCTCGCAGTCTCCCTCGCAATCTCGCTCGCTGTCTCCCTCACAGTCTCCCTCGCAGTCTCCCTTGCAGTCTCCCTCGCAGTCTCTCTCGCTGTCTCTCTCGCAGTCTCTCTCGCTTTCTCTCTCGCTGTCTCTCTCGCAGTCTCTCTCGCAGTCTCTCTCGCTCTCTCCCTCGCTGTCTCTCTCGCAGACTCTCTCGCAGACTCTCTCGCAGACTCCCTCACAGTCTCCCTCGCTGTCTCCCTCGCAGTCTCTATCGCTGTCTTCCTCGCTGTCTCGCTCGCAGTCTCCCTCGCAGTCTCCCTCGCAGTCTCCTGCGCTGTCTCCCTTGCAGTCTCCCTCGCAGTCTCTCTCGCTGTCTCTCTCGCTGTCTCTCTCGCAGTCTCTCTCGCTGTCTCTCTCGCTGTCTCTCTCGCTGTCCCTCTCGCAGTCTCTCTCGCTGTCTCCCTCGCTGTCTCTCTCGCAGACTCTCTCGCAGACTCTCTCGCTGTCTCTCTCGCAGTCTCTCTCGCAGTCTCTCTCGCTGTCTCTCTCGCTGTCTCTCTCGCAGTCTCTCTCGCTCTCTCCCTCGCTGTCTCTCTCGCAGACTCTCTCGCAGACTCTCTCGCAGTCTCCCTCACAGTCTCCCTCGCTGTCTCCCTCGCAGTCCCTATCGCTGTCTCCCTCGCTGTCTCGCTCGCAGTCTCCCTCGCAGTCTCCCTCGCAGTCTCCCTCCGAGTCTCCTGCGCTGTCTCCTTGCAGTCTCCCTCGCAGTCTCTCTCGCTGTCTCTCTCGCTGTCTCTCTCGCTGTCTCTCTCGCTGTCCCTCTCGCAGTCTCTCTCGCTGTTTCTCTCGCTGTCTCTCTCGCAGACTCTCTCGCAGACTCTCTCGCTGTCTCTCTCGCAGTCTCTCTCGCCGCCTCTCTCGCCGCCTCTCTCGCCGTATCTCTCTCAGTCTCTCTCGCTGTCTCCCTCGCATTTTCTCTCGCTGTCTCTCTCGCAGTCTCTCTGGCTATCTCCCTTGCAGTCTCTCTCGCTGTCTCCCTCGCTGTGTCCCTCGCTGTCACCCTCGCAGTCTCTCGCAGTCTCTCTCGCAGTCTCTCTCGCCGTCTCTCTCGCAGTCACTCTCGCCATCACCCTCGCCGTCTCTCTCGCCGTCTCTCTCACAGTCGCTCTCGCAGTCTCTCTCGCTGTCTCTCTCGCTGTCTCTCTCGCTGTCTCTCTCGGATTCTCCCTCGCAGTCTCTCTCGCTGTAGCCGTCACAGTCTCTCTCGCAGTCTCTCTCGCAGTCTCTCTCGCAGTCTCCCTCGCAGTCTCCCTCGCAGTCTCTCTCGCAGTCTCTCTCGCTGTCTCCCTCGCAGTCTCGCTCGCTGTCACCCTCGCTGTCTCTCGCAGTCTCGCTCGCTGCAGCCCTCGCAGTCTCTCTCGCAGTCTCTCTTACAGTCTCCCTCGCTGTCTCCCTCGCCGACTCCCTGGCAGTCTCTCTCGCTGTCTCCCTCGCATTCACTCTGCCTGTCTCCCTCGCTGTCTCCCTCACTGTCTCTCTCGCAGTCTCCCTTGCTGTCTCCCTCGCAGGCTCTCACAAAGTCTCTCTCGCTGTCTCTCTCGCTGTCTCCCTCGCAGTCTCTCTCGCTGTCTCTCTCGCTTTCTCTCTCGCTGTCTCTCTCGCTGTCTCACTCGCTGTCTCCCTCGCTGTCTCTCTCGCAGTCTCCCTCGTCGTCTCTCTCGCTGTCTGCTTCGAAGTCTCTCTCGCTGTCTCCCTCGCAGTCTCTCTCGCTTTCTCCCTCGCTGTCACTCTCGCAGTCACTCTCGCCGCCTCTCTCGCCGCATCTCTAGCCGTCTCCCTCGCATTTTCTCTCGCAGTTTCTCTCGCACTCTCTCTCACAGTCTCTCTCTCTATCTCCCTTGCCGTCTCACTCGCTGTCTCCATCGCTGTCTAACTCGCTGTCTACCTCTCATTCTCTCTCACTGTCACTCTCGCTGTCTCTCTCGCTGTCTCCCTCGCATTTTATCTCGCTGTCTCTCTCGCTATCTCCCTTGCAGTTTCTCTCGCAGTCTCCCTCGCTGTCTCCCTCGCAGTCTCGCTCGCAGTCTCTCTCGAAGTCTCCCTCGCATTCACTCTCCCTGTCTCCCTCGCTGTCTCCCTCGCAGTCTCTCTCGCTGTCTCCCACGCTGTCTCTCTCGCTGTCTCTCGCTGTCTCCCTCGCTGTCTGTCGCAGTCTCCCTTGCAGTCTCCCTCGCATTCTCACTCGCAGTCTCTCTCGCTGTAGCCCTCGCAGTCTCTCTCGCAGTCTCTCTCGCAGTCTCCCTCGCAGTCTCCCTCGCTGTCGTCCTCGCAGTCTCCCTCGCTGTCTCCCTCGCTGTCTCCCTCGCAGTCTCTCTCGCTGTCTCTCTCGCTGACTCTCTCGCAGTCTCTCTCGCAGTCTCTCTCGCCGTCTCTCTCGCAGTCACTCTCGCCATCACCCTTGCCGTCTCTCTCGCCGTCTCTCACACAGTCGATCTCGCAGTCTCTCTCGCTGTCTCTCTCGCAGTCTCTCTCGGAGTCTCCCTTGCAGTCTCTCTCGCTGTAGCCGTCACAGTCTCTCTCGCAGTCTCTCTCGCAGTCTCACTCGATGTCTCCCTCGCAGTGCCTCACGCAGTCTCTCTCGCTGTCTCTCTCGCTGTCCCCCTCGCTGTCTCCTTCGCTGTTTCCCTCGCAGTCTCCGTCGCAGTCTCCGGCGCAGTCTCCCTCGCAGTCTCCCTCGCAGTCTCCCTCGATATCTCTCCAGCAGTCTCTCTCGCAGTCTCTCTCACAGAATCTCTAGCTGTCTCCCTCGCAGTCTCCCTTTCTGTCTCCCTCGCAGGCTCTCAGGAAGTCACTCTCGCTCTCTCTCTCGCTGTCACTCTGGCTGTCTCTCTCGCTGTCTCCCTCGCAGTCTCCCTCGCAGTCTCCCTCGCTGTCTCCCTCGCTGTCTCTCTCGCTGCCGCACTCACTGTCTCCCTCGCTGTCTCCCTCGCAGTCTCCCTCGCAGTCTCCCTCGCTGTCTCTCTCGCTGTCTCTCTCGCTATCGCCCTCGCTGTCTCCCTCGCTGTCTCCCTCGCTGTCTCCCTCGCAGTCTCCCTCGCAGTCCCTCTCGCAGTCTCTCTCGCTGTCTCCCTCGCAGTCTCTCTCGCTGTCTCCCTCGCTGTCTCTCGCAGTCTCGCTCGCTGCAGCCCTCGCAGTCTCTCTTACAGTCTCCCTCGCTGTCTCCCTCGCAGTCTCCCTCGCAGTCTCCCTCGCCGACTCCCTGGCAGTCTCTCTCGCTGTCTCCCTCGCATTCACTCTGCCTGTCTCCCTCGCTGTCTCCCTCACTGTCTCTCTCGCAGTCTCCCTTGCTGTCTCCCTCGCAGGCTCTCACAAAGTCTCTCTCGCTGTCTCTCTCGCTGTCTCCCTCGCAGTCTCTCTCGCTGTCTCTCTCGCTTTCTCTCTCGCTGTCTCTCTCGCTGTCTCACTCGCTGTCTCCCTCGCTGTTTCCCTCGCTGTCTCCCTCGCTGTCTCTCTCGCAGTCTCCCTCGCAGTCTCCCTCGCAGTCTCCCTCGTTGTCTCTCTCGCTGTCTGCTTCGAAGTCTCTCTCACTGTCTCCCTCGCAGTCTCTCTCGCTTTCTCCCTCGCTGTCACTCTCGCAGTCACTCTCGCCGCCTCTCTCGCCGTCTCCCTCGCATTTTCTCTCGCAGTTTCTCTCGCACTCTCTCTCACAGTCTATCTCTCTATCTCCCTTGCCGTCTCTCTCGCTGTCTCCATCGCTGTCTAACTCGCTGTCTACCTCTCATTCTCTCTCACTGTCACTCTCGCTGTCTCTCTCGCTGTCTCCCTCGCATTTTATCTCGCTGTCTCTCTCGCTATCACCCTTGCAGTTTCTCTCGCAGTCTCCCTCGCTGTCTCCCTCGCAGTCTCCCTCGCAGTCTCCCTCGCAGTCTCTCTCGAAGTCTCCCTCGCATTCACTCTCCCTGTCTCCCTCGCTGTCTCCCTCGCAGTCTCTCTCGCTGTCTCCCACGCTGTCTCTCTCGCTGTCTCTCGCTGTCTCCCTCGCTGTCTGTCGCAGTCTCCCTTGCAGTCTCCCTTGCAGTCTCCCTCGCATTCTCACTCGCAGTCTCTCTCGCTGTAGCCCTCGCAGTCTCTCTCGCAGTCTCTCTCACAGTCTCCCTCGCAGTCTCCCTCGCTGTCGTCCTCGCAGTCTCCCTCGCTGTCTCCCTCGCTGTCTCCCTCGCAGTCTCCCTCGCTGTCTCTCTCGCTGACTCTCTCGCAGTCTCTCTCGCAGTCTCTCTCGCCGTCTCTCTCGCAGTCACTCTCGCCATCACCCTTGCCGTCTCTCTCGCCGTCTCTCACACAGTCGATCTCGCAGTCTCTCTCGCTGTCTCTCTCGCTGTCTCTCTCGCTGTCTCTCTCGGAGTCTCCCTTGCAGTCTCTCTCGCTGTAGCCGTCACAGTCTCTCTCGCAGTCTCTCTCGCAGTCCCACTCGATGTCTCCCTCGCAGTGCCTCACGCAGTCTCTCTCGCTGTCTCTCTCGCTGTCTCCCTCGCTGTCTCCTTCGCTGTTTCCCTCGCAGTCTCCGTCGCAGTCTCCGGCGCAGTCTCCCTCGTAGTCTCCCTCGCAGTCTCCCTCGTTATCTCTCCCGCAGTCTCTCTCGCAGTCTCTCTCACAGAATCTCTAGCTGTCTCCCTCGCTGTCTCTCTCGCTGTCTCTCTCGCTATCGCCCTCGCTGTCTCCCTCGCTGTCTCCCTCGCAGTCTCCCTCGCAGTCTCTCACGCTGTCTCGCTCGCAGACTCCCTCGCTGTCTCTCTCGCAGACTCTCTCGCTGTCACTCTCGCAGTCTCTCTCGCTGCATCTCTCGCCGTTTCCCTCGCATTTTCTCTCGCAGTCTCTCTCGCAGTCTCTCTCTCTATCTCCCTTGCTGCCTCTCTCGCTGTCTCCATCGCTGTCTCCCTCGCTGTCTCATAGAACATAGAACATAGAACATAGAACATACAGCACAGAACAGGCCCTTCGGCCCACAATGTTGTGCCGATCCTTTGTCCTCTGTCAAGGACAATTTAATCTATACCCCATCATTCTCCTTTATCCATATACCTATCCAAAAGCCTTTTGAAAGTCCCTAAAGTTTCTGACTCAACAACTTCCCCGGGCAAGGCATTCCATGCCTCGACCACTCTCTGGGTAAAGAACCTTCCCCTGACATCCCCCTTATATCTCCCACCCTTCACCTTAAATTTATGACCCCTTGTAACGCTTTGCTCCACCCGGGGAAAAAGTTTCTGACTGTCTACCCTATCTATTCCCCTGATCATCTTATAAACCTCTATCATGTCACCCCTCATCCTTCTCCTTTCTAATGAGAAGAGGCCTAGAATGTTCAGCCTTTCCTCGTAAGACTTATTCTCCATTCCAGGCAACATCCTGGTAAATCTCCTCTGCACCCTCTCCAAGGCTTCCACATCCTTCCTAAAATGAGGCGACCAGAACTGCACACAGTACTCCAAATGAGGCCTTACCAAGGTCCTGTACAGCTGCATCATCACCTCACGGCTCTTAAATTCAATCCCTCTGCTAATGAACGCTAACACCCCATATGCCTTCTTCACAGCCCTATCCACTTGAGTTGCAACTTTCAATGATCTATGCACATAGACCCCAAGGTCTCTCTGCTCCTCCACATGCCCAAGAACCCTACCGTTAACCCAGTATTTTGCATTCATGTTTGTCCTTCCAAAATGGACGACCTCACACTTTTCAGGGTTAAACTCCATCTGCCACTTTTCAGCCCAGCACTGCAACCTATCCAAGTCCCTTTGCAGACGACAATAGCCCTCCTCGGTATCCACAACTCCACCAACCTTTGTATCATCTGCAAATTTACTGACCCACCCTTCGACTTCCTCATCCAAGTCGTTAATAAAAATCACAAACAGGAGAGGACCCAGAACTGATCCCTGCGGCACGCCACTGGTAACTGGGCTCCAGGCTGAGTATTTACCATCTAAGACCACTCTCTGCCTTCTATCAGTTAGCCAATTCTTAATCCAACTGGCCACATTCCCCACTATCCCATGCCTCCTGACTTTCTCCATAAGTCTACCATGGGGGACCTTATCAAATGCCTTACTAAAATCCATGTACACCACATCCACTGGTTTACCCTCATCCACTTGCTTGGTCACCTGCTCAAAGAATTCAATCAGGCTTGTGAGGCAAGACCTACCCCTCACAAAACCGTGCTGACTGTCCCGAATCAAGCAGTGTCTTTCCAGATGCTCAGAAATCCTATCCCTCAGCACCTTTTCCATCAACTTGCCTACCACCGAAGTAAGACTAACTGGCCTGTAATTCCCAGGGTTGTTCCTATTCCCTTTCTTGAACAGGGGCACAACATTTGCCACCCTCCAATCACCTGGTACCACCCCCGTCAGCAGAGAAGATGAAAAGATCATTGCCAGCGGCTCTGCAATTTCATCCCTTGCTTCCCATAACATCCTTGGATATACCCCGTCAGGCCCGGGAGACTTGTCTATCTTCAAGTTATTCAAAAACCCCAACACATCTTCCCTCCTAACGAGCACTTCCTCGAGCTTACCAGTCTGTTTCACACCGTCCTCTTCAGTAATACACCCCTTCTCATTCGTAAATACCGAAGAGAAGTACTCATTCAAAACCTCACTTATCTCTTCCGGCTCAACACACAGTCTCCCGCTATTGTCCTTGACCGGACCTACGGTCCCCTTAGTCATCCTCATTTTCTGACATACGCGTAAAAGGCCTTGGGGTTTTCTTTTATCCTACCCGCCAAGCATTTTTCATGCCCTCTCTTAGCTCTCCTAATCCCTTTCTTCAGATCCTTCCTGGCCATCTTGTATCCCTCCAGAGCTATGCCTGTGCCCTTTTTCCTCAACTTTATATACGCATCCTTCTTCTTCCTAACAAGACTCTCAACCTCTCTTGTCAACCACGGTTCCCTCACATGACCATCCCTTCCCTGTCTGACAGGGACATGCTTATCAATGGCCCCTACTATCTGCTCCTTGAAAAAGTTCCACATTTCGACCGTGCCCTTCCCTGCCAGCATATGCTCCCAACTTATGCTCCTCAGTTCCTGCCTGACAGCATCATATCTACCCTTCCCCCAATTGTAAACCTTGCCCTGTTGCACATACCTATTCCTCTCCATTACCACAGTGAATGCTACAGAATTGTGATCACTATCTCCAAAGTGCTCGCCCACCAACAGCTCTATCACTTGCCCTGGTTCATTACCTAGTACCAAATCCAATATTGCCTCCCCTCTGGTCGGGCAGTCTACATACTGAGTCAGAAAAGCTTCCTGGACATACTGCACAAACACTACCCCATCCAAACTATTCGATCTAAAGAGTTGCCAATCAATATTTGGGAAGTTGAAATCCCCCATAATTACTACCCTGTGACTTCTGCTCCTTTCCAAAATCTGTTTCCCAATCTGCTCTTCCACCTCCCTCGCTGCCTCCCTCGCTGTCTCTCGCAGTCTCCCTCGCAGTCTCTCTCGCATTCACTCCCCGTCTCCGTCGATGTCTATCTCGCTGTCTCCCTCGCTGCCTCTCGCAGTATCCCTCGCACTGTCTCTTGCAGTCTCTCTCGCAGTCTCTCTCGCTGTAGCCCTCGCAGTCTCTATCGCAGTCTCTCTCACAGTCTCGCTCACTGTCTCCCTCGCAGTATCCATCGCAGTCTCCCTCGCTGTCTCCCTCGCAGTCTCTCTCGCTGCCTCCCTTGCTGTCTCCCTCGCAGTCTCTCTCGCTGACGCTCTCGCAGTCTCTCTCGCTGTCTCCCTCACAAGTCTCTCTCGCTGTCTCCCTCGCAGTCTCTCTCGCTGTCTCCCTCGCAGTCTCTCTCGCTTTCTGCCTCGCAGTCTCTCTCGCAGACTCTCTCGCTGTCACTCTCGCAGTCTCTCTCGCAGACTCTCTCGCTGTCACTCTCGCAGTCTCTCTCGCCGCCTCTCTCGCCGTCTCCCTCGCATTTTCTCTCGCAGTCTCTCTCGCAGTCTCTCTCTCTATCTCCCTTGCAGTCTCTCTCACTGTCTCCCTCGCTGTCTCCCTCGCTGTCTCCCTCGCAGTCTCCCTCTCAGTCTCTCTCGCAGTCTCCCTCGCTGGCTCTCTCGCTGTCTCTCTCGCTGTCTCTCTCGCTGTCGCCCTTGCTGTCTCCCTCGCTGTCTCCCTCGCTGTCTCCCTCGCAGTCTCCCTCTCAGTCTCTCTCGCAGTCTCTCTCGCAGTCTCTCTCGCTGTCTCCCTCGCATTCACTCTCTGTCTCTCTCGCTGTCTCCCTCGCTGTCTCTCGCAGTCTCCCTCGCAGTCTCCCTCGCAGTCTCCCTCGCAGTCTCTCTCGCATTCTCTCCCGCTGTCTCTCTCGCTGTCTCACTCGCTGTCTCCAACGCTGTCTCCCTCGCTGTCTCCCTTGCAGTCTCTCTCGCAGTCTCTCTCGCTGCCTCCCTCGCTGTCTCTCGCAGTCTCCCTCGCAGTCTCCCTCGCAGTCTCTATCGCTGTCTCTCTCGCAGTCTCGCTCGCTGTCTCCCTCGCAGTCTCCCTCGCAGTCTCCCTCGCTGTCTCCCTCGCAGTCTCTCTCGCTGTCTCCCTCGCTGTCTCCCTCGCAGTCTCTCTCGCTGACTCTCTCGCAGTCTCTCTCGCTGCCTCCCTCACATGTCTCTCTCGCTGTCTCTCTCACTGTCTCCCTCGCATTCTCTCTCGCAGTCTCTCTCGCTGTCTCCCTCGCAGTCTCTCACGCTGTCTCGCTCGCAGACTCCCTCGCTGTCTCTCTCGCAGACTCTCTCGCTGTCACTCTCGCAGTCTCTCTCGCTGCATCTCTCGCCGTTTCCCTCGCATTTTCTCTCGCAGTCTCTCTCGCAGTCTCTCTCTCTATCTCCCTTGCTGCCTCTCTCGCTGTCTCCATCGCTGTCTAACTCGCTGTCTACCTCGCATTCTCTCTCATAGTCTCTCTCGCTGTCTCTCTCGCTGTCTCCCTCGCATTTTCTCTCGCAGTCTCTCTCGCAGTCTCTCTCGCTATCTCCCTTGCAGTTTCTCTCGCAGTCTCCCTCGCTGTCTCCCTCGCTGTCTCCCTCGCAGTCTCCCTCGCAGTCTCCCTCGCAGTCTTCCTCGCAGTCTCCCTCGCTGTCTCCCTCGCAGTCTCACTCGCAGTCTCCATCGCAATCTCTCTCGCAGTCTCTCTCGCTGTCTCCCTCGCATTCACTCTCCCTGTCTGCCTCGCAGTCTCCCTCGCTGTCTCCTTCGCAGTCTCTCTCGCTGTCTCTCTCGCAGTCTCTCTCGCAGTCTCCCTCGCAGTCTCCCTCGCTGTCTCCCTCGCAGTCTCCCTCGCTGTCTCCCTCGCAGTCTCCCTCGCAGTCTCCCTCACCGACTCCCTCGCAGTCTCTCTCGCTGTCTCCCTCGCATTCACTCTGCCTGTCTCCCTCGCTGTCTCCCTCACTGTCTCTCTTGCAGTCTCCCTTGCTGTCTCCCTCGCAGGCTCTCACGAAGTCTCTCTCGCTGTCTCTCTCGCTGTCTCTCTCGCTGTCTCTCTCGCTTTCTCTCTCGCTGTCTCTCTCTCTTTCTCTCTCGCTGTCTCCCTCGCTGTCTCCCTCCTTTCTCCCTCGCTGTCTCTCTCGTAGTCTCCCTCGCAGTCTCCCTCGCAGTCTCCCTCGCAGTCTCCTTCGTTGTCTCTCTCGCTGTCTCCCTCGAAGTCTCTCTCGCGTCTCCCTCGCAGTCTCTCTCGCTTTCTCCCTCGCTGTCAGTCTCGCAGTCACTCTCGCCGCCTCTCTCGCCGCCTCTCTCGCCGTCTCCCTCGCATTTTCTCTCGCAGTTTCTCTCGCAGTCTCTCTCACAGTCTCTCTCTCTATCTCCCTTGCAGTCTCTCTCGCTGTCTCCATCGCTGTCTAACTCGCTGTCTACCTCGCATACTCTCTCACTGTCTCTCTCGCAGTCACTCTCGCCATCACCCTCGCCGTCTCTCTCGCCGTCTCTCTCACAGTCGCTCTCGCAGTCTCTCTCGCTGTCTCTCTCGCTGTCTCTCTCGCTGTCTCTCTCGGAGTCTCCCTCGCAGTCTCTCTCGCTGTAGCCGTCACAGTCTCTCTCACAGTCTCTCTCGCAGTCTCTCTCGCAGTCTCCCTCGCAGTCTCCCTCGCAGTCTCCCTCGCAGTCTCTCTCGCAGTCTCTCTCGCTGTCTCCCTCGCAGTCTCTCTCGCTGTCTCTCTCGCAGTCTCTCTCGCAGTCTCTCTCGCTGTCTCTCTCGCTTTCTCTCTCGCAGTCTCCCTCGCAGTCTCCCTCGCCGACTCCCTGGCAGTCTCTCTCGCTGTCTCCCTCGCATTCACTCTGCCTGTCTCCCTCGCTGTCTCCCTCACTGTCTCTCTCGCAGTCTCCCTTGCTGTCTCCCTCGCAGGCACTCACAAAGTCTCTCTCGCTGTCTCTTTCGCTGTCTCTCTCGCAGTCTCTCTCGCTGTCTCTCTCGCTTTCTCTCTCGCTGTCTCTCTCGCTGTCTCACTCGCTGTCTCCCTCGCTGTCTCCATCGCTGTCTCTCTCGCAGTCTCCCTCGCAGTCTCCCTCGCAGTCTCCCTCGTTGTCTCTCTCGCTGTCTCCCTCGCAGTCTCTCTCGCTTTCTCCCTCGCTGTCACTCTCGCAGTCACTGTCGCCGCCTCTCTCGCCGCCTCTCTCGCCGTCTCCCTCGCATTTTCTCTCGCAGTTTCTCTCGCACTCTCTCTCACAGTCTCTCTCTCTATCTCCCTTGCCGTCTCTCTCGCTGTCTCCATCGCTGTCTAACTCGCTGTCTACCTCGCATTCTCTCTCACTGTCACTCTCGCTGTCTCTCTCGCTGTCTCCCTCGCATTTTCTCTCGCTGTCTCTCTCGCTATCTCCATTGCAGTTTCTCTCGCAGTCTCCCTCGCTGTCTCCCTCGCAGTCTCCCTCGCAGTCTCTCTCGAAGTCTCCCTCGCATTCACTCTCCCTGTCTCACTCGCTGTCTCCCTCGCTGTCTCTCTCGCTGTCTCTCGCTGTCTCCCTCGCTGTCTGTCGCAGTCTCTCTCGCAGTCTCTCTCGCAGTCTCCCTAGCAGTCTCCCTCACTGTCCTCCTCGCTGTCTCCATCGCTGTCTCCCTCGCTGTCTCCCTCGCCGACTCCCTCGCAGTCTCTCTCGCTGTCTCCCTCGCATTCACTCTCCCTGTCTCCCTCGCTGTCTCCCTCGCTGTCTCTCGCAGTCTCCCTCGCAGTCTCCCTCGCAGTCTCTCTCGCTGTAGCCCTCGTAGTCTCTCTCGCAGTCTCTCTCGCAGTCTCGCTCGCTGTCTCCCTCGCAGTCTCACTCGCAGTCTCCCTCGCAGTCACGCTCGCAGTCTCTCTCGCTGTCTCCCTCGCTGTCTCGCTCGCAGTCTCTCTCGCTGTCTCTCTCGCTGTCTCTCTCGCAGTCTCTCTCGCAGACTCTCTCGCTGTCTCTCTCGCTGTCTCTCTCGCAGACTCTATCGCAGACTCACTCGCAGACTCTCTCGCAGTCTCTCTCGCCGCCTCTCTCACCGATTCTCTCGCCATCTCTCTCGCAGTCTCTCTCGCAGTCTCTCTCG
Organism: Heterodontus francisci; assembly: GCF_036365525.1. Classification (NCBI taxonomy): domain Eukaryota; kingdom Metazoa; phylum Chordata; class Chondrichthyes; order Heterodontiformes; family Heterodontidae; genus Heterodontus; species Heterodontus francisci. Next base: position 9,234,648 of record NC_090405.1, on the reverse strand, counting down.
CTATCTCCCTTGCAGTCTCTCTCGCAGTCTCTCTCGCCGTCTCTCTCACAGTCACTCTCGCCATCTCCCTCGCCGTCTCTCTCGCCGTCTCTCTCGCAGTCGCTGTCGCAGTCTCTCTCGCTGTCTCTCTCGCTGTCTCTCTCGCTGTCTCTCTCGGAGTCTCCCTCGCAGTCTCTGTCGCTGTAGCCCTCACAGTCTCTCTCGCAGTCTCTCTCGCAGTCTCCCTCGCAGTCTATCTCGCTGTCTCCCTCGCAGTCTCTCTCGCTGTCTCCCTCGCATTCACTCTCCCTGTCTCCCTCGCATTCACTCTCCCTGTCTCCCTCGCTGTCTCTCTCGCTGTCTCCCTCGCTGTCTCTCGCAGTCTCTCTCGCTGTCGCCCTCGCAGTCTCTCTCGCAGTCTCCCTCGCTGTCTCTCTCGCAGTCTCCATTGCTGTCTCCCTCGCAGGCTCTCACGAAGTCTCTCTCGCTGTCTCTCTCGCTTTCCCTCTCGCTGTCTCTCTCGCTGTCTCTCTCGCTGTCTCCCTCGCTGTCTCCCTCGCAGTCTCCCTCGCAGTCTCCCTCGCAGTCTCCTCGCTGTCTCCCTCGCTGTCTGCCTCGCTGTCTCCCTCGCAGTCTTCCTCGCAGTCTCTCTCGCTGACTCCCTTGCAGTCTCTCTCGCTTTCTCCCTCGCGGTCTCTCTCGCAGACTCTCTCGCTGTCACTCTCGCAGTCACTCTCGCCGCCTCTCTCGCCGCCTCTATCGCCGTCTCCCTCGCATTTTCTCTCGCAGTTTCTCTCGCAGTCTCTCTCTCTATCTCCCTTGCAGTCTCTCTCGCTGTCTCCATCGCTGTCTAACTCGCTGTCTACCTCGCATTCTCTCTCACAGTCTCTCTCGCAGTCTCTCTCGCTATCTCCCTTGCAGTTTCTCTCGCAGTCTCCCTCGCTGTCTCCCTCGCAGTCTCCCTCGCAGTCTCCCTCGCAGTCTCCCTCGCTGTCTCCCGCGCAGTCTCCCTCGCAGTCTCCCTCGCAGTCTCTCTCGCAGTCTCACTCGAAGTCTCCCTCGCATTCACACTCCCTGTCTCCCTCGCTGTCTCTCTCGCTGTCTCCCTCGCTGTCTCTCTCACTGTCTCCCTCGCAGTCTCCCTCGCAGTCTCCCTCGCTGTCTCCCTCGCAGTCTCCCTCGCAGTCTCCCTCGCAGTCTCTCTCGCAGTCTCTCTCGATGTCTCCCTCGCATTCACTCTCCCTGTCTCCCTCGCTGTCTCTCTCGCTGTCTCCCTCGCTGTCTCTCTCGCTGTCTCCCTCGCTGTCTCTCGCAGTCTCCCTTGCAGTCTCCCTTGCAGTCTCCCTCGTAGTCTCCCTCGCCGAATCCCTCGCAGTCTCTCTCGCTGTCTCCCACTCATTCACACTCCCTGTCTCCCTCGCTGTCTCCCTCGCTGTCTCCCTCGCTGTCTTTCGCAGTCTCCCTCGCAGTCTCCATCGCAGTCTCTCTCGCTGTAGCCCTCGCAGTCTCTCTCGCAGTCTCTCTCGCAGTCTCACTCGCTGTCTCCCTCGCAGTCTCCCTTGCTGTCTCCCTCGCAGGCGCTCACAAAGTCTCTCTCGCTGTCTCTCTCGCTGTCTCTCTCGCAGTCTCTCTCGCTGTCTCTCTCGCTTTCTCTCTCGCTGTCTCTCTCGCTGTCTCACTCGCTGTCTCCCTCGCTGTCTCCCTCGCTGTTTCCCTCGCTGTCTCCCTCGCTGTCTCTCTCGCAGTCTCCCTCGCAGTCTCCCTCGCAGTCTCCCTCGTTGTCTCTCTCGCTGTCTCCTTCGAAGTCTCTCTCGCTGTCTCCCTCGCAGTCTCTCTCGCTTTCTCCCTCGCTGTCACTCTCGCAGTCACTCTCGCCGCCTCTCTCGCGGCCTCTCTCGCCGTCTCCCTCGCATTTTCTCTCGCAGTTTCTCTCGCACTCTCTCTCACAGTCTCTCTCTCTTTCTCCCTTGCCGTCTCTCTCGCTGTCTCCATCGCTGTCTAACTCGCTGTCTACCTCGCATTCTCTCTCACTGTCACTCTCGCTGTCTCTCTCGCTGTCTCCCTCGCATTTTCTCTCGCTGTCTCTCTCGCTATCTCCCTTGCAGTTTCTCTCGCAGTCTCCCTCGCTGTCTCCCTCGCAGTCTCCCTCGCAGTCTCCCTCGCAGTCTCTCTCGAAGTCTCCCTCGCATTCACTCTCCCTGTCTCCCTCGCTGTCTCCCTCGCTGTCTCTCTCGCTGTCTCCCACGCTGTCTCTCTCGCTGTCTCTCGCTGTCTCCCTCGCTGTCTGCGCAGTCTCTCTCGCAGTCTCTCTCGCAGTCTCCCTCGCACTCTCCCTCGCTGTCGTCCTCGCAGTCTCCCTCGCTGTCTCCCTCGCTGTCTCCCTCGCCGACTCCCACGCAGTCTCTCTCGCTGTCTCCCTCGCATTCACTCTCCCTGTCTCCCTCGCTGTCTCCCTCGCTGTCTCTCGCAGTCTCCCTCGCAGTCTCCCTCGCATTCTCTCTCGCTGTAGACCTCGCAGTCTCTCTCGCAGTCTCTCTCGCAGTCTCGCTCGCTGTCTCCCTCGCAGTCTCACTCGCAGTCTCCCTCGCAGTCTCCCTCGCAGTCTCTCTCGCTGTCTCCCTCGCTGTCTCGCTCGCAGTCTCTCTCGCTGTCTCTCTCGCTGTCTCTCTCGCAGTCTCTCTCGCAGACTCTCTCGCTGTCTCTCTCGCTGTCTCTCTCGCAGACTCTATCACAGACTCACTCACAGACTCTCTCGCAGTCTCTCTCGCCGCCTCTCTCACCGATTCTCTCGCCATCTCTCTCGCAGTCTCTCTCGCAGTCTCTCTCGCTATCTCCCTTGCAGTCTCTCTTGCAGTCTCTCTCGCCGTCTCTCTCACAGTCACTCTCGCCATCTCCCTCGCCGTCTCTCTCGCCGTCTCTCTCGCAGTCGCTGTCGCAGTCTCTCTCGCTGTCTCTCTCGCTGTCTCTCTCGATGTCTCTCTCGGAGTCTCCCTCGCAGTCTCTGTCGCTGTAACCCTCACAGTCTCTCTCGCAGTCTCTCTCGCAGTCTCCCTCGCAGTCTCCCTCGCAGTCTCCCTCGCAGTCTCTCTCGCAGTCTATCTCGCTGTCTCCCTCGCAGTCTCTCTCGCTGTCTCCCTCGCATTCACTCTCCCTGTCTCCCTCGCATTCACTCTCCCTGTCTCCCTCGCAGTCACTCTCGCTGTCTCTCTCGCTGTCTCTCTCGCTGTCTCTCTCGATGTCTCTCTCGGAGTCTCCCTCGCAGTCTCTGTCGCTGTAGCCCTCACAGTCTCTCTCGCAGTCTCTCTCGCAGTCTCCCTCGCAGTCTCCCTCGCAGTCTCCCTCGCTGTCTCTCGCAGTCTCTCTCGCTGTAGCCCTCGCAGTCTCTCTCGCAGTCTCCCTCGCTGTCTCTCTCGCAGTCTCCATTGCTGTCTCCCTCGCAGGCTCTCACGAAGTCTCTCTCGCTGTCTCTCTCGCTTTCTCTCTCGCTGCCTCTCTCGCTGACTCACTCGCTGTCTCCCTCGCTGTCTCCCTCGCAGTCTCCCTCGCAGTCTCCTCGCTGTCTCCCTCGCTGTCTGCCTCGCTGTCTCCCACGCAGTCTCCCTCACAGTCTCTCTCGCTGTCTCCCTCGCAGTCTCTCTCGCTTTCTCCCTCGCTGTCTCTCTCGCAGACTCTCTCGCTGTCACTCTCGCAGTCACTCTCGCCGCCTCTCTCGCCGCCTCTCTCGCCGTCTCCCTCGCATTTTCTCTCGCAGTTTCTCTCGCAGTCTCTCTCTCAATCTCCCTTGCAGTCTCTCTCGCTGTCTCCATCGCTGTCTAACTCGCTGTCTACCTCGCATTCTCTCTCACAGTCTCTCTCGCTGTCTCTCTCGCTGTCTCCCTCGCATTTTCTCTCGCAGTCTCTCTCGCAGTCTCTCTCGCTATCTCCCTTGCAGTTTCTCTCGCAGTCTCCCTCGCTGTCACCCTCGCTGTCTCCCTCGCAGTCTCCCTCACAGTCTCCCTCGCTGTCTCCCTCGCAGTCTCCCTCGCAGTCTCCCTCGCTGTCTCCCTGGCAGTCTCCCTCGCAGTCTCCCTCGCAGTCTCTCTCGCAGTCTCTCTCGATGTCTCCCTCGCATTCACTCTCCCTGTCTCCCTCGCTGTCTCTCTCGCTGTCTCCCTCGCTGTCTCTCTCGCTGTCTCCCTCGCTGTCTCTCGCAGTCTCCCTTGCAGTCTCCCTTGCAGTCTCCCTCGCAGTCTCACTCGCAGTCCCTCTCGCTGTCTCCCTCGTAGTCTCCCTCGCCGAATCCCTCGCAGTCTCTCTCGCTGTCTCTCACGCATTCACACTCCCTGTCTCCCTCGCTGTCTCCCTCGCTGTCTCCCTCGCTGTCTTTCGCAGTCTCCCTCGCAGTCTCCCTCGCAGTCTCTCTCGCTGTAGCCCTCGCAGTCTCTCTCGCAGTCTCTCTCGCAGTCTCACTCGCTGTCTCCCTCGCAGTCTCCCTCGCAGTCTCCCTTGCAGTCTCCCTCGCTGTTTCCCTCGCAGTCTCTCTCGCTGTCTCCCTCGCTGTCTCGCTCGCTGTCTCCCTCGCAGTCTCTCTCGCTGTCTCTCTCGCTGTCTCTCTCGCAGTCTCTCTCGCTGTCTCTCTCGCTGTCTCTCTCACAGTATCTCTCGCTGTCTCCCACGCAGTCTCTCTCGCTCTCTCCCTCGCTGTCTCTCTCGCAGACTCTCTAGCAGACTCTCACGCTGTCTCTCTCGCAGTCTCTCTCGCCGCCTCTCTCGCTGTCTCCCTCGCTGTCTCCCTCGCTGACTCCCTCGCTGTCTCCCTCGCTGGCTCCCACGCAGTCTCTCTCGCAGTCTCTCTCGCTGTCTCCCTCGCATGCACTCTCCGTCTCCCTCGCTGTCAATCTCGCTGTCTACCTCGCTGCCTCTCGCAGTCTGTCTTGCAGTCTCCCTCGCAGTCTCTATCGCAGTCTCTCTCGCAGTCTCCCTCGCTGTCTCCCTCGCAGTCTCCCTCGCAGTCTCCCTGGCTGTCTCCCTCGCAGTCTCTCTCGCTGTCTCCCTCGCTGTCTCCCTCGCAGTCTCTCTCGCTGACTCTCTCGCAGTCTCTCTTGCTGTCTCCCTCGCAACTCTCTCTCGCTGTCTCTCTCGCTCTCTCCCTCACAGTCTCTCTCGCTGTCTCCCTCGCAGTCTCTCTCGCCGCCTCTCTCGCCGTTTCCCTCGCATTTTCTCTCGCAGTCTCTCTCGCAGTCTCTCTCTCTATCTCCCTTGCAGTCTCTCTCGCTGTCTCCATCGCTGTCTAACTCGCTGTCTACCTCGCATTCTCTCTCACAGTCTCTCTCGCTGTCTCTCTCGCTGTCTCCCTCGAATTTTCTCTCGCAGTCTACCTCGCAGTCTCCCTCGCAGTCTCCCTCTCTGTCTCCCTCGCATTCACTCTCCCTGTCTCCCTCGCTGTCTCTCGCTGTCTCACTCGCTGTCTCTCGCAGTGTCCCTAGCAGTCTCCCTCGCAGTCTCCCTCGCTGTCTCCCTCGCAGTCTCCTTCGCCGACTCCGTCCCAGTCTCTCTCGCTGTCTCCCTCGCATTCACTCTCCCTGTCTCCCTCGCTGTCTCCCTCGCTGTCTCTCTCGCAGTCTCCCTTGCTGTCTCCCTCGCAGGCTCTCACGAAGTCTCTGTCGCTGTCTCTCTCGCTGTCTCTCTCGCTGTCTCACTCGCTGTCTCCCTCGCTGTCTCCCTCGCTGTCTCCCTCGCTGTCTCTCTCGCAGTCTCCCTCACAATCTCCCTCGCAGTCTCCCTCGCAGTCTCCCTCGCAGTCTCCCTCGCTTTCTCCCTCGCTGTCACTCTCGCAGTCACTCTCGCATTCACTCTCCATGTCTCCCTCGCTGTCTCCCTCGCTTTCTCTCTCGCTGTCTCCCTCGCTGTCCCTCTCGCTGTCTCTCTCGCAGTCTCCCTCGCTGTCTCCCTCGCTGTCTCTCGCAGTCTCCCTTGCAGTCTCCCTTGCAGTCTCTCTTGGAGTCTCCCTCGCAGTCTCACTGGCAGTCTCTCTCGCTGTAGCCCTCGCACTCTCTCAAGCAGTGTCTCTCACAGTCTCCCTCGCATTCTCCCTCGCTGTCGCCCTCGCAGTCTCCCTCGCGGTCTCCCTCGCAGTCTCCCTCGCCGACTCCCTCGCAGTCTCTCTCGCAGTCTCCCTCGCAGTCTCCCTCGCAGTCTCCCTCGCTGTCTCCCGCGCAGTCTCCCTCGCAGTCTCCCTCGCAGTCTCTCTCGCAGTCTCACTCGAAGTCTCCCTCGCATTCACACTCCCTGTCTCCCTCGCTGTCTCTCTCGCTGTCTCCCTCGCTGTCTCTCTCACTGTCTCCCTCGCAGTCTCCCTCGCAGTCTCCCTCGCTGTCTCCCTCGCAGTCTCCCTCGCAGTCTCCCTCGCAGTCTCTCTCGCAGTCTCTCTCGATGTCTCCCTCGCATTCACTCTCCCTGTCTCCCTCGCTGTCTCTCTCGCTGTCTCCCTCGCTGTCTCTCTCGCTGTCTCCCTCGCTGTCTCTCGCAGTCTCCCTTGCAGTCTCCCTTGCAGTCTCCCTCGTAGTCTCCCTCGCCGAATCCCTCGCAGTCTCTCTCGCTGTCTCCCACGCATTCACACTCCCTGTCTCCCTCGCTGTCTCCCTCGCTGTCTCCCTCGCTGTCTTTCGCAGTCTCCCTCGCAGTCTCCATCGCAGTCTCTCTCGCTGTAGCCCTCGCAGTCTCTCTCGCAGTCTCTCTCGCAGTCTCACTCGCTGTCTCCCTCGCAGTCTCCCTTGCTGTCTCCCTCGCAGGCGCTCACAAAGTCTCTCTCGCTGTCTCTCTCGCTGTCTCTCTCGCAGTCTCTCTCGCTGTCTCTCTCGCTTTCTCTCTCGCTGTCTCTCTCGCTGTCTCACTCGCTGTCTCCCTCGCTGTCTCCCTCGCTGTTTCCCTCGCAGTCTCCCTCGCTGTCTCTCTCGCAGTCTCCCTCGCAGTCTCCCTCGCAGTCTCCCTCGTTGTCTCTCTCGCTGTCTCCTTCGAAGTCTCTCTCGCTGTCTCCCTCGCAGTCTCTCTCGCTTTCTCCCTCGCTGTCACTCTCGCAGTCACTCTCGCCGCCTCTCTCGCGGCCTCTCTCGCCGTCTCCCTCGCATTTTCTCTCGCAGTTTCTCTCGCACTCTCTCTCACAGTCTCTCTCTCTTTCTCCCTTGCCGTCTCTCTCGCTGTCTCCATCGCTGTCTAACTCGCTGTCTACCTCGCATTCTCTCTCACTGTCACTCTCGCTGTCTCTCTCGCTGTCTCCCTCGCATTTTCTCTCGCTGTCTCTCTCGCTATCTCCCTTGCAGTTTCTCTCGCAGTCTCCCTCGCTGTCTCCCTCGCAGTCTCCCTCGCAGTCTCCCTCGCAGTCTCTCTCGAAGTCTCCCTCGCATTCACTCTCCCTGTCTCCCTCGCTGTCTCCCTCGCTGTCTCTCTCGCTGTCTCCCACGCTGTCTCTCTCGCTGTCTCTCGCTGTCTCCCTCGCTGTCTGCGCAGTCTCTCTCGCAGTCTCTCTCGCAGTCTCCCTCGCACTCTACCTCGCTGTCGTCCTCGCAGTCTCCCTCGCTGTCTCCCTCGCTGTCTCCCTCGCCGACTCCCACGCAGTCTCTCTCGCTGTCTCCCTCGCATTCACTCTCCCTGTCTCCCTCGCTGTCTCCCTCGCTGTCTCTCGCAGTCTCCCTCGCAGTCTCCCTCGCATTCTCTCTCGCTGTAGACCTCGCAGTCTCTCTCGCAGTCTCTCTCGCAGTCTCGCTCGCTGTCTCCCTCGCAGTCTCACTCGCAGTCTCCCTCGCAGTCTCCCTCGCAGTCTCTCTCGCTGTCTCTCTCGCAGACTCTCTCGCTGTCTCTCTCGCTGTCTCTCTCGCAGACTCTATCGCAGACTCACTCACAGACTCTCTCGCAGTCTCTCTCGCCGCCTCTCTCACCGATTCTCTCGCCATCTCTCTCGCAGTCTCTCTCGCAGTCTCGCTCGCTGTCTCCCTCGCAGTCTCACTCGCAGTCTCCCTCGCAGTCTCCCTCGCAGTCTCTCTCGCTGTCTCTCTCGCAGACTCTCTCGCTGTCTCTCTCGCTGTCTCTCTCGCAGACTCTATCGCAGACTCACTCACAGACTCTCTCGCAGTCTCTCTCGCCGCCTCTCTCACCGATTCTCTCGCCATCTCTCTTGCAGTCTCTCTCGCCGTCTCTCTCACAGTCACTCTCGCCATCTCCCTCGCCGTCTCTCTCGCCGTCTCTCTCGCAGTCGCTGTCGCAGTCTCTCTCGCTGTCTCTCTCGCTGTCTCTCTCGATGTCTCTCTCGGAGTCTCCCTCGCAGTCTCTGTCGCTGTAACCCTCACAGTCTCTCTCGCAGTCTCTCTCGCAGTCTCCCTCGCAGTCTCCCTCGCAGTCTCCCTCGCAGTCTCTCTCGCAGTCTATCTCGCTGTCTCCCTCGCAGTCTCTCTCGCTGTCTCCCTCGCATTCACTCTCCCTGTCTCCCTCGCATTCACTCTCCCTGTCTCCCTCGCAGTCACTCTCGCTGTCTCTCTCGCTGTCTCTCTCGCTGTCTCTCTCGATGTCTCTCTCGGAGTCTCCCTCGCAGTCTCTGTCGCTGTAGCCCTCACAGTCTCTCTCGCAGTCTCTCTCGCAGTCTCCCTCGCAGTCTCCCTCGCAGTCTCCCTCGCTGTCTCTCGCAGTCTCTCTCGCTGTAGCCCTCGCAGTCTCTCTCGCAGTCTCCCTCGCTGTCTCTCTCGCAGTCTCCATTGCTGTCTCCCTCGCAGGCTCTCACGAAGTCTCTCTCGCTGTCTCTCTCGCTTTCTCTCTCGCTGCCTCTCTCGCTGACTCACTCGCTGTCTCCCTCGCTGTCTCCCTCGCAGTCTCCCTCGCAGTCTCCTCGCTGTCTCCCTCGCTGTCTGCCTCGCTGTCTCCCACGCAGTCTCCCTCACAGTCTTTCTCGCTGTCTCCCTCGCAGTCTCTCTCGCTTTCTCCCTCGCTGTCTCTCTCGCAGACTCTCTCGCTGTCACTCTCGCAGTCACTCTCGCCGCCTCTCTCGCCGCCTCTCTCGCCGTCTCCCTCGCATTTTCTCTGGCAGTTTCTCTCGCAGTCTCTCTCTCAATCTCCCTTGCAGTCTCTCTCGCTGTCTCCATCGCTGTCTAACTCGCTGTCTACCTCGCATTCTCTCTCACAGTCTCTCTCGCTGTCTCCCTCGCATTTTCTCTCGCTGTCTCGCTCGCAGTCTCTCTCGCTGTCTCCCTCGCTGTCTCTCTCGCAGTCTCTCTCGCAGACTCTCTCGCTGTCTCTCTCGCTGTCTCTCTCGCAGACTCTATCGCAGACTCACTCACAGACTCTCTCGCAGTCTCTCTCGCCGCCTCTCTCACCGATTCTCTCGCCATCTCTCTCGCAGTCTCTCTCGCAGTCTCTCTCGCTATCTCCCTTGCAGTCTCTCTTGCAGTCTCTCTCGCCGTCTCTCTCACAGTCACTCTCGCCATCTCCCTCGCCGTCTCTCTCGCCGTCTCTCTCGCAGTCGCTGTCGCAGTCTCTCTCGCTGTCTCTCTCGCTGTCTCTCTCGATGTCTCTCTCGGAGTCTCCCTCGCAGTCTCTGTCGCTGTAACCCTCACAGTCTCTCTCGCAGTCTCTCTCGCAGTCTCCCTCGCAGTCTCCCTCGCAGTCTCCCTCGCAGTCTCTCTCGCAGTCTATCTCGCTGTCTCCCTCGCAGTCTCTCTCGCTGTCTCCCTCGCATTCACTCTCCCTGTCTCCCTCGCATTCACTCTCCCTGTCTCCCTCGCAGTCACTCTCGCTGTCTCTCTCGCTGTCTCTCTCGCTGTCTCTCTCGATGTCTCTCTCGGAGTCTCCCTCGCAGTCTCTGTCGCTGTAGCCCTCACAGTCTCTCTCGCAGTCTCTCTCGCAGTCTCCCTCGCAGTCTCCCTCGCAGTCTCCCTCGCTGTCTCTCGCAGTCTCTCTCGCTGTAGCCCTCGCAGTCTCTCTCGCAGTCTCCCTCGCTGTCTCTCTCGCAGTCTCCATTGCTGTCTCCCTCGCAGGCTCTCACGAAGTCTCTCTCGCTGTCTCTCTCGCTTTCTCTCTCGCTGCCTCTCTCGCTGACTCACTCGCTGTCTCCCTCGCTGTCTCCCTCGCAGTCTCCCTCGCAGTCTCCTCGCTGTCTCCCTCGCTGTCTGCCTCGCTGTCTCGCACGCAGTCTCCCTCACAGTCTCTCTCGCTGTCTCCCTCGCAGTCTCTCTCGCTTTCTCCCTCGCTGTCACTCTCGCAGTCACTCTCGCCGCCTCTCTCGCCGCCTCTCTCGCCGTCTCCCTCGCATTTTCTCTCGCAGTTTCTCTCGCAGTCTCTCTCTCAATCTCCCTTGCAGTCTCTCTCGCTGTCTCCATCGCTGTCCAACTCGCTGTCTACCTCGCATTCTCTCTCACAGTCTCTCTCGCTGTCTCCCTCGCATTTTCTCTCGCAGTCTCTCTCGCAGTCTCTCTCGCTATCTCCCTTGCAGTTTCTCTCGCAGTCTCCCTCGCTGTCACCCTCGCTGTCTCCCTCGCAGTCTCCCTCACAGTCTCCCTCGCTGTCTCCCTCGCAGTCTCCCTCGCAGTCTCCCTCGCTGTCTCCCTGGCAGTCTCCCTCGCAGTCTCCCTCGCAGTCTCTCTCGCAGTCTCTCTCGATGTCTCCCTCGCATTCACTCTCCCTGTCTCCCTCGCTGTCTCTCTCGCTGTCTCCCTCGCTGTCTCTCTCGCTGTCTCCCTCGCTGTCTCTCGCAGTCTCCCTTGCAGTCTCCCTTGCAGTCTCCCTCGCAGTCTCACTCGCAGTCCCTCTCGCTGTCTCCCTCGTAGTCTCCCTCGCCGAATCCCTCGCAGTCTCTCTCGCTGTCTCTCACGCATTCACACTCCCTGTCTCCCTCGCTGTCTCCCTCGCTGTCTCCCTCGCTGTCTTTCGCAGTCTCCCTCGATGTCTCCCTCGCAGTCTCTCTCGCTGTAGCCCTCGCAGTCTCTCTCGCAGTCTCTCTCGCAGTCTCACTCGCTGTCTCCCTCGCAGTCTCCCTCGCAGTCTCCCTTGCAGTCTCCCTCGCTGTTTCCCTCGCAGTCTCTCTCGCTGTCTCCCTCGCTGTCTCGGTCGCTGTCTCCCTCGCAGTCTCTCTCGCTGTCTCTCTCGCAGTCTGTCTCGCAGTCTCTCTCGCTGTCTCTCTCGCTGTCTCTCTCACAGTATCTCTCGCTGTCTCCCACGCAGTCTCTCTCGCTCTCTCCCTCGCTGTCTCTCTCGCAGACTCTCTAGCAGACTCTCACGCTGTCTCTCTCGCAGTCTCTCTCGCCGCCTCTCTCGCTGTCTCCCTCGCTGTCTCCCTCGCTGACTCCCTCGCTGTCTCCCTCGCTGGCTCCCACGCAGTCTCTCTCGCAGTCTCTCTCGCTGTCTCCCTCGCATGCACTCTCCGTCTCCCTCGCTGTCAATCTCGCTGTCTACCTCGCTGCCTCTCGCAGTCTGTCTTGCAGTCTCCCTCGCAGTCTCTATCGCAGTCTCTCTCGCAGTCTCGCTCGCTGTCTCCCTCGCAGTCTCCCTCGCAGTCTCCCTCGCTGTCTCCCTCGCAGTCTCTCTCGCTGTCTCCCTCGCTGTCTCCCTCGCAGTCTCTCTCGCTGACTCTCTCGCAGTCTCTCTCGCTGTCTCCCTCGCAACTCTCTCTCGCTGTCTCTCTCGCTCTCTCCCTCACAGTCTCTCTCGCTGTCTCCCTCGCAGTCTCTCTCGCAGACTCTCTCGCTGTCTCTCTCGCAGACTCTCTCGCTGTCACTCTCGCAGTCTCTCTCGCCGCCTCTCTCGCCGTTTCCCTCGCATTTTCTCTCGCAGTCTCTCTCGCAGTCTCTCTCTCTATCTCCCTTGCAGTCTCTCTCGCTGTCTCCATCGCTGTCTAACTCGCTGTCTACCTCGCATTCTCTCTCACAGTCTCTCTCGCTGTCTCTCTCGCTGTCTCCCTCGAATTTTCTCTCGCAGTCTACCTCGCAGTCTCCCTCGCAGTCTCCCTCTCTGTCTCCCTCGCATTCACTCTCCCTGTCTCCCTCGCTGTCTCTCGCTGTCTCACTCGCTGTCTCTCGCAGTGTCCCTAGCAGTCTCCCTCGCAGTCTCCCTCGCTGTCTCCCTCGCAGTCTCCCTCGCTGTCTCCCTCGCAGTCTCCTTCGCCGACTCCGTCCCAGTCTCTCTCGCTGTCTCCCTCGCATTCACTCTCCCTGTCTCCCTCGCTGTCTCCCTCGCTGTCTCTCTCGCAGTCTCCCTTGCTGTCTCCCTCGCAGGCTCTCACGAAGTCTCTGTCGCTGTCTCTCTCGCTGTCTCTCTCGCTGTCTCACTCGCTGTCTCCCTCGCTGTCTCCCTCGCTGTCTCCCTCGCTGTCTCTCTCGCAGTCTCCCTCACAATCTCCCTCGCAGTCTCCCTCGCAGTCTCCCTCGCAGTCTCCCTCGCTTTCTCCCTCGCTGTCACTCTCGCAGTCACTCTCGCATTCACTCTCCATGTCTCCCTCGCTGTCTCCCTCGCTTTCTCTCTCGCTGTCTCCCTCGCTGTCCCTCTCGCTGTCTCTCTCGCAGTCTCCCTCGCTGTCTCCCTCGCTGTCTCTCGCAGTCTCCCTTGCAGTCTCCCTTGCAGTCTCTCTTGGAGTCTCCCTCGCAGTCTCACTGGCAGTCTCTCTCGCTGTAGCCCTCGCACTCTCTCAAGCAGTGTCTCTCACAGTCTCCCTCGCATTCTCCCTCGCTGTCGCCCTCGCAGTCTCCCTCGCGGTCTCCCTCGCAGTCTCCCTCGCCGACTCCCTCGCAGTCTCTCTCGCAGTCTCCCTCGCAGTCTCCCTCGCAGTCTCCCTCGCAGTCTCTCTCGCTGTAGCCCACGCAGTCTCTCTCGCAGACTCTCTCGCAGTCTCGCTCGCAGTCTCCCTCGCTGTCTCTCTCGCTATCTCCATCGCTGTCTAACTCGCTGTCTACCTCGCATTCTCTCTCGCAGTCTCTCTCGCTGTCTCCCTCGCTGTCTCCCTCGCTGTCTCCCTCGCTGTCTTCCTCGCTGTTTCCCTCGATGTCTCCCTCGCTGTCTTTCTCGCTGTCTCTCTCACTGTCTCCCTCGCTGTCTCTCTCGCTGTCTCTCTCGCTGTCTCTATCGCTTTCTCCCTCGCTGTCTCTCTCGCAGTCTCCCTTGCAGTCTATCTCGCTGTAGCCCTCGCAGTCTCTCTCGCAGTCTCTCTCGCAGACTCTCGCAGTCTCTCGCAGTCTCCCTCGCAGTCTCCCTCGCAGTCTCCCTCGCAGTCTCTCTCGCTGTCCCTCTCGCAGTCTCTCTCGCTGTCTACCTCGATGTCTCGCTCGCTGTCTCCCTTGCAGTCTCTCTCGCTGTCTCTCTCGCTGTCTCTCTCGCAGTCTCTCTCGCTGTCTCCCTCGCAGTCTCCCTCGCAGTCTCTCTCGCAGTCTCTCTCGCAGTCTCTCTCGCTGTCTCCCTCGCTATCTCCCTCGCTGTCACTCTCGCAGTCTCTCGCAGTCTCTCGCAGTCTCCCTCGCTTTCTCCCACGCAGTCTCCCTCGCAGTCTCCCTCACTGTCTGCCTCATAGTCTCTCTCGCTGTCTCCCTCGCTGTCTCGCTCGCTGTCTCCCTCGCAGTCTCTCTCGCTGTCTCTCTCCCAGTCTCTCTCGCTGTCTCCCTCGCAGTCTCTCTCGCTGTCTCCCTCGCAGTCTCTCTCGCTTTCTCCCTCGCTGTCTCTCTCGCAGTCTCTCTCGCTGTCTCTCTCGAAGTCTCTCTCGCCGCCTCTTTCGCAGTCTCTCTCGCCTTCTCTCTCGCCGTCTCTCTCGCTGTCTCCCTCGCATTTTCTCTCGCATTTTCTCTCGCAGTCTCTCTCGCAGTCACTCTCGCTATCTCCCTTGCAGTCTATCTCGCTGTCTCCATCGCTGTCTAACTCGCTGTCGATCTCGCATTCTCTCTCACAGTCTCTCTCGCTGTCTCTCTCGATGTCTCCCTCGCATTCTCTCTCACAGTATCTCTCGCAGTCTCTCTCGCAGTCTCTCACGCTGTCTCCCTTGCAGTCTCCCTTGCAGTCTCCCTCGCTGTCTCCCTCGCTGTCTCCATTGGTGTCTCCCTCGCAGTCTCCCTCGCTGTCTCCCTCGCTGTCTCCCTCGCTGTCTCCCTCGCAGTCTTGCTCGCTGTCTCTCTCGCAGTCTCTCTCGCAGACTCTCTCGCAGTCTCCCTCGCTGTCTCCCTCGCTGTCTCTCTCGCTGTCGACCTCGCATTCTCTCTCGCAGCCTCTCTCGCTGTCTCCCTCGCTGTCTCCCTCGCTGTCTCCCTCGCTGTCTTCCTCGCTGTTTCCCTCGATGTCTCTCTCGCTGTCTCTCTCGCTGTCTCTCTCGCTGTCTCTATCGCTGTCTCCCTCGCTGTCTCTCTCGCAGTCTCCCTTGCAGTCTCTCTCGCTGTAGACCTCGCAGTCTCCCTCGCAGTCTCCCTCGCAGTCTCCCTCGCAGTCTCCCTCGCAGTCTCTCTCGCTGTCCCTCTCGCAGTCTCTCTCGCTGTCTACCTCGATGTCTCGCTCGCTGTCTCCCTTGCAGTCTCTCTCGCTGTCTCTCTCGCTGTCTCTCTCGCAGTCTCTCTCGCTGTCTCCCTCGCAGTCTCCCTCGCAGTCTCTCTCGCAGTCTCTCTCGCAGTCTCTCTCGCTGTCTCCCTCGCTATCTCCCTCGCTGTCTCTCTCGCAGTCTCTCGCAGTCTCTCGCAGTCTCCCTCACTTTCTCCCTCGCAGTCTCCCTCGCAGTCTCCCTCGCAGTCTCTCTCGCAGTCTCCCTCGATGTCTCTCTCGCTGTCTCCCTCGCTGTCTCTCGCAGTCTCCCTCGCAGTCTCTCTCTCAGACTCTCTCACTGACTCTCTCTCTGTCTCTCTCGCAGTCTCTCTCGCCGCCTCTTTCGCCGCCTCTCTCGCCGTCCCTCTCGCGGTCTCTCTCGCTGTCTCCCTCGCATTTTCTCTCGCAGTCTCTCTCGCAGTCTCTCTCGCTATCTCCCTTGCAGTCTCTCTCGCTGTCTCCCTCGCTGTCTCCCTCGCTGTCTCCCTCGCTGTCACCCTCGCAGTCTCTGGCAGTCTCTCTGGCAGTCTCTCTCGCAGTCACTCTCGCCATCTCCCTCGGCGGCTCTCTCGCCATCTCTCTCGCCGTCTCTCTCGCAGTCTCTCTCGCTGTCTCTCTCGCTGTCTCTATCGCAGTCTCCTTCGCAGTCTCTCTCGCAGTCTCTCTCGCTGTAGCCCTCACTGTCTCTCTCGCAGTCTCTCTCGCAGCCTCCCTCGCAGTCTCCCTCGCAGTCTCCCTCGCTATCTCTCTCGCTGTCACCCTCGCTGTCTCCCTCACTCTCTCCCTCGAAGTCTCTCTCGCAGTCTCTCTTGCTGTCTCCCTCGCATTCACTCTCCCTGTCTCTCTCGCGGTCTCTCTCGCTGTCTCCCTCCCTGTCTCTCGCAGTCTCCCTCGCTGTCTCTCTCGCAGTCTCTCTCACTGTAGCCCTCGCAGTCTCTCTCGCAGTCTCCCTCGCATTCTCCCTCACTGTCTGCCTCGCAGTCTCTCTCGCAGTCTCTCTCACTGTAGCCCTCGCAGTCTCCCTCGCAGTCTCCCTCGCATTCTCCCTCACTGTATGCCTCGCAGTCTCTCTCGCTGTCTCCCTCGCTGTCTCGCTCGCTGTCTCCCTCGCAGTCTCTCTCGCTGTCTCTCTCCCAGTCTCTCTCGCTGTCTCCCTCGCAGTCTCTCTCGCTGTCTCCCACGCAGTCTCTCTCGCTTCCTCCCTCGCTGTCTCTCTCGCAGACTCTCTCGCTGTCTCTCTCGCAGTCTCTCTCGCCGCCTCCCTCGCCGCCTCTCTCACCGTCTCTCTCGCAGTCTCTCTCAAAGTAACTCTCGCCATCTCCCTCGCCGGCTCTATCGCCATCTCTCTCGCCGTCTCTCTCGCAGCCTCTCTCGCTGTCTCTCTCACTGTCTCTCTCGCTGTCACCCTCGCTGTCTCCCTCGCAGTCTCTCTCGCAGTCTCTCTTGCTGTCTCCCTCGCATTCACTCTCCCTGTCTCTCTCGCGATCTCTCTCGCTGTCTCCCTCCCTGTCTCTCGCAGTCTCCCTCGCTGTCTCTCTCGCAGTCTCTCTCGCTGTAGCCCTCGCAGTCTGTCTCGCAGTCTCCCTCGCAGTCTCCCACGCAGTCTCCCTCGCAGTCTCCCTCACTGTCTGCCTCGCAGTCTCTCTCGCTGTCTCACTCGCTGTCTCGCTCGCTGTCTCCCTCGCAGTCTCTCTCGCTGTCTCTCTCCCAGTCTCTCTCGCAGTCACTCTCGCCATCTCCCTCGCCGGCTCTCTCGCCATCTCTCTCGCCGTCTCTCTCGCAGTCTCTCTCGCTATCTCTCTCGCTGTCTCTCTCGCTGTCACCCTCGCTGTCTCCCTCGCTGTCTCCCTGGCAGTCTCTCTCGCAGTCTCTCTTGCTGTCTCCCTCGCATTCACTCTCCCTGTCTCTCTCGCGGTCTCTCTCGCTGTCTCCCTCCCTGTCTCTCGCAGTCTCCCTCGCCGTCTCTCTCGCAGTCTCTCTCGCTGCAGACCTCGCAGTCTCTCTCGCAGTCTCTCTCGCAGTCTCCCTCGCAGTCTCCCTCGCAGTCTCCCACGCAGTCCCCATCGCAGTCTCCCTCACTGACTGCCTCGCAGTCTCCATCGCTGTCTCCCTCGCTGTCTCGCTCGCTGTCTCCCTCGCAGTCTCTCTCGCTGTCTCTCTCCCAGTCTCTCTCGCTGTCTCCCTCGCAGTCTCTCTCGCTGTCTCCCTCGCAGTCTCTCTCGCTTTCTCCCTCGCTGTCTCTCTCGCAGTCTCTCTCGCTGTCTCTCTCGCAGTCTCTCTCGCCGCCTCTCTCGCAGTCTCCCTCGCAGTCTCCCTCACTGTCTGCCTCGCAGTCTCTCTCGCTGTCTCCCACGCTGTCTCGCTCGCTGTCTCCCTCGCAGTCTCTCTCGCTGGCTCTCTCCCAGTCTCTCTCGCTGTCACCCTCGCAGTCTCTCTCGCTGTCTCCCTCGCAGTCTCTGTCGCTTTCTCCCTCGCTGTCTCTCTCGCAGTCTCTCTCGCCGTCTCTCTCGCTGTCTCCCTCGCATTTTCTCTCGCATTTTCTCTCGCAGTCTCTCTCGCAGTCACTCTCGCTATCTCCCTTGCAGTCTCTCTCGCTGTATCCATCGCTGTCTAACTCGCTGTCGACCTCGCATTCTCTCTCACAGTCTCTCTCGCTGTCTCTCTCGATGTCTCCCTCGCATTTTCTCTCGCAGTATCTCTCGCAGTCTCTCTCGCAGTCTCTCTCGCTGTCTCCATTGCAGTCTCCCTTGCAGTCTCCCTCGCTGTCTCCCTCGCCGTCTCCCTCGCTGTCTCCCTCGCAGTCTCCCTCGCTGTCTCCCTCGCTGTCTCCCTCGCAGTCTCTCTCGCTGTCTCCCTCGCAGTCTCTCCCGCTGTCTCCCTCGCAGTCTCGCTCGCTCTCTCTCTCGCAGTCTCTCTCGCTGTCTCTCTCGCTGTCTCTCTCGCTGTCTCTATCGCTGTCTCCCTCGCTGTCTCTCTCGCAGTCTCCCTCGCAGTCTCTCTCGCAGTCTCTCGCAGTGTCCCTCGCTGTCTCCCTCGCTGTCTCTCTCGCTGTCTCCCTCGCATTTTCTCTCGCAGTCTCTCTCGTTATCTCCCTTGCAGTCTCTCCCGCTGTCTCCCTCGCAGTCTCGCTCGCTCTCTCACTCGCTGTCTACCTCGCATTCTCTCTCGCAGCCTCTCTCGCTGTCTCTCTCGCTGTCTCTCTCGCTGTCTCTCTCACTGTCTCCCTCGCTGTCTCTCTCGCTGTCTCTCTCGCTGACTCTATCGCTGTCTCCCTCGCTGTCTCTCTCGCAGTCTCCCTTGCAGTCTCTCTCGCTGTAGCCCTCGCAGTCTCTCTCGCAGTCTCACGCAGTCTCCCTCGCAGTCTCCTTCGCAGTCTCCCTCGCAGTCTCTCTCGCTGTCTCTCTCGCAGTCTCTCTCGCTGTCTACCTCGATGTCTCGCTCGCTGTCTCCCTTGCAGTCTCTCTCGCTGTCTCTCTCGCTGTCTCTCTCGCAGTCTCTCTCGCTGTATCCCTCACAGTCTCCCTCGCAGTCTTTCTCGCAGTCTCTCTCGCAGTCTCTCTCGCTGTCTCCCTCGCTATCTCCCTCGCTGTCTCTCTCGCTGTCTCCCTCGCATTTTCTCTCGCAGTCTCTCTCGCAGTCTCTCTCGCTATCTCCCTTGCAATCTCTCTCGCTGTCTCCCTCGCTGTCTCCCTCGCTGTCTCCCTCGCTGTCACCCTCGCAGTCTCTGGCAGTCTCTCTGGCAGTCTCTCTCGCAGTCACTCTCGCCATCTCCCTCGGCGGCTCTCTCGCCATCTCTCTCGCCGTCTCTCTCGCAGTCTCTCTCGCTGTGTCTCTCGCTGTCTCTCTCGCAGTCTCCTTCGCAGTCTCCCTCGCAGTCTCTCTCGCTGTCTCCCTCGCAGTCTCTCCCGCTGTCTCCCTCGCAGTCTCGCTCGCTGTCTCTCTCGCAGTCTCTCTCGCTGTCTCTCTCACTGTCTCCCTCGCTGTCTCTCTCGCTGTCTCTCTCGCTGTCTCTATCGCTGTCTCCCTCGCTGTCTCTCTCGCAGTCTCCCTTGCAGTCTCTCTCGCTGCAGCCCTCGCAGTCTCTCTCGCAGTCTCTCGCAGTGTCCCTCGCTGTCTCCCTCGCTGTCTCTCTCGCTGTCTCCCTCGCATTTTCTCTCGCAGTCTCTCTCGCTATCTCCCTTGCAGTCTCTCTCGCTATCTGCATCGCTGTCTAACTCGCTGTCTACCTCGCATTCTCTCTCGCAGCCTCTCTCGCCGTCTCTCTCGCTGTCTCTCTCGCTGTCTCTCTCACTGTCTCCCTCGCTGTCTCTCTCGCTGTCTCTCTCGCTGACTCTATCGCTGTCTCCCTCGCTGTCTCTCTCGCAGTCTCCCTTGCAGTCTCTCTCGCTGTAGCCCTCGCAGTCTCTCTCGCAGTCTCTCGCAGTCGCCCTCGCAGTCTCCTTCGCAGTCTCCCTCGCAGTCTCTCTCGCTGTCTCTCTCGCAGTCTCTCTCGCTGTCTACCTCGATGTCTCGCTCGCTGTGTCCCTTGCAGTCTCTCTCGCTGTCTCTCTCGCTGTCTCTCTCGCAGTCTCTCTCGCTGTATCCCTCGCAGTCTCCCTCGCAGTCTTTCTCGCAGTCTCTCTCGCAGTCTCTCTCGCCGTCTCTCTCGCAGTCTCTCTCGCTGTGTCTCTCGCTGTCTCTCTCGCAGTCTCCTTCGCAGTCTCTCTCGCAGTCTCTCTCGCTGTAGCCCTCACTGTCTCTCTCACAGTCTCTCTCGCCGTCTCCCTCGCAGTCTCCCTCGCAGTCTCCCTCGCAGTCTCTCTCGCTGTCACCCTCGCTGTCTCCCTCGCTCTCTCCCTCGAAGTCTCTCTCGCAGTCTCTCTTGCTGTCTCCCTCGCATTCACTCTCCCTGTCTCTCTCGCGGTCTCTCTCGCTGTCTCCCTCCCTGTCTCTCGCAGTCTCCCTCGCTGTCTCTCTCGCAGTCTCCCTCGCAGTCTCCCTCACTGTCTGCCTCGCAGTCTCTCTCGCTGTCTCCATCGCTGTCTCGCTCGCTGTCTCCCTCGCAGTCTCTCTCGCTGTCTCTCTCCCAGTCTCCCTCGCTGTCTCCCTCGCAGTCTCTCTCGCTGTCTCATACGCAGTCTCTGTCGCTTCCTCCCTCGCTGTCTCTCTCGCAGACTCTCTCGCTGTCTCTCTCGCAGTCTCTCTCGCCGCCTCTCTCGCCGCCTCTCTCACCGTCTCTCTCGCAGTCTCTCTCGCAGTCACTCTCGCCCTCTCCCTCGCCGGCTCTCTCGCCATCTCTCTCGCCGTCTCTCTCGCAGTCTCTCTCGCTGTCTCTCTCGCTGTCTCTCTCGCTGTCACCCTCGCTGTCTCCCTCGCTGTCTCCCTCGCAGTCTCTCTCGCAGTCTCTCTTGCTGTCTACCTCGCATTCACTCTCCCTGTCTCACTCGCGGTCTCTCTCGCAGTCTCCCTCGCTGTCTCTCTCGCAGTCTCTCTCGCTGTAGCCCTCGCACTCTCTCGCAGTCTCTCTCGCAGTCTCCCTCGCAGTCTCCCTCGCAGTCTCCCACGCAGTCTCCCTCGCAGTCTCCCTCACTGTCTGCCTCGCAGTCTCACTCGCAGTCTCCCTCGCTGTCCCGCTCGCTGTCTCCCTTGCAGTCTCTCTCTCTGTAGCCCTCGCAGTCTCTCTCGCAGTCTCTCGCAGTGTCCCTCGCTGTCTCCCTCGCTGTCTCTCTCGCTGTCTCCCTCGCATTTTCTCTCGCAGTCTCTCTCGCTATCTCCCTTGCAGTCTCTCTCGCTATCTGCATCGCTGTCTAACTCGCTGTCTACCTCGCATTCTCTCTCGCAGCCTCTCTCGCTGTCTCCCTCGCTGTCTCCCTCGCTGTCTCCCTCGCTGTCTTCCTCGCTGTCTCTCTCACTGTCTCCCTCGCTGTCTCTCTCGCTGTCTCTCTCGCTGACTCTATCGCTGTCTCCCTCGCTGTCTCTCTCGCAGTCTCCCTTGCAGTCTCTCTCGCTGTAGCCCTCGCAGTCTCTCTCGCAGTCTCTCGCAGTCTCCCTCGCAGTCTCCTTCGCAGTCTCCCTCGCAGTCTCTCTCGCTGTCTCTATCGCAGTCTCTCTCGCTGTCTACCACGATGTCTCGCTCGCTGTCTCCCTTGCAGTCTCTCTCGCTGTCTCCCTCGCTGTCTCTCTCGCAGTCTCTCTCGCTGTATCCCTCGCAGTCTCCCTCGCAGTCTTTCTCGCAGTCTCTCTCGCAGTCTCTCTCGCTGTCTCCCTCGCTATCTCCCTCGCTGTCTCTCTCGCTGTCTCCCT
Organism: Heterodontus francisci; assembly: GCF_036365525.1. NCBI lineage: Eukaryota > Metazoa > Chordata > Chondrichthyes > Heterodontiformes > Heterodontidae > Heterodontus > Heterodontus francisci. The sequence continues at coordinate 9,213,882 of NC_090405.1, read as the reverse complement.
CGCATTTTCTCTCGCAGTCTCTCTCGCTATCTCCCTTGCAGTCTCTCTCGCTGTCTCCCTCGCTGTCTCCCTCGCTGTCTCCCTCGCTGTCACCCTCGCAGTCTCTGGCAGTCTCTCTGGCAGTCTCTCTCGCAGTCACTCTCGCCATCTCCCTCGGCGGCTCTCTCGCCATCTCTCTCGCCGTCTGTCTCGCAGTCTCTCTCGCTGTGTCTCTCGCTGTCTCTCTCGCAGTCTCCTTCGCAGTCTCTCTCGCAGTCTCTCTCGCTGTAGCCCTCACTGTCTCTCTCGCAGTCTCTCTCGCCGTCTCCCTCGCAGTCTCCCTCGCAGTCTCCCTCGCAGTCTCCCTCGCTGTCACCCTCACTGTCTCCCTCGCTCTCTCCCTCGAAGTCTCTCTCGCAGTCTCTCTTGCTGTCTCCCTCGTATTCACCCTCCCTGTCTCTCTCGCGGTCTCTCTCGCTGTCTCCCTCCCTGTCTCTCGCAGTCTCCCTCGCTGTCTCTCTCGCAGTCTCCCTCGCAGTCTTCCTCACTGTCTGCCTCGCAGTCTCTCTCGCTGTCTCCATCGCTGTCTCGCTCGCTGTCTCCCTCGCAGTCTCTCTCGCTGTCTCTCTCCCAGTCTCTCTCGCTGTATCCCTCGCAGTCTCTCTCGCTGTCTCATACGCAGTCTCTCTCGCTTCCTCCCTCGCTGTCTCTCTCGCAGACTCTCTCGCTGTCTCTCTCGCAGTCTCTCTCGCCGCCTCTCTCGCCGCCTCTCTCACCGTCTCTCTCGCAGTCTCTCTCGCAGTCACTCTCGCCATCTCCCTCGCCGGCTCTCTCGCCATCTCTCTCGCCGTCTCTCTCGCAGTCTCTCTCGCTGTATCTCTCGCTGTCTCTCTCGCTGTCACCTTCGCTGACTCCTCGCTGTCTCCCTCGCAGTCTCTCTCGCAGTCTCTCTTGCTGTCTACCTCGCATTCACTCTCCCTGTCTCTCTCGCGGTCTCTCTCGCAGTCTCCCTCGCTGTCTCTCTCGCAGTCTCTCTCGCTGGAGTCCTCGCAGTCTCTCTCGCAGTCTCTCTCGCAGTCTCCCTCGCAGTCTCCCTCGCAGTCTCCCACGCAGTCTCCCTCGCAGTCTCCCTCACTGTCTGCCTCGCAGTCTCTCTCGCTGTCTCCCTCGCTGTCCCGCTCGCTGTCTCCCTCGCAGTCTATCTCGCTGTCTCTCTCCCAGTCTCTCTCGCAGTCACTCTCGCCATCTCCCTCGCCGGCTCTCTCGCCATCTCTCTCGCCGTCTCTCTCGCAGTCTCTCTTGCTTTCTCTCTCGCTGTCTCTCTCGCTGTCACCCTCGCTGTCTCCCTCGCTGTCTCCCTGGCAGTCTCTCTCGCTGTCTCTCTTGCTGTCTCCCTCGCATTCACTCTCCCTGTCTCTCTCGCGGTCTCTCTCGCTGTCTCCCTCCCTGTCTCTCGCAGTCTCCCTCGCCGTCTCTCTCGCAGTCTCTCTCGCTGTAGCCCTCGCAGTCCCTCTCGCAGTCTCTCTCGCAGTCTCACTCGCAGTCTCCCTCGCAGTGTCCCACGCAGTCTCCCGCGCAGTCTCCCTCACTGTCTGCCTCGCAGTCTCGCTCGCTGTCTCCCTCCCTGTCTCTCGCAGTCTCCCTCGCTGTCTCTCTCGCAGTCTCTCTCGCTGTAGACCTCGGAGTCTCTCTCGCAGTCTCTCTCGCAGTCTCCCTCGCAGTCTCCCTCGCAGTCTCCCACGCAGTCTCCCTCGCAGTCTCCCTCACTGTCTGCCTCGCAGTCTCTCTCGCTGTCTCCCTCACTGTCTGCCTCGCAGTCTCTCTCGCTGTCTCCCTCGCAGTCTCTCTCGTTGTCTCTCTCCCAGTCTCTCTCGCTGTCTCCCTCGCAGTCTCTCTCGCTGTCTCCCTCGCAGTCTCACTCGCTTTCTCCCTCGCTGTCTCTCTCGCAGTCTCTCTCGCTGTCTCTCTCGTAGTCTCTCTCGCCGCCTCTCTCGCAGTCTCCCTCGCAGTCTCCCTCACTGTCTGCCTCGCAGTCTCTCTCGCTGTCTCCCACGCTGTCTCGCTCGCTGTCACCCTCGCAGTCTCTCTCGCTGTCTCTCTCCCAGTCTCTCTCGCTGTCTCCCTCGCAGTCTCTCTCGCTGTCTCCCTCGCAGTCTCTCTCGCTTTCTCCCTCGCTGTCCCTCTCGCAGTCTCACTCGCCGTCTCTCTCGGAGTCTCCCTCGCAGTCACTCTCGCTATCTCCCTTGCAGTCTCTCTCGCTGTATCCATCGCTGTCTAACTCGCTGTCGACCTCGCATTCTCTCTCACAGTCTCTCTCGCTGTCCCTCTCGATGTCTTCCTCGCATTTCCTCTCGCAGTATCTCTCGCAGTCTCTCTCGCAGTCTCTCTCGCTGTCTCCATTGCAGTCTCCCTTGCAGCCTCCCTCGCTGTCTCCCTCGCCGTCTCCCTCGCTGTCTCCCTCGCAGTCTCCCTCGCTGTCTCCCTCGCTGTCTCCCTCGCTGTCTCCCTCGCTGTCTCTCCCGCTGTCTCCCTCGCAGTCTCGCTCGCTGTCTCTCTCGCAGTCTCTCTCGCTGTCTCTCTCACTGTCTCCCTCGCTGTCTCTCTCGCTGTCTCTCTCGCTGTCTCCATCGCTGTCTCCCTCGCTGTCTCTCTCGCAGTCTCCTTTGCAGTCTCTCTCGCTGTAGCCCTCGCAGTTTCTCTCGCAGTCTCTCGCAGTCTCCCTCGCTGTCTCCCTCGCATTTTCTCTCGCAGTCTCTCTCGTTATCTCCCTTGCAGTCTCTCTCGCTATCTGCATCGCTGTCTAACTCGCTGTCTACCTCGCATTCTCTCTCGCAGCCTCTCTCGCTGTCTCCCTCGCTGTCTCCCTCGCTGTCTCCCTCGCTGTCTTCCTCGCTGTTTCCCTCGCTGTCTCTCTCGCTGTCTCTCTCGCTGTCTCTCTCACTGTCTCCCTCGCTGTCTCTCTCGCTGTCTCTCTCGCTGACTCTCTCGCTGTCTCCCTCGCTGTCTCTCTCGCAGTCTCCCTTGCAGTCTCTCTCGCTGTAGCCCTCGCAGTCTCTCTCGCAGTCTCTCGCAGTCTCCCTCGCAGCCTCCTTCGCAGTCTCCCTCGCAGTCTCTCTCGCTGTCTCTCTCGCAGTCTCTCTCGCTGTCTACCTCGATGTCTCGGTCGCTGTCTCCCTTGCAGTCTCTCTCGCTGTCTCTCTCGCTGTCTCTCTCGCAGTCTCTCTCGCTGCCTCCCTCGCAGTCTCCCTCGCAGTCTTTCTCGCAGTCTCTCTCGCAGTCTCTCTCGCTGTCTCCCTCGCTGTCTCCCTCGCTGTCTCTCTCGCAGTCTCTCGCAGTCTCTCGCAGTCTCCCTCGCTGTCTCCCTCGCATTCTCCCTCGCAGTCTCCCTCGCAGTCTCTCTCGCAGTCTCCCTCGCTGTCTCTCTCGCTGTCTCCTTCGCTGTCTCTCGCAGTCTCCCTCGCAGTCTCTCTCTCACACTCTCTCACAGACTCTCTCGCTGTCTCTCTAGCAGTCTCTCTCGCCGCCTTTCTCGCCGCCTCTCTCGCCGTCCCACTCGTGGTCTCTCTCGCTGTCTCCCTCGCATTTTCTCTCGCAGGCTCTCTCGCTGTAGCCCTCGCAGTCTCTCTCGCAGTCTCTCTCGCAGTCTCCCTCGCAGTCTCCCTCGCAGTCTCCCACGCAGTCTCCCTCGCAGTCTCCCTCACTGTCAGCCTCGCAGTCTCTCTCGCTGTCTCCCTCGCTGTCTCGCTCGCTGTCTCCCTCGCTTTCTCTCTCGCTGTCTCTCTCCCAATCTCTCTCGCAGTCACTCTCGCCATCTCCCTCGCCGGCTCTCTCGCCATCTCTCTCGCCGTCTCTCTCGCAGCCTCTCTCGCTATCTCTCTCGCTGTCTCTCTCGCTCTCACCCTCGCTGTCTCCCTCGCTGTCTCCCTGGCAGTCACTCTCGCAGTCTCTCTTGCTGTCTCCCTCGCATTCACTCTCCCTGTCTCTCTCGCGGTCACTCTCGCTGTCTCCCTCCCTGTCTCTCGCAGTCTCCCTCGCCGTCTCTCTCGCAGTCTCTCTCGCTGTAGCCCTCGCAGTCTCTCTCGCAGTCTCTCTCGCAGTCTCTCTCGCAGTCTCCCTCGCAGTCTCCCACGCAGTCTCCCTCGCAGTCTCCCTCACTGTCTGCCTCGCAGTCTCTCTCGCTGTCTCCCTCCCTGTCTCTCGCAGTCTCCCTCGCTGTCTCTCTCGCAGTCTCTCTCGCTGTAGACCTCGCAGTCTCTCTCGCAGTCTCTCGCGCAGTCTCCCTCGCAGTCTCCCTCGCAGTCTACCACGCAGTCTCCCTCGCAGTCTCCCTCACTGTCTGCCTCGCAGTCTCTCTCGCTGTCTCCCTCGCTGTCTCGCTCGCTGTCTCCCTCGCAGTCTCTCTCGCTGTCTCTCTCCCAGTCTCTCTCGCTGTCTCCCTCGCAGTCTCTCTCGCTTTCTCCCTCGCTGTCTCTCTCGCAGTCTCTCTCGCTGTCTCTCTCGCAGTCTCTCTCGCCGCCTCTCTCGCAGTCTCCCTCGCAGTCTCCCTCACTGTCTGCCTCGCAGTCTCTCTCGCTGTCTCCCTCGCTGTCTCTCTCGCTGTCTCTCTCCCAGTCTCTCTCGCTGTCTCCCTCGCAGTCTCTCTCGCTGTGTACCTCGCAGTCTCTCTCGCTTTCTCCCTCGCTGTCTCTCTCGCAGTCTCTCTCGCCGTCTCTCTCGCTGTCTCCCTCGCATTTTCTCTCGCATTTTCTCTCGCAGCCTCTCTCGCAGTCACTCTCGCTATCTCCCTTGCAGTCTCTCTCGCTGTATCCATCGCTGTCTAACTCGCTGTCGACCTCGCATTCTCTCTCACAGTCTCTCTCGCTGTCTCTCTCGATGTCTCCCTCGCATTTTCTCTCGCAGTATCTCTCGCAGTCTCTCTCGCAGTCTCTCTCGCTGTCTCCTTTGCAGTCTCCCTTGCAGTCTCCCTCGCTGTCTCCCTCGCCGTCTCCCTCGCTGTCTCCCTCGCAGTCTCCCTCGCTGTCTCCCTCGCTGTCTCCCTCGATGTCTCCCTCGCTGTCTCCCTCGCAGTCTCTCCCGCTGTCTCCTTCGCAGTCTCGCTCGCTGTCTCTCTCGCAGTCTCTCTCGCTGTCTCTCTCACTGTCTCCCTCGCTGTCTCTCTCGCTGTCTCTCTCGCTGTCTCTATCGCTGTCTCCCTCGCTGTCTCTCTCGCAGTCTCCCTTGCAGTCTCTCTCGCTGTAGCCCTCGCAGTCTCTCTCGCAGTCTCTCGCAGTCTCCCTCGCTGTCTCCCTCGCTGTCTCTCTCGCTGTCTCCCTCGCATTCTCCCTCGCAGTCTCCCTCGCAGTCTCTCTCGCAGTCTCCCTCGCTGTCTCTCTCGCTGTCTCCCTCGCTGTCTCTCGCAGTCTCCCTCGCAGTCTCCCACGCAGTCTCTCTCGCTGTCTCCCTCGCATTTTCTCTCGCAGTCTTTCTCGCTATCTCCCTTGCAGTCTCTCTCGCTATCTGCATCGCTGTCTAACTCGCTGTCTACCTCGCATTCTCTCTCGCAGCCTCTCTCGCTGTCTCCCTCGCTGTCTCCCTCGCTGTCTCCCTCGCTGCCTTCCTCGCTGTTTCCCTCGCTGTCTCTCTCGCTGTCTCTCTCGCTGTCTCTCTCACTGTCTCCCTCGCTGTCTCTCTCGCTGTCTCCGTCGCTGACTCTATTGATGTCTACCTTGCTGTCTCTCTCGCAGTCTCCCATGCAGTCTCTCTCGCTGTCGCCCTCGCAGTCTCTCTCGCAGTCTCTCGCAGTCTCCCTCGCCGTCTCCTTCGCAGTCTCCCTCGCAGTCTCTTCGCTGTCTCTCTCGCAGTCTCTCTCGCTGTCTACCTCGATGTCTCGCTCGCTGTCTCCCTTGCAGTCTCTCTCGCTGTCTCTCTCGCTGTCTCCCTCGCAGTCTCTCTCGCTGTCTCACTCGCAGTCTCCCTCGCAGTCTCTCTCGCAGTCTCTCTCGCAGTCTCTCTCGCTGTCTCCCTCGCTATCTCCCTCGCTGTCTGTCTCGCAGTCTCTCGCAGTCTCTCGCAGTCTCCCTCGCTGTCTCCCTCGCATTCTCCCTCGCAGTCTCCCTCGCAGTCTCTCTCGCAGTCTCCCTCGCTGTCTCTCTCGCTGTCTCCCTCGCTGTCTCCCTCGCTGTCTCTCGCAGTCTCCCTCGCAGTCTCTCTCTCAGACTCTCTTACAGATTCTCTCGCTGTCTCTCCAGCAGTCTCTCTCGCCGCCTTTCTCGCCGCCTCTCTCGCCGTCCCTCTCGTGGTCTCTCTCGCTGTCTCCCTCGCATTTTCTCTCGCAGGCTCTCTCGCTGTAGCCCTCGAGTCTCTCTCGCAGTCTCTCTCGCAGTCTCCCTCGCAGTCTCCCTCGCAGTCTCCCACGCAGTCTCCCTCGCAGTCTCCCTCACTGTCTGCCACGCAGTCTCTCTCGCTGTCCCCCTCGCTGTCTCGCTCGCTGTCTCCCTCGCTTTCTCTCTCGCTGTCTCTCTCCCAGTCTCTCTCGCAGTCACTCTCGCCATCTCCCTCGCCGGCTCTCTCGCAATCTCTCTCGCCGTCTCTCTCGCAGTCTCTCTCGCTATCTCTCTCGCTCTCTCTCTCGCTGTCACCCTCGCTGTCTCCCTCGCTGTCTCCCTGGCAGTCTCTCTCGCAGTCTCTCTTGCTGTTTCCCTCGCATTCACTCTCGCAGTCTCTCTCGCAGTCTCTCTTGCTGTTTCCCTCGCATTCACTCTCGCTGTCTCTCTCGCAGTCTCTCTCGCTGTCTCCCTCCCTGTCTCTCGCAGTCTCCATCGCCGTCTCTCTCGCAGTCTCTCTCGCTGTAGCCCTCGCAGTCTCTCTCGCAGTCTCTCTCGCAGTCTCCCTCACTGTCTGCCTCGCAGTCTCTCTCGCTGTCTCCCTCCCTGTCTCTCGCATTCTCCCTCGCTGTCTCTCTCGCATTCTCTCTCGCTGTAGCCCTCGCAGTCTCTCTCGCAGTCTCTCTCGCAGTCTCCCTCGCAGTCTCCCTCGCAGTCTCCCACGCAGTCTCCCTCGCAGTCTCCCTCACTGTCTGCCTCGCAGTCTCTCTCGCTGTCTCCCTCGCTGTCTCGCTCACTGTCTCCCTCGCAGTCTCTCTCGCTGTCTCTCTCCCAGTCTCTCTCGCTGTCTCCCTCGCAGTCTCTCTCGCTTTCTCCCTCGCTGTCTCTCTCGCAGTCTCTCTCGCTGTCTCTCTCGCAGTCTCTCGCGCCGCCTCTCTCGCAGTCTCCCTCGCAGTCTCCCTCACTGTCTGCCTCGCAGTCTCTCTCGCTGCCTCCCTCGCTGTCTCGCTCGCTGTCTCCCTCGCAGTCTCTCTCGCTGGCTCTCTCCCAGTCTCTCTCGCTGTCTCCCTCGCAGTATCTCTCGCTGTCTCCCTCGCATTCTCTCTCGCTTTCGCCCTCGCTGTCTCTCTCGCAGTCTCTCTCGCCGTCTCTCTCGCTGTCTCCCTCGCATTTTCTCTCGCATTTTCTCTCGCAGTCTCTCTCGCAGTCACTCTCGCTATCTCCCTTGCAGTCTCTCTCGCTGTATCCATCGCTGTCTAACTCGCTTTCGACCTCGCATTCTCTCTCACAGTCTCTCTCGCTGTCTCTCTCGATGTCCCCCTCGCATTTTCTCTCGCAGTATCTCTCGCAGTCTCTCTCGCAGTCTCTCTCGCTGTCTCCATTGCAGTCTCCCTTGCAGTCTCCCTCGCTGTCTCCCTCACTATCTCCCTCGCTGTCTCCCTCGCAGTCTTTCTCGATGTCTATCGCTGTCTCTCGTTGTCTCTCTCGCTGTCTCCCTCGCAGTCTCTCGCTGTCTCCGTCGCTGTCTCCCTCGCAGTCTCCCTCGCAGTCTCCCTCGCAGTCTCTCTCGCAGTCTCACTCGCTGTCTCCTTCGCTGTATCCCTCGCTGTCTCTCTCGCAGTCTCCCTCGCTGACTCCCTCACTGTCCCTCTCGCAGTCTCTCTCGATGTCTCCTCGGCTGTCTCCCTCGCTGTCTCCCTCGAAGTCTCTCTCGCAGTCTCCCTCGCAGTCTCTCTCGCAGTCTCCCTCGCAGTCTCTCTCGCTGTCTCCCTCGCTGCCTCCCTCGGTGTCTGCTTCGCTGTCTCCCTCGCTGTCTCCCTCGCTGTCTAACTCGCTGTCTCTCTCGCTGTCTCTCTCGCTGTCTCTCTCGCTGTCTCGCTCGCTGTCTCCCTCGCAGTCTCTCTCGCAGTCTCTCCCGCAATCTCTCTGGCTGTCTCTCTATCAGTCTCTCTCGCAGTCTCTCTCGCAGTCTCTCTCGCCGTCTCTCTCGCTGTCTCCCTCGCTGTCTCCCTCGCTGTCCCCCTCGAAGTCTCTCTCGCTGTCTCTCTCGCAATCTCTCTGGCTGTCTCTCTATCAGTCTCTCTCGCAGTCTCTCTCGCCGTCTCTCTCGCAGTCTACCTCGCTGTCTCCCTCGCTGTCTACCTCGCTGTCTCTCTCGCAGTCTCTCTCGCTGTCTCCGTCGCTGACTCCCTCGCAGTCTCCCTCGCAGTCTCCCTCGCTGTCTCGATCGCTGTCTCCCTCGCCGTCTCTCTCGCAGTCTCTCTCGCAGTCTCTCTCGCTGTCTCCCTCGCAGTCTCTCCCGCCGTCTCACTCGCTGTCTCCCTCGCTGTCTCCCTCGCTGTCTCTCTCGCAGTCTCCCTCGCTGTCTCTCTCGCTGTCTCCCTCGCTGCCGCCCTCGGTGTCTGCCTCGGTGCCTCTCTCGCTGTCTCCCTCGCTGTCTAACTCGCTGTCTCTCGCGATGTCTCTCTCGCTGTCTGCTTCGCTGTCTCCATCGCTGTCTCTCTTGCTGTCTCTCGGCGTCTCTCACTGCCTCCCTCGCTGTCTCTCTCGCTCTCTCTCGCTGTCTCTCTCGCTGTCACCCTCGCAGTCTCTCTCGCTGTCTCCTTCGCTGTCTCCCTCGCTGTCTCCCTCGCTGTCTCTCTCGCTGTCTCTCGCTGCCTCCCTCGCTGTCTCTTTCGCTCTCTCTCGCTGTCTCTCTCGCAGCCTCTCTCGCAGTCTCACTCGCTGTCTCCCTCGCTCTCTCCCTCGCTGTCTCTCTCGCAGTCTCTCTCGCAGTCACTCTCGCCGTCTCTCTCGCCGTCTCCCTCGCCGTCTCTCTCGCAGTCTCTCTCGCAGTCTCTCTCGCAGTCTCTCTCGCCGTCTCCCTCGCCGACTTCCTCACTGTCTCTCTCGCAGTCACTCTCGCTGTCTCCTTGGCTGTCTCACTCGCTGTCTCCCTCGCTGTCTCCCTCGCTGTCTCCCTCGCTGTCTACATCGCTGTCTCTCTTGCAGTCTCTCTCACTGTCTCTCTCGCTGTCTCCGTCGCTGTCTCCCTTGCAGTCTCTGTCGCTGTCTCCCACGCAGTCTCTCTCGCTGTCTCCCTCGCTTTCTCCCTCGCTGTCTCCCTCGCTGTCTCTCTCTCTGTCTCCCTTGCTGTGTCCCTCGCTGTCTCCTTCACTGTCTCCCTCGCAGTCTCTTTCGCTCTCTCTCTCGCTGTCTCTCTCGCAGTCTCTCTCGCCGTCTCTCTCGCCGTCTCCCTCGCTGACTCCCTCACTGTCTCTCTCGCAGTCACTCTCGCTGTCTCCTCGGCTGTCTCCCTCGCTGTCTACATCGCTGTCTCTCTCGCAGTCTCTCTCACTGTCTCTCTCGCTGTCTCCGTCGCTGTCTCCCTTGCAGTCTCTGTCACTGTCTCCCTCGCAGACTCTCTCGCTGTCTCCCTCGCTTTCTCCCTCGCTGTCTCCCTCGCTGTCTCTCTCTCTGTCTCCCTTGCTGTGTCCCTCGCAGTCTCTTTCGCTCTCTCTCTCGCTGTCTCACTCGCTGTCTCCATCGCTGTCTCTGTCGCTGTCTCTCTCGCAGTCTCTCGCTGTCTTTCGCTGTCTTTCTCGCTGTCTCCCACGCTGTCTCCCTTGCTGTCTCCAGCAGTCTCTCTCGCTGTCTCTCTTGCAGACTCCCTCGCAGTCTCTCTCGAAGTCTGTCTCGCTGTCTCCCTCGCTGTCTCCCTCGCTGTCTCCCTCGCTATCTCCCTCACTGTCTCCCTCGCTGTCTCCCTCGCAGTCTCTCTTGCAGTCTCTCTCGCAGTCTCTCTCGCTGTCTCTCTTGCAGACTGCCTCACAGTCTCTCTCGCAGTCTCTTTCGCTGTCTCCCTCGCTGTCTCTCTCTCTGTCTCCCTCGCTGTCTCCCTCGCAGTCTTTCTCGATGTCTCTCTCGCTGTCTCTCACTGTCTCCCTCGCTGTCTCCCTCGCTGTCTCCCTCGCTGACTCCCTCGCTGTCTCTCTCGATGTCTATCGCTGTCTCTCGTTGTCTCTCTCGCTGTCTCCCTCGCAGTCTCTCGCTGTCTTTCGCTGTCTCTCTCGCTATCTCCCACGCTGTCTCCCTAGCTGTCTCTAGCAGTCTCTCTCGCTGTCTCTCTCGCAGACTCCCTCGCAGTCTCTCTTGCAGTCTCACTCGGTGTCTCCCTCGCAGTCTCCCTCACAGTCTCCCTCGCTGTCTCGCTCGCTGTCTCTCTCGCTGTCTCGCTCGCTGTCTCTCTCGCTGTCACCCTCGCAGTCTCTGTCGCTGGCTCCCTCGCAGTCTCTCTCGCTGTCTCCCTCGCTGTCTCCCTCGCTTTCTCTCTCGCGGTCTCTCTCGCAGTCTCTCTCGCTGTCTCCCTCGCAGTCTCTCCCGCCGTCTCACTCGCTGTCTCCCTCGCTGTCTCCCTCGCTGTCTCTCTCGCAGTCTCCCTCGCTATCTCTCTCGCTGTCTCCCTCGCTGCCTCCCTCGGTGTCTGCCTCGGTGCCTCTCTCGCTGTCTCCCTCGCTGTCTAACTCGCTGTCTCTCGCGCTGTCTCTCTCGCTGTCTGCTTCGCTGTCTCCATCGCTGTCTCTCTTGCTGTCTCTCGCCGTCTCTCGCTGCCTCCCTCGCTCTCTCTCTCGCTCTCTCTCGCTGTCTCTCTCGCTGTCACCCTCGCAGTCTCTCTCGCTGTCTCCTTCGCTGTCTCCCTCGCTGTCTCCCTCGCTGTCTCTCTCGCTGTCTCTCGCTGCCTCCCTCGCTGTCTCTATCGCTCTCTCTCGCTGTCTCTCTCGCTGTCACCCACGCTGTCTCTCTCGCAGCCTCTCTCGCAGTCTCACTCGCTGTCTCCCTCTCTGTCTCTCTCGCAGTCTCTCTCGCTGTCTCCCTCGCAGTCTCTCCCGCCGTCTCACTCGCTGTCTCCCTCGCTGTCTCCCTCACTGTCTCTCTCGCAGTCTCCCTCGCTGTCTCTCTCGCTGTCTCCCTCGCTGCCTCCCTCGGTGTCTGCCTCGGTGCCTGTCTCGCTGTCTCCCTCGCTGTCTAACTCGCTGTCTCTCGCGCTGTCTCTCTCGCTGTCTGCTTCGCTGTCTCCATCGCTGTCTCTCTTGCTGTCTCTCGCCGTCTCTCGCTGCCTCCCTCGCTGTCTCTCACGCTCTCTCTCGCTGTCTCTCTCGCTGTCACCCTCGCAGTCTCTCTCGCTGTCTCCTTCACTGTCTCCCTCGCTGTCTCCCTCGCTGTCTCTCTCGCTGTCTCCGTCGCTGTTTCCTTCGCTGTTTCCCTCGCAGTCTCTCACGCAGTCTCTCTCGCTGTCTCTCTCGCTGTCTCTCTCGCTGTCCCCCTCGCTGCCCCCCTCGCTGTCCCCCTCGCTGTCCCCCTCGCAGTCTCTCGCTGTCTCCCTCGCTGTCTCTCTCGCTGTCTCCGTCGCTGTCTCCCTTGCAGTCTCTGACACTGTCTCCCTCGCAGACTCTCTCGCTGTCTCCCTCGCTTTCTCCCTCGCTGTCTCCCTCGCTGTCTCTCTCTCTGTCTCCCTTGCTGTGTCCCTCGCTGTCTCCTTCACTGTCTCCCTCGCAGTCTCTTTCGCTCTCTCTCTCGCTGTCTCACTCGCTGTCTCCATCGCTGTCTCTGTCGCTGTCTCTCTCGCAGTCTCTCGCTGTCTTTCGCTGTCTTTCTCGCTGTCTCCCACGCTGTCTCCCTTGCTGTCTCCAGCAGTCTCTCTCGCTGTCTCTCTTGCAGACTCCCTCGCAGTCTCTCTCGAAGTCTGTCTCGCTGTCTCCCTCGCTGTCTCCCTCGCTGTCTCTCTCTGTCTCCCTCGCTGTCTCCCTCGCTATCTCCCTCGCTGTCTCCCTCGCTGTCTCCCTCGCAGTCTCCCTCGCTCTCTCTCGCTGTCTCTCTCGCTGTCACCCTCGCAGTCTCTCTCGCTGTCTCCTTCGCTGTCTCCCTCGCTGTCTCCCTCGCTGTCTCTCTCGCTGTCTCTCGCTGCCTCCCTCGCTGTCTCTCTCCCTCTCTCTCGCTGTCTCTCTCGCAGCCTCTCTCGCAGTCTCACTCGCTGTCTCCCTCGCTCTCTCCCTCGCTGTCTCTCTCGCAGTCTCTCTCGCAGTCACTCTCGCCGTCTCTCTCGCCGTCTCCCTCGCCGTCTCTCTCGCAGTCTCTCTCGCAGTCTCTCTCGCAGTCTCTCTCGCCTTCTCCCGCGCCGACTTCCTCACTGTCTCTCTCGCAGTCACTCTCGCTGTCTCCTTGGCTGTCTCCCTCGCTGTCTCCCTCGAAGTCTCTCTCGCAGTCTCACTCGCTGTCTCCCTCGCTGTCTCCCTCGCTGTCTCCCTCGCTGTCTACATCGCTGTCTCTCTTGCAGTCTCTCTCACTGTCTCTCTCGCTGTCTCCCTCGCTGCCTCTCTTGCCGTCTCCCTCGCTGTCTCTCTCGCAGTCTCCCTCGCTTTCTCTTGCAGTTTCTCTCGCTGACTCTCTCGCAGTCTCCCTCGCAGTCTCTCTCGCTGTCTCCCTCACTGCCTCCCTCGGTGTCTGCCTCACTGTCTCCCTCTCTGTCTCCCTCGCTGTCTAACTCGCTGTCTCTCTCGCTGTCTCCATCGCTGTCTAGCTGGCTGTCTCCCTCGCTGACTCCCTCACTGTCTCTCTCGCAGTCTCTCTCGCAGTCTCTCTCGCTTCTCTCTCGCTGTCTCCTCGGCTGTCTCCCTCGCTGTCTCCCTCGAAGTCTCTCTCGCAGTCTCCCTCGCAGTCTCCTTCGCTGTATCCCTCGCTGTCTCTCTCGCAGTCTCCCTCGCTTTCTCTAGCAGTCTCTCTCGCTGACTCTCTCGCAGTCTCCCTCGCAGTCTCTCTCGCTGTATCCCTCGCTGCCTCCCACGGTGTCTGCTTCGCTGTCTCCCTCGCTGTCTCCCTCGCTGTCTCTCTCGCTGTCACCCACGCTGTCTCTCTCGCAGCCTCTCTCGCAGTCTCACTCGCTGTCTCCCTCGCTCTCTCCCTCGCTGTCTCTCTCGCAGTCTCTCTCGCAGTCACTCTCGCCGCCTCTCTCGCTGTCTCCCTCGCCGTCTCTCTCGCAGTCTCTCTCGCAGTCTCTCTCGCAGTCTCTCTCGCCGTCTCCCTCGCCGACTTCCTCACTGTCTCTCTCGCAGTCACTCTCGCTGTCTCCTTGGCTGTCTCCCTCGCTGTCTCCCTCGAAGTCTCTCTCGCAGTCTCACTCGCTGTCTCCCTCGCTGTCTCCCTCGCTGTCTCCCTCGCTGTCTACATCGCTGTCTCTCTCGCAGTCTCTCTCACTGTCTCTCTCGCTGTCTCCGTCTCTGTCTCCCTTGCAGTCTCTGTCGCTGTCTCCCACGCAGTCTCTCTCGCTGTCTCCCTCGCTTTCTCCCTCGCTGTCTCCCTCGCAGTCTCACTCGCTGTCTCCCTCGCTGTCTCCCTCGCTGTCTCCCTCTCTGTCTACATCGCTGTCTCTCTTGCAGTCTCTCTCACTGTCTCTCTCGCTGTCTCCGTCGCTGTCTCCGTCGCTGTCTCCCACGCAGTCTCTCTCGCTGTCTCCCTCGCTTTCTCCCTCGCTGTCTCCCTCGCTGACTCTCTCTCTGTCTCCCTTGCTGTGTCCCTCGCTGTCTCCTTCACTGTCTCCCGCGCAGTCTCTTTCGCTCTCTCTCTCGCTGTCTCTCTCGCAGTCTCTCTCGCCGTCTCTCTCGCCGTCTCCCTCGCTGACTCCCTCACTGTCTCTCTCGCAGTCACTCTCGCTGTCTCCTCGGCTGTCTCCCTCGCTGTCTACATCGCTGTCTCTCTCGCAGTCTCTCTCACTGTCTCTCTCGCTGTCTCTGTCGCTGTCTCCCTTGCAGTCTCTGTCACTGTCTCCCTCGCAGACTCTCTCGCTGTCTCCCTCGCTTTCTCCCTCGCTGTCTCCCTCGCTGTCTCTCTCTCTGTCTCCCTTGCTGTGTCCCTCGCTGTCTCCTTCACTGTCTCCCTCGCAGTCTCTTTCGCTCTCTCTCTCGCTGTCTCACTCGCTGTCTCCATCGCTGTCTCTGTCGCTGTCTCTCTCGCAGTCTCTCGCTGTCTTTCGCTGTCTTTCTCGCTGTCTCCCACGCTGTCTCCCTTGCTGTCTCCAGCAGTCTCTCTCGCTGTCTCTCTTGGAGAATCCCTCGCAGTCTCTCTCGAAGTCTGTCTCGCTGTCTCCCTCGCTGTCTCCCTCGCTGTCTCCCTCGCTATCTCCCTCGCTGTCTCCCTCGCTGTCTCCCTCGCAGTCTCCCTTGCAGTCTCTCTCGCAGTCTCTCTCGCTGTCTCTCTTGCAGACTGCCTCACAGTCTCTCTCGCAGTCTCTTTCGCTGTCTCCCTCGCTGTCTCTCTCTCTGTCTCCCTCGCTGTCTCCCTCACTATCTCCCTCGCTGTCTCCCTCGCAGTCTTTCTCGATGTCTCTCTCGCTGTCTCTCACTGTCTCCCTCGCTGTCTCCCTCGCTGTCTCCCTCGCTGACTCCCTCGCTGTCTCTCTCGATGTCTATCGCTGTCTTTCGCTGTCTCTCTCGCTATCTCCCACGCTGTCTCCCTAGCTGTCTCTAGCAGTCTCTCTCGCTGTCTCTCTCGCAGACTCCCTCGCAGTCTCTCTTGCAGTCTCACTCGGTGTCTCCCTCGCAGTCTCCCTCACAGTCTCCCTCGCTGTCTCGCTCGCTGTCTCTCTCGCTGTCTCGCTCGCTGTCTCTCTCGCTGTCACCCTCGCAGTCTCTGTCGCTGGCTCCCTCGCAGTCTCTCTCGCTGTCTCCCTCGCTGTCTCCCTCGCTGTCTCTCTCGCAGTCTCTCTCGCAGTCTCTCTCGCTGTCTCCCTCGCAGTCTCTCCCGCCGTCTCACTCGCTGTCTCCCTCGCTGTCTCCCTCGCTGTCTCTCTCGCAGTCTCCCTCGCTATCTCTCTCGCTGTCTCCCTCGCTGCCTCCCTCGGTGTCTGCCTCGGTGCCTCTCTCGCTGTCTGCTTCGCTGTCTCCATCGCTGTCTCCCTCGAAGTCTCTCTCGCAGTCTCACTCGCTGTCTCCCTCGCTGTCTAACTCGCTGTCTCTCGCGCTGCCTCTCTCGCTGTCTGCTTCGCTGTCTCCATCGCTGTCTCTCTTGCTGTCTCTCGCCGTCTCTCGCTGCCTCCCTCGCTCTCTCTCGCTCTCTCTCGCTGTCTCTCTCGCTGTCACCCTCGCAGTCTCTCTCGCTGTCTCCTTCGCTGTCTCCCTCGCTGTCTCCCTCGCTGTCTCTCTCGCTGTCTCTCGCTGCCTCCCTCGCTGTCTCTCTCGCTCTCTCTCGCTGTCACCCTCGCAGTCTCTCTCGCTGTCTCCTTCGCTGTCTCCCTCGCTGTCTCCCTCGCTGTCTCTCTCGCTGTCTCCGTCGCTGTTTCCCTCGCTGTTTCCCTCGCAGTCTCTCACGCAGTCTCTCTCGCTGTCTCTCTCGCTGTCTCTCTCGCTGTCCCCCTCGCAGCCCCCCTCGCTGTCCCCCTCGCTGTCCCCCTCGCAGTCTCTCGCTGTCTCCCTCGCAGTCTCTCTCCCTATCTCCCTCGCTGTCTCTCTCGCTGTCTCCGTCGCTGTCTCCCTTGCAGTCTCTGTCACTGTCTCCCTCGCAGACTCTCTCGCTGTCTCCCTCGCTTTCTCCCTCGCTGTCTCCCTCGCTTTCTCTCTCTCTGTCTCCCTTGCTGTGTCCCTCGCTGTCTCCTTCACTGTCTCCCTCGCAGTCTCTTTCGCTCTCTCTCTCGCTGTCTCACTCGCTGTCTCCATCGCTGTCTCTGTCGCTGTCTCTCTCGCAGTCTCTCGCTGTCTTTCGCTGTCTTTCTCGCTGTCTCCCACGCTGTCTCCCTTGCTGTCTCCAGCAGTCTCTCTCGCTGTCTCTCTTGCAGACTCCCTCGCAGTCTCTCTCGAAGTCTGTCTCGCTGTCTCCCTCGCTGTCTCCCTCGCTGTCTCTCTCTCTGTCTCCCTCGCTGTCTCCCTCGCTATCTCCCTCGCTGTCTCCCTCGCTGTCTCCCTCGCAGTCTCCCTTGCAGTCTCTCTCGCAGTCTCTCTCGCTGTCTCTCTTGCAGACTGCCTCACAGTCTCTCTCGCAGTCTCTTTCGCTGTCTCCCTCGCTGTCTCTCTCTCTGTCTCCCTCGCTGTCTCCCTCACTATCTCCCTCGCTGTCTCCCTCGCAGTCTTTCTCGATGTCTCTCTCGCTGTCTCTCACTGTCTCCCTCGCTGTCTCCCTCGCTGTCTCCCTCGCTGACTCCCTCGCTGTCTCTCTCGATGTCTATCGCTGTCTCTCGTTGTCTCTCTCGCTGTCTCCCTCGCAGTCTCTCGCTGTCTTTCGCTGTCTCTCTCGCTATCTCCCACGCTGTCTCCCTCGCTGTCTCTAGCAGTCTCTCTCGCTGTCTCTCTCGCAGACTCCCTCGCAGTCTCTCTTGCAGTCTCACTCGGTGTCTCCCTCGCAGTCTCCCTCACAGTCTCCCTCGCTGTCTCGCTCGCTGTCTCTCCCGCTGTCTCGCTCGCTGTCTCTCTCGCTGTCACCCTCGCAGTCTCTGTCGCTGGCTCCCTCGCAGTCTCTCTCGCTGTCTCCCTCGCTGTCTCCCTCGCTGTCTCTCTCGCAGTCTCTCTCGCAGTCTCTCTCGCTGTCTCCCTCGCAGTCTCTCCCGCCGTCTCACTCGCTGTCTCCCTCGCTGTCTCTCTCGCAGTCTCCCTCGCTATCTCTCTCGCTGTCTCCCTCGCTGCCTCCCTCGGTGTCTGCCTCGGTGCCTCTCTCGCTGTCTCCCTCGCTGTCTAACTCGCTGTCTCTCGCGCTGTCTCTCTCGCTGTCTGCTTCGCTGTCTCCATCGCTGTCTCTCTTGCTGTCTCTCGCCGTCTCTCGCTGCCTCCCTCGCTGTCTCTCTTGCTCTCTCTCGCTGTCTCTCTCGCTGTCACCCTCGCAGTCTCTCTCGCTGTCTCCTTCGCTGTCTCCCTCGCTGTCTCCCTCGCTGTCTCTCTCGCTGTCTCTCGCTGCCTCCCTCGCTGTCTCTCTCGCTCTCTCTCGCTGTCTCTCTCGCTGTCACCCACGCTGTCTCTCTCGCAGCCTCTCTCGCAGTCTCACTCGCTGTCTCCCTCGCTGTCTCTCTCGCAACCTCTCTCGCAGTCTCACTCGCTGTCTCCCTCGCTGTCTCTCTCGCAGTCTCTCTCGCTGTCTCCCTCGCAGTCTCTCCCGCCGTCTCACTCGCTGTCTCCCTCGCTGTCTCCCTCGCTGTCTCTCTCGCAGTCTCCCTCGCTATCTCTCTCGCTGTCTCCCTCGCTGCCTCCCTCGGTGTCTGCCTCGGTGCCTGTCTCGCTGTCTCCCTCGCTGTCTAACTCACTGTCTCTCGCGCTGTCTCTCTCGCTGTCTCTCGCCGTCTCTCGCTGCCTCCCTCGCTGTCTCTCTCGCTCTCTCTCGCTGTCTCTCTCGCTGTCACCCTCGCAGTCTCTCTCGCTGTCTCCTTCGCTGTCTCCCTCGCTGTCTCCCTCGCTGTCTCTCTAGCTGTTTCCCTCGCAGTCTCTCTCACTGTCTCTCTCGCTGTCTCCGTCGCTGTTTCCCTCGCTGTTTCCCTCGCAGTCTCTCACGCAGTCTCTCTCGCTGTCTCTCTCGCTGTCTCTCTCGCTGTCCCCCTCGCTGCCCCCCTCGCTTTCCCCCTCGCTGTCCCCCTCGCAGTCTCTCGCTGTCTCCCTCGCAGTCTCTCTCCCTATCTCCCTCGCTGTCTCCATCGCTGTCTCCATCGCTGTCTCCCTCGCAGTCGCTCTCGCAGTCTCTCTCGCTGTCTCCCTCGCTCTCTCCCTCGCTGTCTCCCTCGCAGTCTCTCTCGCAGTCTCTCTCGCAGTCTCTCTCGCTGTATCCCTCGCCGTCTCCCTCGCCGTCTCCCTCGCCGTCTGCCTCGCTGTCTCCCTCGCTGTCTCCCTCGCAGTCACACTCGCAGTCTCTCTCGCTGTCTCTCTCGCTGTCTCGCTTGCTGTCTCCCTCGCAGTATCTCTCGCTGTCTCTCTCGCGGTCTCTCTCGCTGTCTCTCTCGCAGTCTCCCTCGCAGTCTCTCTCGCAGTCTCTCTCGCTGTCTCCCTCGCAGTCTCTCTCGCTGTCACCCTCGCAGTCTCTCTCGCAGTCTCGCTCGCTGTCTCCCTCGCAGTCTCCCTCGCAGTCTCTCTCGCAGTCTCTCTCGCAGTCTCTCTCGCAGTCTTTTGCAGTCTCTCGCAGTCTCCCTGGCTGTCTCTCTCGCAGTCTCTCTCCCAGTCTCTTTTGTTGTCTCCTTCGCATTCTCCCTCGCAGTCTCCCTCGCTGTCTCCCTCGCAGTCTCTCTCGCAGTTTCTCTCGCAGTCTCTCTTGCTGTCTCTCTCGCTGTCTCTCTCGCAGTCTCTCTCGCAGTCTCTCTCGCTGTCTCCCTTGCCGTCTCTCTCGCTGTCTCCCTCGCTGCCTCTCTTGCCGTCTCCCTCGCTGTCTCTCTCGCAGTCTCCCTCGCTTTCTCTTGCAGTTTCTCTCGCTGACTCTCTCGCAGTCTCCCTCGCAGTCTCTCTCGCTGTCTCCCTCACTGCCTCCCTCGGTGTCTGCCTCGCTGTCTCCCTCTCTGTCTCCCTCGCTGTCTAACTCGCTGTCTCTCTCGCTGTCTCCATCGCTGTCTATCTGGCTGTCTCCCTCGCTGACTCCCTCACTGTCTCTCTCGCAGTCTCTCTCGCAGTCTCTCTCGCTTCTCTCTCGCTGTCTCCTCGGCTGTCTCCCTCGCTGTCTCCCTCGAAGTCTCTCTCGCAGTCTCCCTCGCAGTCTCCTTCGCTGTATCCCTCGCTGTCTCTCTCGCAGTCTCCCTCGCTTTCTCTAGCAGTCTCTCTCGCTGACTCTCTCGCAGTCTCCCTCGCAGTCTCTCTCGCTGTATCCCTCGCTGCCTCCCACGGTGTCTGCTTCGCTGTCTCCCTCGCTGTCTCCCTCGCTGTCTCTCTCGCTGTCACCCACGCTGTCTCTCTCGCAGCCTCTCTCGCAGTCTCACTCGCTGTCTCCCTCGCTCTCTCCCTCGCTGTCTCTCTCGCAGTCTCTCTCGCAGTCACTCTCGCCGCCTCTCTCGCTGTCTCCCTCGCCGTCTCTCTCGCAGTCTCTCTCGCAGTCTCTCTCGCAGTCTCTCTCGCCGTCTCCCTCGCCGACTTCCTCACTGTCTCTCTCGCAGTCACTCTCGCTGTCTCCTTGGCTGTCTCCCTCGCTGTCTCCCTCGAAGTCTCTCTCGCAGTCTCACTCGCTGTCTCCCTCGCTGTCTCCCTCGCTGTCTCCCTCGCTGTCTACATCGCTGTCTCTCTCGCAGTCTCTCTCACTGTCTCTCTCGCTGTCTCCGTCTCTGTCTCCCTTGCAGTCTCTGTCGCTGTCTCCCACGCAGTCTCTCTCGCTGTCTCCCTCGCTTTCTCCCTCGCTGTCTCCCTCGCAGTCTCACTCGCTGTCTCCCTCGCTGTCTCCCTCGCTGTCTCCCTCGCTGTCTACATCGCTGTCTCCCTTGCAGTCTCTGTCGCTGTCTCCCACGCAGTCTCTCTCGCTGTCTCCCTCGCTTTCTCCCTCGCTGTCTCCCTCGCTGACTCTCTCTCTGTCTCCCTTGCTGTGTCCCTCGCTGTCTCCTTCACTGTCTCCCGCGCAGTCTCTTTCGCTCTCTCTCTCGCTGTCTCTCTCGCAGTCTCTCTCGCCGTCTCTCTCGCCGTCTCCCTCGCTGACTCCCTCACTGTCTCTCTCGCAGTCACTCTCGCTGTCTCCTCGGCTGTCTCCCTCGCTGTCTACATCGCTGTCTCTCTCGCAGTCTCTCTCACTGTCTCTCTCGCTGTCTCTGTCGCTGTCTCCCTTGCAGTCTCTGTCACTGTCTCCCTCGCAGACTCTCTCGCTGTCTCCCTCGCTTTCTCCCTCGCTGTCTCCCTCTCTGTTTCTCTCTCTGTCTCCCTTGCTGTGTCCCTCGCTGTCTCCTTCACTGTCTCCCTCGCAGTCTCTTTCGCTCTCTCTCTCGCTGTCTCACTCGCTGTCTCCATCGCTGTCTCTGTCGCTGTCTCTCTCGCAGTCTCTCGCTGTCTTTCGCTGTCTTTCTCGCTGTCTCCCACGCTGTCTCCCTTGCTGTCTCCAGCAGTCTCTATCGCTGTCTCTCTTGGAGAATCCCTCGCAGTCTCTCTCGAAGTCTGTCTCGCTGTCTCCCTCGCTGTCTCCCTCGCTGTCTCCCTCGCTATCTCCCTCGCTGTCTCCCTCGCTGTCTCCCTCGCAGTCTCTCTTGCAGTCTCTCTCGCTCGCAGTCTCTCTCGCTGTCTCTCTTGCAGACTGCCGCACAGTCTCTCTCGCAGTCTCTTTCGCTGTCTCCCTCGCTGTCTCTCTCTCTGTCTCCCTCGCTGTCTCCCTCACTATCTCCCTCGCTGTCTCCCTCGCAGTCTTTCTCGATGTCTCTCTCGCTGTCTCTCACTGTCTCCCTCGCTGTCTCCCTCGCTGTCTCCCTCGCTGACTCCCTCGCTGTCTCTCTCGATGTCTATCGCTGTCTCTCGTTGTCTCTCTCGCTGTCTCCCTCGCAGTCTCTCGCTGTCTTTCGCTGTCACTCTCGCTATCTCCCACGCTGTCTCCCTAGCTGTCTCTAGCAGTCTCTCTCGCTGTCTCTCTCGCAGACTCCCTCGCAGTCTCTCTTGCAGTCTCACTCGGTGTCTCCCTCGCAGTCTCCCTCACAGTCTCCCTCGCTGTCTCGCTCGCTGTCTCTCTCGCTGTCTCGCTCGCTGTCTCTCTCGCTGTCACCCTCGCAGTCTCTGTCGCTGGCTCCCTCGCAGTCTCTCTCGCTGTCTCCCTCGCTGTCTCCCTCGCTGTCTCTCTCGCAGTCTCTCTCGCAGTCTCTCTCGCTGTCTCCCTCGCAGTCTCTCCCGCCGTCTCACTCGCTGTCTCCCTCGCTGTCTCCCTCGCTGTCTCTCTCGCAGTCTCCCTCGCTATCTCTCTCGCTGTCTCCCTCGCTGCCTCCCTCGGTGTCTGCCTCGGTGCCTCTCTCGCTGTCTCCCTCGCTGTCTAACTCGCTGTCTCTCGCGCTGTCTCTCTCGCTGTCTGCTTCGCTGTCTCCATCGCTGTCTCTCTTGCTGTCTCTCGCCGTCTCTCGCTGCCTCCCTCGCTCTCTCTCTCGCTCTCTCTCGCTGTCTCTCTCGCTGTCGCCCTCGCAGTCTCTCTCGCTGTCTCCTTCGCTGTCTCCCTCGCTGTCTCCCTCGCTGTCTCTCTCGCTGTCTCTCGCTGCCTCCCTCGCTGTCTCTCTCGCTCTCTCTCGCTGTCTCTCTCGCTGTCACCCACGCTGTCTCTCTCGCAGCCTCTCTCGCAGTCTCACTCGCTGTCTCCCTCGCTGTCTCTCTCGCAGTCTCTCTCGCTGTCTCCCTCGCAGTCTCTCCCGCCGTCTCACTCGCTGTCTCCCTCGCTGTCTCCCTCGCTGTCTCTCTCGCAGTCTCCCTCGCTGTCTCTCTCGCTGTCTCCCTCGCTGCCTCCCTCGGTGTCTGCCTCGGTGCCTGTCTCGCTGTCTCCCTCGCTGTCTAACTCGCTGTCTCTCGCGCTGTCTCTCTCGCTGTCTGCTTCGCTGTCTCCATCGCTGTCTCTCTCGCAGTCTCTTTCGCTGTCTCCCTCGCTGTCTCTCTCTCTGTCTCCCTCGCTGTCTCCCTCACTATCTCCCTCGCTGTCTCCCTCGCAGTCTTTCTCGATGTCTCTCTCGCTGTCTCTCACTGTCTCCCTCGCTGTCTCCCTCGCTGTCTCCCTCGCTGACTCCCTCGCTGTCTCTCTCGATGTCTATCGCTGTCTCTCGTTGTCTCTCTCGCTGTCTCCCTCGCAGTCTCTCGCTGTCTTTCGCTGTCACTCTCGCTATCTCCCACGCTGTCTCCCTAGCTGTCTCTAGCAGTCTCTCTCGCTGTCTCTCTCGCAGACTCCCTCGCAGTCTCTCTTGCAGTCTCACTCGGTGTCTCCCTCGCAGTCTCCCTCACAGTCTCCCTCGCTGTCTCGCTCGCTGTCTCTCTCGCTGTCTCGCTCGCTGTCTCTCTCGCTGTCACCCTCGCAGTCTCTGTCGCTGGCTCCCTCGCAGTCTCTCTCGCTGTCTCCCTCGCTGTCTCCCTCGCTGTCTCTCTCGCAGTCTCTCTCGCAGTCTCTCTCGCTGTCTCCCTCGCAGTCTCTCCCGCCGTCTCACTCGCTGTCTCCCTCGCTGTCTCCCTCGCTGTCTCTCTCGCAGTCTCCCTCGCTATCTCTCTCGCTGTCTCCCTCGCTGCCTCCCTCGGTGTCTGCCTCGGTGCCTCTCTCGCTGTCTCCCTCGCTGTCTAACTCGCTGTCTCTCGCGCTGTCTCTCTCGCTGTCTGCTTCGCTGTCTCCATCGCTGTCTCTCTTGCTGTCTCTCGCCGTCTCTCGCTGCCTCCCTCGCTCTCTCTCTCGCTCTCTCTCGCTGTCTCTCTCGCTGTCGCCCTCGCAGTCTCTCTCGCTGTCTCCTTCGCTGTCTCCCTCGCTGTCTCCCTCGCTGTCTCTCTCGCTGTCTCTCGCTGCCTCCCTCGCTGTCTCTCTCGCTCTCTCTCGCTGTCTCTCTCGCTGTCACCCACGCTGTCTCTCTCGCAGCCTCTCTCGCAGTCTCACTCGCTGTCTCCCTCGCTGTCTCTCTCGCAGTCTCTCTCGCTGTCTCCCTCGCAGTCTCTCCCGCCGTCTCACTCGCTGTCTCCCTCGCTGTCTCCCTCGCTGTCTCTCTCGCAGTCTCCCTCGCTGTCTCTCTCGCTGTCTCCCTCGCTGCCTCCCTCGGTGTCTGCCTCGGTGCCTGTCTCGCTGTCTCCCTCGCTGTCTAACTCGCTGTCTCTCGCGCTGTCTCTCTCGCTGTCTGCTTCGCTGTCTCCATCGCTGTCTCTCTTGCTGTCTCTCGCCGTCTCTCGCTGCCTCCCTCGCTGTCTCTCTCGCTCTCTCTCGCTGTCTCTCTCGCTGTCACCCTCGCAGTCTCTCTCGCTGTCTCCTTCGCTGTCTCCCTCGCTGTCTCCCTCGCTGTCTCTCTCGCTGTCTCCGTCGCTGTTTCCCTCGCTGTTTCCCTCGCAGTCTCTCACGCAGTCTCTCTCGCTGTCTCTCTCGCTGTCTCTCTCGCTGTCCCCCTCGCAGCCCCCCTCGCTGTCCCCCTCGCTGTCCCCCTCGCAGTCTCTCGCTGTCTCCCTCGCAGTCTCTCTCCCTATCTCCCTCGCTGTCTCTCTCGCTGTCTCCGTCGCTGTCTCCCTTGCAGTCTCTGTCACTGTCTCCCTCGCAGACTCTCTCGCTGTCTCCCTCGCTTTCTCCCTCGCTGTCTCCCTCGCTGTCTCTCTCTCTGTCTCCCTTGCTGTGTCCCTCGCTGTCTCCTTCACTGTCTCCCTCGCAGTCTCTTTCGCTCTCTCTCTCGCTGTCTCACTCGCTGTCTCCATCGCTGTCTCTGTCGCTGTCTCTCTCGCAGTCTCTCGCTGTCTTTCGCTCTCTTTCTCGCTGTCTCCCACGCTGTCTCCCTTGCTGTCTCCAGCAGTCTCTCTCGCTGTCTCTCTTGCAGACTCCCTCGCAGTCTCTCTCGAAGTCTGTCTCGCTGTCTCCCTCGCTGTCTCCCTCGCTGTCTCTCTCTCTGTCTCCCTCGCTGTCTCCCTCGCTATCTCCCTCGCTGTCTCCCTCGCTGTCTCCCTCGCAGTCTCCCTTGCAGTCTCTCTCGCAGTCTCTCTCGCTGTCTCTCTTGCAGACTGCCTCACAGTCTCTCTCGCAGTCTCTTTCGCTGTCTCCCTCGCTGTCTCTCTCTCTGTCTCCCTCGCTGTCTCCCTCACTATCTCCCTCGCTGTCTCCCTCGCAGTCTTTCTCGATGTCTCTCTCGCTGTCTCTCACTGTCTCCCTCGCTGTCTCCCTCGCTGTCTCCCTCGCTGACTCCTTCGCTGTCTCTCTCGATGTCTATCGCTGTCTCTCGTTGTCTCTCTCGCTGTCTCCCTCGCAGTCTCTCGCTGTCTTTCGCTGTCTCTCTCGCTATCTCCCACGCTGTCTCCCTCGCTGTCTCTAGCAGTCTCTCTCGCTGTCTCTCTCGCAGACTCCCTCGCAGTCTCTCTTGCAGTCTCACTCGGTGTCTCCCTCGCAGTCTCCCTCACAGTCTCCCTCGCTGTCTCGCTCGCTGTCTCTCCCGCTGTCTCGCTCGCTGTCTCTCTCGCTGTCACCCTCGCAGTCTCTGACGCTGGCTCCCTCGCAGTCTCTCTCGCTGTCTCCCTCGCTGTCTCCCTCGCTGTCTCTCTCGCAGTCTCTCTCGCAGTCTCTCTCGCTGTCTCCCTCGCAGTCTCTCCCGCCGTCTCACTCGCTGTCTCCCTCGCTGTCTCTCTCGCAGTCTCCCTCGCTATCTCTCTCGCTGTCTCCCTCGCTGCCTCCCTCGGTGTCTGCCTCGGTGCCTCTCTCGCTGTCTCCCTCGCTGTCTAACTCGCTGTCTCTCGCGCTGTCTCTCTCGCTGTCTGCTTCGCTGTCTCCATCGCTGTCTCTCTTGCTGTCTCTCGCCGTCTCTCGCTGCCTCCCTCGCTGTCTCTCTTGCTCTCTCTCGCTGTCTCTCTCGCTGTCACCCTCGCAGTCTCTCTCGCTGTCTCCTTCGCTGTCTCCCTCGCTGTCTCCCTCGCTGTCTCTCTCGCTGTCTCTCGCTGCCTCCCTCGCTGTCTCTCTCGCTCTCTCTCGCTGTCTCTCTCGCTGTCACCCACGCTGTCTCTCTCGCAGCCTCTCTCGCAGTCTCACTCGCTGTCTCCCTCGCTGTCTCTCTCGCAACCTCTCTCGCAGTCTCACTCGCTGTCTCCCTCGCTGTCTCTCTCGCAGTCTCTCTCGCTGTCTCCCTCGCAGTCTCTCCCGCCGTCTCACTCGCTGTCTCCCTCGCTGTCTCCCTCGCTGTCTCTCTCGCAGTCTCCCTCGCTGTCTCTCTCGCTGTCTCCCTCGCTGCCTCCCTCGGTGTCTGCCTCGGTGCCTGTCTCGCTGTCTCCCTCGCTGTCTAACTCACTGTCTCTCGCGCTGTCTCTCTCGCTGTCTCTCGCCGTCTCTCGCTGCCTCCCTCGCTGTCTCTCTCGCTCTCTCTCGCTGTCTCTCTCGCTGTCACCCTCGCAGTCTCTCTCGCTGTCTCCTTCGCTGTCTCCCTCGCTGTCTCCCTCGCTGTCTCTCTCGCTGTTTCCCTCGCAGTCTCTCTCACTGTCTCTCTCGCTGTCTCCGTCGCTGTTTCCCTCGCTGTTTCCCTCGCAGTCTCTCACGCAGTCTCTCTCGCTATCTCTCTCGCTGTCTCTCTCGCTGTCCCCCTCGCTGCCCCCCTCGCTGTCCCCCTCGCTGTCCCCCTCGCAGTCTCTCGCTGTCTCCCTCGCAGTCTCTCTCCCTATCTCCCTCGCTGTCTCCATCGCTGTCTCCATCGCTGTCTCCCTCGCAGTCGCTCTCGCAGTCTCTCTCGCTGTCTCCCTCGCTCTCTCCCTCGCTGTCTCCCTCGCAGTCTCTCTCGCAGTCTCTCTCGCAGTCTCTCTCACTGTATCCCTCGCCGTCTCCCTCGCCGTCTCCCTCGCCGTCTGCCTCGCTGTCTCCCTCGCTGTCTCCCTCGCAGTCACACTCGCAGTCTCTCTCGCTGTCTCTCTCGCTGTCTCGCTTGCTGTCTCCCTCGCAGTATCTCTCGCTGTCTCTCTCGCGGTCTCTCTCGCTGTCTCTCTCGCAGTCTCCCTCGCAGTCTCTCTCGCAGTCTCTCTCGCTGTCTCCCTCGCAGTCTCTCTCGCTGTCTCCCTCGCAGTCTCTCTCGCAGTCTCGCTCACTGTCTCCCTCGCAGTCTCCCTCGCAGTCTCTCTCGCAGTCTCTCTCGCAGTCTCTCTCGCAGTCTTTTGCAGTCTCTCGCAGTCTCCCTGGCTGTCTCTCTCGCAGTCTCTCTCCCAGTCTCTTTTGTTGTCTCCTTCGCATTCTCCCTCGCAGTCTCCCTCGCTGTCTCCCTCGCAGTCTCTCTCGCAGTTTCTCTCGCAGTCTCTCTTGCTGTCTCTCTCGCTGTCTCTCTCGCAGTCTCTCTCGCAGTCTCTCTCGCTGTCTCCCTTGCAGTCTCTCTCGCTGTCTCCCTCGCTGCCTCTCTTGCCGTCTCCCTCGCTGTCTCTCTCGCAGTCTCCCTCGCTTTCTCTTGCAGTTTCTCTCGCTGACTCACTCGCAGTCTCCCTCGCAGTCTCTCTCGCTGTCTCCCTCGCTGTCTAACTCGCTGTCTCTCTCGCTGTCTCTCTCGCTGTCTAGCTGGCTGTCTCCCTCGCTGACTCCCTCACTGTCTCTCTCGCAGTCTCTCTCGCAGTCTCTCTCGCTTCTCTCTCGCTGTCTCCTCGGCTGTCTCCCTCGCTGTCTCCCTCGAAGTCTCTCTCGCAGTCTCCTTCGCTGTAACCCTCGCTGTCTCTCTCGCAGTCTCCCTCGCTTTCTCTAGCAGTCTCTCTCGCTGACTCTCTCGCAGTCTCCCTCGCAGTCTCTCTCGCTGTATCCCTCGCTGCCTCCCACGGTGTCTGCTTCGCTGTCTCCCTCGCTGTCTCCCTCGCTGTCTCTCTCGCTGTCACCCACGCTGTCTCTCTCGCAGCCTCTCTCGCAGTCTCACTCGCTGTCTCCCTCGCTCTCTCCCTCGCTGTCTCTCTCGCAGTCTCTCTCGCAGTCACTCTCGCCGCCTCTCTCGCTGTCTCCCTCGCCGTCTCTCTCGCAGTCTCTCTCGCAGTCTCTCTCGCAGTCTCTCTCGCCGTCTCCCTCGCCGACTTCCTCACTGTCTCTCTCGCAGTCACTCTCGCTGTCTCCTTGGCTGTCTCCCTCGCTGTCTCCCTCGAAGTCTCTCTCGCAGTCTCACTCGCTGTCTCCCTCGCTGTCTCCCTCGCTGTCTCCCTCGCTGTCTACATCGCTGTCTCTCTCGCAGTCTCTCTCACTGTCTCTCTCGCTGTCTCCGTCTCTGTCTCCCTTGCAGTCTCTGTCGCTGTCTCCCACGCAGTCTCTCTCGCTGTCTCCCTCGCTTTCTCCCTCGCTGTCTCCCTCGCTGTCTCTCTCTCTGTCTCCCTTGCTGTGTCCCTCGCTGTCTCCTTCACTGTCTCCCTCGCAGTCTCTTTCGCTCTCTCTCTCGCTGTCTCTCTCGCAGTCTCTCTCGCCGTCTCTCTCGCAGTCTCTCTCGCTTCTCTCTCGCTGTCTCCCTCGCTGACTCCCTCACTGTCCCTCTCGCAGTCTCTCTCGCTGTCTCCTCGGCTGTCTCCCTCGCTGTCTCCCTCGAAGTCTCTCTCGCAGTCTCCCTCGCAGTCTCCCTCGCAGTCTCCCTCGCAGTCTCTCTCGCAGTCTCACTCGCTGTCTCCTTCGCTGTATCCCTCGCTGTCTCTCTCGCAGTCTCCCTCGCTGACTCCCTCACTGTCCCTCTCGCAGTCTCTCTCGATGTCTCCTCGGCTGTCTCCCTCGCTGTCTCCCTCGAAGTCTCTCTCGCAGTCTCCCTCGCAGTCTCTCTCGCAGTCTCCCTCGCAGTCTCTCTCGCTGTCTCCTTCGCTGCCTCCCTCGGTGTCTGCTTCGCTGTCTCCCTCGCTGTCTCCCTCGCTGTCTAACTCGCTGTCTCTCTCGCTGTCTCTCTCGCTGTCTCTCTCGCTGTCTCGCTCGCTGTCTCCCTCGCAGTCTCTCTCGCAGTCTCTCCCGTAATCTCTCTGGCCGTCTCTCTATCAGTCTCTCTCGCAGTCTCTCTCGCAGTCACTCTCGCCGTCTCTCTCGCTGTCTCCCTCGCTGTCTCCCTCGCTGTCCCCCTCGATGTCTCTCTCGCTGTCTCTCTCGCAATCTCTCTGGCTGTCTCTCGATCAGTCTCTCTCGCAGTCTCTCTCGCCGTCTCTCTCGCAGTCTACCTCGCTGTCTCCCTCACTGTCTACCTCGCTGTCTCTCTCGCAGTCTCTCTCGCTGTCTCCGTCGCTGTCTCCCTCGCTGTCTCCCTCGCAGTCTCTCCCGCCGTCTCACTCGCTGTCTCCCTCGCTGTCTCCCTCGCTGTCTCTCTCGCAGTCTCCCTCGCTGTCTCTCTCGCTGTCTCCCTCG
Source organism: Heterodontus francisci (assembly GCF_036365525.1). Lineage (NCBI taxonomy): Eukaryota > Metazoa > Chordata > Chondrichthyes > Heterodontiformes > Heterodontidae > Heterodontus > Heterodontus francisci. The sequence goes on along the minus strand of NC_090405.1, from coordinate 9,185,713 downwards.
CTGCCTCCCTCGGTGTCTGCCTCGGTGCCTCTCTCGCTGTCTCCCTCGCTGTCTAACTCGCTGTCTCTCGCGCTGTCTCTCTCGCTGTCTGCTTCGCTGTCTCCATCTCTGTCTCTCTTGCTGTCTCTCGGCGTCTCTCGCTGTCTCCCTCGCTGTCTCTCTCGCTCTCTCTCGCTGTCTCTCTCGCTGTCACCCTCGCAGTCTCTCTCGCTGTCTCCGTCGCTGTATCCCTCGCTGTCTCCCTCGCTGTCTCTCTCGCTGTCTCTCGCTGCCTCCCTCGCTGTCTCTCTCGCTCTCTCTCGCTGTCTCTCTCGCAGCCTCTCTCGCAGTCTCACTCGCTGTCTCCCTCGCTCTCTCCCTCGCTGTCTCTCTCGCAGTCTCTCTCGCAGTCACTCTCGCCGTCTCTCTCGCCGTCTCCCTCGCCGTCTCTCTCGCAGTCTCTCTCGCAGTCTCTCTCGCAGTCTCTCTCGCCGTTTCCCTCGCCGACTTCCTCACTGTCTCTCTCGCAGTCGCTCTCGCTGTCTCCTTGGCTGTCTCCCTCGCTGTCTCCCTCGAAGTCTCTCTCGCAGTCTCACTCGCTGTCTCCCTCGCTGTCTCCCTCGCTGTCTCCCTCGCTGTCTACATCGCTGTCTCTCTTGCAGTCTCTCTCACTGTCTCTCTCGCTGTCTCCGTCGCAGTCTCCCTTGCAGTCTCTGTCGCTGTCTCCCACGCAGTCTCTCTCGCTGTCTCCCTCGCTTTCTCCCTCGCTGTCTCCCTCGCTGTCTCTCTCTCTGTCTCCCTTGCTTTGTCCCTCGCTGTCTCCTTCACTGTCTCCCTCGCAGTCTCTTTCACTCTCTCTCTCGCTGTCTCTCTCGCAGTCTCTCTCGCCGTCTCTCTCGCAGTCTCTCTCGCTTCTCTCTCGCTGTCTCCCTCGCTGACTCCCTCACTGTCCCTCTCGCAGTCTCTCTCGCTGTCTCCTCGGCTGTCTCCCTCGCTGTCTCCCTCGAAGTCTCTCTCGCAGTCTCCCTCGCAGTCTCCCTCGCAGTCTCCCTCGCAGTCTCTCTCGCAGTCTCACTCGCTGTCTCCTTCGCTGTATCCCTCGCTGTCTCTCTCGCAGTCTCCCTCGCTGACTCCCTCACTGTCCCTCTCGCAGTCTCTCTCGATGTCTCCTCGGCTGTCTCCCTCGCTGTCTCCCTCGAAGTCTCTCTCGCAGCCTCCCTCGCAGTCTCTCTCGCAGTCTCCCTCGCAGTCTCTCTCGCTGTCTCCCTCGCTGCCTCCCTCGGTGTCTGCTTCGCTGTCTCCCTCGCTGTCTCCCTCGCTGTCTAACTCGCTGTCTCTCTCGCTGTCTCTCTCGCTGTCTCTCTCGCTGTCTCGCTCGCTGTCTCCCTCGCAGTCTCGCTCGCTGTCTCCCTCGCTGTCTCTCTCGCTGTCTCTCGCTGCCTCCCTCGCTGTCTCTCTCGCTCTCTCTCGCTGTCTCTCTCGCAGCCTCTCTCGCAGTCTCACTCTCTGTCTCCCTCGCTCTCTCCCTCGCTGTCTCTCTCGCAGTCTCTCTCGCAGTCACTCTCGCCGTCTCTCTCGCCGTCTCCCTCGCCGTCTCTCTCGCAGTCTCTCTCGCAGTCTCTCTCGCAGTCTCTCTCGCCGTTTCCCTCGCCGACTTCCTCACTGTCTCTCTCGCAGTCGCTCTCGCTGTCTCCTTGGCTGTCTCCCTCGCTGACTCCCTCACTGTCCCTCTCGCAGTCTCTCTCGCTGTCTCCTCGGCTGTCTCCCTCGCTGTCTCCCTCGAAGTCTCTCTCGCAGTCTCCCTCGCAGTCTCCCTCGCTGTCTCCCTCGCAGTCTCTCTCGCAGTCTCACTCGCTGTCTCCTTCGCTGTATCCCTCGCTGTCTCTCTCGCAGTCTCCCTCGCTGACTCCCTCACTGTCCCTCTCGCAGTCTCTCTCGATGTCTCCTCGGCTGTCTCCCTCGCTGTCTCCCTCGAAGTCTCTCTCGCAGCCTCCCTCGCAGTCTCTCTCGCAGTCTCCCTCGCAGTCTCTCTCGCTGTCTCCCTCGCTGCCTCCCTCGGTGTCTGCTTCGCTGTCTCCCTCGCTGTCTCCCTCGCTGTCTAACTCGCTGTCTCTCTCGCTGTCTCTCTCGCTGTCTCTCTCGCTGTCTCGCTCGCTGTCTCCCTCGCAGTCTCTCTCGCAGTCTCTCCCGTAATCTCTCTGGCTGTCTCTCTATCAGTCTCTCTCGCAGTCTCTCTCGCAGTCACTCTCGCCGTCTCTCTCGCTGTCTCCCTCGCTGTCTCCCTCGCTGTCCCCCTCGATGTCTCTCTCGCTGTCTCTCTCGCAATCTCTCTGGCTGTCTTTCTATCAGACTCTCTCGCAGTCTCTCTCGCCGTCTCTCTCGCAGTCTACCTCGCTGTCTCCCTCGCTGTCCACCTCGCTGTCTCTCTCGCAGTCTCTCTCGCTGTCTCCGTCGCTGTCTCCCTCGCAGTCTCCCTCGCAGTCTCCCTCGCTGTCTCGATCGCTGTCTCCCTCGCTGTCTCTCTCGCAGTCTCTCTCGCAGTCTCTCTCGCTGTCTCCCTCGCAGTCTCTCCCGCCGTCTCACTCGCTGTCTCCCTCGCTGTCTCCCTCGCTGTCTCTCTCGCAGTCTCCCTCGCTGTCTCTCTCGCTGTCTCCCTCGCTGCCTCCCTCGGTGTCTGCCTCGGTGCCTGTCTCGCTGTCTCCCTCGCTGTCTAACTCGCTGTCTCTCGCGCTGTCTCTCTCGCTGTCTGCTTCGCTGTCTCCATCGCTGTCTCTCTTGCTGTCTCTCGGCGTCTCTCGCTGCCTCCCTCGCTGTCTCTTTCGCTCTCTCTCGCTGTCTCTCTCGCTGTCACCCTCGCAGTCTCTCTCGCTGTCTCCTTCGCTGTCTCCCTCGCTGTCTCCCTCGCTGTCTCTCTCGCTGTCTCTCGCTGCCTCCCTCGCTGTCTCTCTCGCTCTCTCTCACTGTCTCTCTCGCAGCCTCTCTCGCAGTCTCACTCGCTGTCTCCCTCGCTCTCTCCCTCGCTGTCTCTCTCGCAGTCTCTCTCGCAGTCACTCTCGCCGTCTCTCTCGCCGTCTCCCTCGCCGTCTCTCTCGCAGTCTCTCTCGCAGTCTCTCTCGCAGTCTCTCTCGCCGTCTCCCTCGCCGACTTCCTCACTGTCTCTCTCGCAGTCACTCTCGCTGTCTCCTTGGCTGTCTCCCTCGCTGTCTACATCGCTGTCTCTCTTGCAGTCTCTCTCACTGTCTCTCTCGCTGTCTCCGTCGCTGTCTCCCTTGCAGTCTCTGTCGCTGTCTCCCACGCAGTCTCTCTCGCTGTCTCCCTCGCTTTCTCCCTCGCTGTCTCCCTCGCTGTCTCTCTCTCTGTCTCCCTTGCTGTGTCCCTCGCTGTCTCCTTCACTGTCTCCCTCGCAGTCTCTTTCGCTCTCTCTCTCGCTGTCTCTCTCGCAGTCTCTCTAGCCGTCTCTCTCGCCGTCTCCCTCGCTGACTCCCTCACTGTCTCTCTCGCAGTCACTCTCGCTGTCTCCTCGGCTGTCTCCCTCGCTGTCTACATCGCTGTCTCCCTCGCTGTCTCTCTCTCTGTCTCCCTTGCTGTGTCCCTCGCTGTCTCCTTCACTGTCTCCCTCGCAGTCTCTTTCGCTCTCTCTCTCGCTGTCTCACTCGCTGTCTCCATCGCTGTCTCTTTCGCTGTCTCTCTCGCCGTCTCTCTCGCAGTCTCTCTCGCTGTCTCCCTCGCTGTCTCCATCGCTGTCTCTGTCGCTGTCTCTCTCGCAGTCTCTCGCTGTCTTTCGCTGTCTTTCTCGCTGTCTCCCACGCTGTCTCCCTTGCTGTCTCCAGCAGTCTCTCTCGCTGTCTCTCTTGCAGACTCCCTCGCAGTCTCTCTCGAAGTCTGTCTCGCTGTCTCCCTCGCTGTCTCCCTCGCTGTCTCTCTCTCTGTCTCCCTCGCTGTCTCCCTCGCTATCTCCCTCGCTGTCTCCCTCGCTGTCTCCCTCGCAGTCTCTCTTGCAGTCTCTCTCGCAGTCTCTCTCGCTGTCTCTCTTGCAGACTGCCTCACAGTCTCTCTCGCAGTCTCTTTCGCTGTCTCCCTCGCTGTCTCTCTCTCTGTCTCCCTCGCTGTCTCCCTCACTATCTCCCTCGCTGTCTCCCTCGCAGTCTTTCTCGATGTCTCTCTCGCTGTCTCTCACTGTCTCCCTCGCTGTCTCCCTCGCTGTCTCCCTCGCTGACTCCCTCGCTGTCTCTCTCGATGTCTATCGCTGTCTCTCTCGCTGTCTCCCTCGAAGTCTCTCGCTGTCTTTAGCTGTCTCTCTCGCTATCTCCCACGCTGTCTCCCTCGCTGTCTCTAGCAGTCTCTCTCGCTGTCTCTCTCGCAGACTCCCTCGCAGTCTCTCTTGCAGTCTCACTCGGTGTCTCCCTCGCAGTCTCCCTCACAGTCTCCCTCGCTGTCTTGCTCGCTGTCTCTCTCGCTGTCTCGCTCGCTGTCTCTCTCGCTGTCACCCTCGCAGTCTCTGTCGCTGGCTCCCTCGCAGTCTCTCTCGCTGTCTCCCTCGCTGTCTCCCTCGCTGTCTCTCTCGCAGTCTCTCTCGCAGTCTCTCTCGCTGTCTCCATCGCAGTCTCACCCGCCGTCTCACTCGCTGTCTCCCTCGCTGTCTCCCTCGCTGTCTCTCTCGCAGTCTCCCTCGCTATCTCTCTCGCTGTCTCCCTCGCTGCCTCCCTCGGTGTCTGCCTCGGTGCCTCTCTCGCTGTCTCCTTCGCTGTCTCCCTCGCTGTCTCCCTCGCTGTCTCTCTCGCTGTCTCTCGCTGCCTCCCTCGCTGTCTCTCTCGCTCTCTCTCGCTGTCTCTCTCGCTGTCACCCACGCTGTCTCTCTCGCAGCCTCTCTCGCAGTCTCACTCGCTGTCTCCCTCGCTGTCTCTCTCGCAGTCTCTCTCGCTGTCTCCCTCGCAGTCTCTCCCGCCGTCTCACTCGCTGTCTCCCTCGCTGTCTCCCTCGCTGTCTCTCTCGCAGTCTCCCTCGCTGTCTCTCTCGCTGTCTCCCTCGCTGCCTCCCTCGGTGTCTGCCTCGGTGCCTGTCTCGCTGTCTCCCTCGCTGTCTAACTCGCTGTCTCTCGCGCTGTCTCTCTCGCTGTCTGCTTCGCTGTCTCCATCGCTGTCTCTCTTGCTGTCTCTCGCCGTCTCTCGCTGCCTCCCTCGCTGTCTCTCTCGCTCTCTCTCGCTGTCTCTCTCGCTGTCACCCTCGCAGTCTCTCTCGCTGTCTCCTTCGCTGTCTCCCTCGCTGTCTCCCTCGCTGTCTCTCTCGCTGTTTCCCTCGCAGTCTCTCTCACTGTCTCTCTCGCTGTCTCCGTCGCTGTTTCCCTCGCTGTTTCCCTCGCAGTCTCTCACGCAGTCTCTCTCGCTGTCTCTCTCGCTGTCTCTCTCGCTGTCTCCCTCGCTGCCCCCCTCGCTGTCTCCCTCGCTGTCTCCCTCGCTCTCTCCCTCGCTGTCTCCCTCGCAGTCGCACTCGCAGTCTCTCTCGCTGTCTCTCTCGCTGTCTCGCATGCTGTCTCCCTCGCAGTATCTATCGCTGTCTCTCTCGCTGTCTCTCTCGCTGTCTCTCTCGCAGTCTCCCTCGCAGTCTCTCTCGCAGTCTCTCTCGCTGTCTCCCTCGCAGTCTCCCTCGCTGTCTCCCTCGCTGTCTCTCTCGCTGTTTCCCTCGCAGTCTCTCTCACTGTCCCCCTCGCTGTCCCCCTCGCAGTCTCTCGCTGTCTCCCTCGCAGTCTCTCTCCCTATCACCCTCGCAGTCTCTCTAGCTGTCTCCTTCGCTGTCTCCCTCGCTGTCTCCCTCGCTGTCTCTCTCGCTGTTTCCCTCGCAGTCTCTCTCACTGTCTCCCTCGCTCTCTCCCTCGCTGTCTCCCTCGCAGTCTCTCTCGCAGTCTCTCTCGCAGTCTCTCTCGCTGTCTCCCTCGCCGTCTCCCTCGCCGTCTCCCTCGCCGTCTGCCTCGCTGTCTCCCTCGCTGTCTCCCTCGCTCTCTCCCTCGCTGTCTCCCTCGCAGTCGCACTCGCAGTCTCTCTCGCTGTCTCTCTCGCTGTCTCGCATGCTGTCTCCCTCGCAGTATCTATCGCTGTCTCTCTCGCTGTCTCTCTCGCTGTCTCTCTCGCAGTCTCCCTCGCAGTCTCTCTCGCAGTCTCTCTCGCTGTCTCCCTCGCAGTCTCTCTCGCTGTCTCCCTCGCAGTCTCTCTCGCAGTCTCGCTCGCTGTCTCCCTCGCAGTCTCCCTCGCAGTCTCTCTCGCAGTCTCTCTCACAGTCTCTCTCGCAGTCTTTCGCAGTCTCTCGCAGTCTCCCTGGCTGTCTCTCTCGCAGTCTCTCTCCCAGTCTCTCTCGTTGTCTCCTTCGCAGTCTCTCTCGCAGTCTCCCTCGCTGTCACCCTCGCATTCGCCCTCGCAGTCTCCCTCGCTGTCTCCCTCGCAGTCTCTCTCGCAGTTTCTCTCGCAGTCTCTCTTGCTGTCTCTCTCGCTGTCTCTCTCGCAGTCTCTCTCGCAGTCTCTCTCGCTGTCTCCCTTGCAGTCTCTCTCGCTGTCTCCCTCGCTGCCTCTCTCGCCGTCTCCCTCGCTGTCTCTCTCGCAGTCTCCCTCGCTTTCTCTTGCATTTTCTCTCGCTGACTCACTCGCAGTCTCCCTCGAAGTCTCTCTCGCTGTCTCCCTCACTGCCTCCCTCGGTGTCTGCCTCGCTGTCTCCCTCTCTGTCTCCCTCGCTGTCTAACTCGCTGTCTCTCTCGCTGTCTCTCTCGCTGTCTAGCTGGCTGTCTCCCTCGCTGACTCCCTCACTGTCTCTCTCGCAGTCTCTCTCGCAGTCTCTCTCGCTTCTCTCTCGCTGTCTCCTCGGCTGTCTCCCTCGCTGTCTCCCTCGAAGTCTCTCTCGCAGTCTCCCTCGCAGTCTCCTTCGCTGTATCCCTCGCTGTCTCTCTCGCAGTCTCCCTCGCTTTCTCCAGCAGTCTCTCTCGCTGACTCTCTCGCAGTCTCCCTCGCAGTCTCTCTCGCTGTATCCCTCGCTGCCTCCCTCGGTGTCTGCTTCGCTGTCTCCCTCGCTGTCTCCCTCGCTGTCTCTCTCGCTGTCACCCACGCTGTCTCTCTCGCAGCCTCTCTCGCAGTCTCACTCGCTGTCTCCCTCGCTCTCTCCCTCGCTGTCTCTCTCGCAGTCTCTCTCGCAGTCACTCTCGCCGCCTCTCTCGCTGTCTCCCTCGCCGTCTCTCTCGCAGTCTCTCTCGCAGTCTCTCTCGCAGTCTCTCTCGCCGTCTCCCTCGCCGACTTCCTCACTTTCTCTCTCGCAGTCACACTCGCTGTCTCCTTGGCTGTCTCCCTCGCTGTCTCCCTCGAAGTCTCTCTCGCAGTCTCACTCGCTGTCTCCCTCGCTGTCTCCCTCGCTGTCGACATCGCTGTCTCTCTCGCAGTCTCTCTCACTGTCTCTCTCGCTGTCTCCGTCTCTGTCTCCCTTGCAGTCTCTGTCGCTGTCTCCCACGCAGTCTCTCTCGCTGTCTCCCTCGCTTTCTCCCTCGCTGTCTCCCTCGCTGTCTCTCTCTCTGTCTCCCTTGCTGTGTCCCTCGCTGTCTCCTTCACTGTCTCCCTCGCAGTCTCTTTCGCTCTCTCTCTCGCTGTCTCTCTCGCAGTCTCTCTCGCCGTCTCTCTCGCAGTCTCTCTCGCTTCTCTCACGCTGTCTCCCTCGCTGACTCCCTCACTGTCCCTCTCGCAGTCTCTCTCGCTGTCTCCTCGGCTGTCTGCCTCGCTGTCTCCCTCGAAGTCTCTCTCGCAGTCTCCCTCGCAGTCTCCCTCGCAGTCTCCCTCGCAGTCTCTCTCGCAGTCTCACTCACTGTCTCCTTCGCTGTCTCCCTCGCTGTCTCTCTCGCAGTCTCCCTCGCTGACTCCCTCACTGTCCCTCTCGCAGTCTCTCTCGATGTCTCCTCGGCTGTCTCCCTCGCTGTCTCCCTCGAAGTCTCTCTCGCAGTCTCCCTCGCAGTCTCTCTCGCAGTCTCCCTCGCAGTCTCTCTCGCTGTCTCCTTCACTGTCTCCCTCGCAGTCTCTTTCGCTCTCTCTCTCGCTGTCTCTCTCGCAGTCTCTCTCGCCGTCTCTCTCGCAGTCTCTCTCGCTTCTCTCTCGCTGTCTCCTTCGCTGTCTCCCTCGCTGTCTCCCTCGCTGTCTCTCTCGCTGTTTCCCTCGCAGTCTCTCTCACTGTCTCTCTCGCTGTCTCCGTCGCTGTTTCCCTCGCTGTTTCCCTCGCAGTCTCTCACGCAGTCTCTCTCGCTGTCTCTCGCGCTGTCTCTCTCGCTGTCCCCCTCGCTGCCCCCCTCGCTGTCCCCCTCGCTGTCCCCCTCGCAGTCTCTCGCTGTCTCCCTCGCAGTCTCTCTCCCTATCTCCCTCGCTGTCTCCATCGCTGTCTCCATCGCTGTCTCCCTCGCAGTCGCTCTCGAAGTCTCTCTCGCTGTCTCCCTCGCTCTCTCCCTCGCTGTCTCCCTCGCAGTCTCTCTCGCAGTCTCTCTCGCAGTCTCTCTCGCTGTCTCCCTCGCCGTCTCCCTCGCTGTCTCCCTCGCTGTCTCCCTCGCAGTCGCACTCGCAGTCTCTCTCGCTGTCTCTCTCGCTGTCTCGCTTGCTGTCTCCCTCGCAGTATCTATCGCTGTCTCTCTCGCTGTCTCTCTCGCTGTCTCTCTCGCAGTCTCCCTCGCAGTCTCTCTCGCAGTCTCTCTCGCTGTCTCCCTCGCAGTCTCTCTCGCTGTCTCCCTCGCAGTCTCTCTCGCAGTCTCGCTCGCTGTCTCCCTCGCAGTCTCCCTCGCAGTCTCTCTCGCAGTCTTTCGCAGTCTCTCGCAGTCTCCCTGGCTCTCTCTCTCGCAGTCTCTCTCCCAGTCTCTCTCGTTGTCTGCTTCGCAGTCTCTCTCGCAGTCTCCCTCGCTGTCACCCTCGCATTCTCCCTCGCAGACTCCCTCGCTGTCTCCCTCGCAGTCTCTCTCGCAGTTTCTCTCGCAGTCTCTCTTGCTGTCTCTCTCGCTGTCTCTCTCGCAGTCTCTCTCGCAGTCTCTCTCGCTGTCTCCCTTGCAGTCTCTCTCGCTGTCTCCCTCGCTGCCTCTCTCGCCGTCTCCCTCGCTGTCTCTCTCGCAGTCTCCCTCGCTTTCTCTTGCAGTTTCTCTCGCTGACTCACTCGCAGTCTCCCTTGCAGTGTCTCTCGCTGTCTCCCTCACTGCCTCCCTCGGTGTCTGCCTCGCTGTCTCCCTCTCTGTCTCCCTCGCTGTCTAACTCGCTGTCTCTCTCGCTGTCTCTCTCGCTGTCTAGCTGGCTGTCTCCCTCGCTGACTCCCTCACTGTCTCTCTCGCAGTCTCTCTCGCAGTCTCTCTCGCTTCTCTCTCGCTGTCTCCTCGGCTGTCTCCCTCGCTGTCTCCCTCGAAGTCTCTCTCGCAGTCTTCCTCGCAGTCTCCTTCGCTGTATCCCTCGCTGTCTCTCTCGCAGTCTCCCTCGCTTTCTCCAGCAGTCTCTCTCGCTGACTCTCTCGCAGTCTCCCTCGCAGTCTCTCTCGCTGTATCCCTCGCTGCCTCCCTCGGTGTCTGCTTCGCTGTCTCCCTCGCTGTCTCCCTCGCTGTCTCTCTCGCTGTCACCCACGCTGTCTCTCTCGCAGCCTCTCTCGCAGTCTCACTCGCTGTCTCCCTCGCTCTCTCCCTCGCTGTCTCTCTCGCAGTCTCTCTCGCAGTCACTCTCGCCGCCTCTCTCGCTGTCTCCCTCGCCGTCTCTCTCGCAGTCTCTCTCGCAGCCTCTCTCGCAGTCTCACTCGCTGTCTCCCTCGCTCTCTCCCTCGCTGTCTCTCTCGCAGTCTCTCTCGCAGTCACTCTCGCCGCCTCTCTCGCTGTCTCCCTCGCCGTCTCTCTCGCAGTCTCTCTCGCAGTCTCTCTCGCAGTCTCTCTCGCCGTCTCCCTCGCCGACTTCCTCACTGTCTCTCTCGCAGTCACTCTCGCTGTCTCCTTGGCTGTCTCCCTCGCTGTCTCCCTCGAAGTCTCTCTCGCAGTCTCACTCGCTGTCTCCCTCGCTGTCTCCCTCGCTGTCTCCCTCGCTGTCTACATCGCTGTCTCTCTCGCAGTCTCTCTCACTGTCTCTCTCGCTGTCTCCGTCTCTGTCTCCCTTGCAGTCTCTGTCGCTGTCTCCCACGCAGTCTCTCTCGCTGTCTCCCTCGCTTTCTCCCTCGCTGTCTCCCTCGCTGTCTCTCTCTCTGTCTCCCTTGCTGTGTCCCTCGCTGTCTCCTTCACTGTCTCCCTCGCAGTCTCTTTCGCTCTCTCTCTCGCTGTCTCTCTCGCAGTCTCTCTCGCCGTCTCTCTCGCAGTCTCTCTCGCTTCTCTCTCGCTGTCTCCCTCGCTGACTCCCTCACTGTCCCTCTCGCAGTCTCTCTCGCTGTCTCCTCGGCTGTCTGCCTCGCTGTCTCCCTCGAAGTCTCTCTCGCAGTCTCCCTCGCAGTCTCCCTCGCTGTCTCCCTCGCAGTCTCTCTCGCAGTCTCACTCACTGTCTCCTTCGCTGTCTCCCTCGCTGTCTCTCTCGCAGTCTCCCTCGCTGACTCCCTCACTGTCCCTCTCGCAGTCTCTCTCGATGTCTCCTCGGCTGTCTCCCTCGCTGTCTCCCTCGAAGTCTCTCTCGCAGTCTCCCTCGCAGTCTCTCTCGCAGTCTCCCTCGCAGTCTCTCTCGCTGTCTCCTTCACTGTCTCCCTCGCAGTCTCTTTCGCTCTCTCTCTCGCTGTCTCTCTCGCAGTCTCTCTCGCCGTCTCTCTCGCAGTCTCTCTCGCTTCTCTCTCGCTGTCTCCCTCGCTGACTCCCTCACTGTCCCTCTCGCAGTCTCTCTCGCTGTCTCCTCGGCTGTCTGCCTCGCTGTCTCCCTCGAAGTCTCTCTCGCAGTCTCCCTCGCAGTCTCCCTCGCAGTCTCCCTCGCAGTCTCTCTCGCAGTCTCACTCACTGTCTCCTTCGCTGTCTCCCTCGCTGTCTCTCTCGCAGTCTCCCTCGCTGACTCCCTCACTGTCCCTCTCGCAGTCTCTCTCGATGTCTCCTCGGCTGTCTCCCTCGCTGTCTCCCTCGAAGTCTCTCTCGCAGTCTCCCTCGCAGTCTCTCTCGCAGTCTCCCTCGCAGTCTCTCTCGCTGTCTCCCTCGCTGCCTCCATCGGTGTCTGCTTCGCTGTCTCCCTCGCAGTCTCCCTCGCTGTCTAACTCGCTGTCTCTCGGCGTCTCTCGCTGCCTCCCTCGCTGTCTCTCTCGCTCTCTCTCGCTGTCTCTCTCGCTGTCACCCTCGCAGTCTCTCTCGCTGTCTCCTTCGCTGTCTCCCTCGCTGTCTCCCTCGCTGTCTCTCTCGCTGTCTCTCGCTGCCTCCCTCGCTGTCTCTCTCGCTCTCTCTCGCTGTCTCTCTCGCAGCCTCTCTCGCAGTCTCACTCGCTGTCTCCCTCGCTCTCTCCCTCGCTGTCTCTCTCGCAGTCTCTCTCGCAGTCACTCTCGCCGTCTCTCTCGCCGTCTCCCTCGCCGTCTCTCTCGCAGTCTCTCTCGCAGTCTCTCTCGCAGTCTCTCTCGCCGTCTCCCTCGCCGACTTCCTCACTGTCTCTCTCGCAGTCACTCTCGCTGTCTCCTTGGCTGTCTCCCTCGCTGTCTCCCTCGAAGTCTCTCTCGCAGTCTCACTCGCTGTCTCCCTCGCTGTCTCTCTCGCTGTCTCCCTCGCTGTCTACATCGCTGTCTCTCTTGCAGTCTCTCTCACTGTCTCTCTTGCTGTCTCCGTCGCTGTCTCCCTTGCAGTCTCTGTCGCTGTCTCCCACGCAGTCTCTCTCGCTGTCTCCCTCGCTTTCTCCCTCGCTGTCTCCCTCGCTGTCTCTCTCTCTGTCTCCCTTGCTGTGTCCCTCGCTGTCTCCTTCACTGTCTCCCTCGCAGTCTCCTTCGCTCTCTCTCTCGCTGTCTCTCTCGCAGTCTCTCTCGCCGTCTCTCTCGCCGTCTCCCTCGCTGACTCCCTCACTGTCTCTCTCGCAGTCACTCTCGCTGTCTCCTCGGCTGTCTCCCTCGCTGTCTACATCGCTGTCTCTCTCGCAGTCTCTCTCACTGTCTCTCTCGCTGTCTCCGTCGCTGTCTCCCTTGCAGTCTCTGTCACTGTCTCCCTCGCAGACTCTCTCGCTGTCTCCCTCGCTTTCTCCCTCGCTGTCTCCCTCGCTGTCTCTCTCTCTGTCTCCCTTGCTGTGTCCCTCGCTGTCTCCTTCACTGTCTCCCTCGCAGTCTCTTTCGCTCTCTCTCTCGCTGTCTCACTCGCTGTCTCCATCGCTGTCTCTGTCGCTGTCTCTCTCGCAGTCTCTCGCTGTCTTTCGCTCTCTTTCTCGCTGTCTCCCACGCTGTCTCCCTTGCTGTCTCCAGCAGTCTCTCTCGCTGTCTCTCTTGCAGACTCCCTCGCAGTCTCTCTCGAAGTCTGTCTCGCTGTCTCCCTCGCTGTCTCCCTCGCTGTCTCCCTCGCTATCTCCCTCGCTGTCTCCCTCGCTGTCTCCCTCGCAGTCTCTCTTGCAGTCTCTCTCGCAGTCTCTCTCGCTGTCTCTCTTGCAGACTGCCTCACAGTCTCTCTCGCAGTCTCTTTCGCTGTCTCCCTCGCTGTCTCTCTCTCTGTCTCCCTCGCTGTCTCCCTCACTATCTCCCTCGCTGTCTCCCTCGCAGTCTTTCTCGATGTCTCTCTCGCTGTCTCTCACTGTCTCCCGCGCTGTCTCCCTCGCTGTCTCCCTCGCTGACTCCCTCGCTGTCTCTCTCGATGTCTATCGCTGTCTCTCGTTGTCTCTCTCGCTGTCTCCCTCGCAGTCTCTCGCTGTCTTTCGCTGTCTCTCTCGCTATCTCCCACGATGTCTCCCTCGCTGTCTCTAGCAGTCTCTCTCGCTGTCTCTCTCGCAGACTCCCTCGCAGTCTCTCTTGCAGTCTCACTCGGTGTCTCCCTCGCAGTCTCCCTCACAGTCTCCCTCGCTGTCTCGCTCGCTGTCTCTCTCGCTGTCTCGCTCGCTGTCTCTCTCGCTGTCACCCTCGCAGTCTCTGTCGCTGGCTCCCTCGCAGTCTCTCTCGCTGTCTCCCTCGCTGTCTCCCTCGCTGTCTCTCTCGCAGTCTCTCTCGCAGACTCTCTCGCTGTCTCCCTCGCAGTCTCTCCCGCCGTCTCACTCGCTGTCTCCCTCGCTGTCTCCCTCGCTGTCTCTCTCGCAGTCTCCCTCGCTATCTCTCTCGCTGTCTCCCTCGCTGCCTCCCTCGGTGTCTGCCTCGGTGCCTCTCTCGCTGTCTCCCTCGTTGTCTAACTCGCTGTCTCTCGCGCTGTCTCTCTCGCTGTCTGCTTCGCTGTCTCCATCGCTGTCTCTCTTGCTGTCTCTCTCGCAGTCTCCCTCGCTATCTCTCTCGCTGCCTCCCTCGCTGCCTCCCTCGGTGTCTGCCTCGGTGCCTCTCTCGCTGCCTCCCTCGCTGTCTCTCTCGCTCTCTCCCGCCGTCTCACTCGCTGTCTCCCTCGCTGTCTCCCTCGCTGTCTCTCTCGCAGTCTCCCTCGCTATCTCTCTCGCTGTCTCCCTCGCTGCCTCCCTCGGTGTCTGCCTCGGTGCCTCTCTCGCTGCCTCCCTCGCTGTCTCTCTCGCTCTCTCTCGCTGTCTCTCTCGCTGTCACCCTCGCAGTCTCTCTCGCTGTCTCCTTCGCTGTCTCCCTCGCTGTCTCCCTCGCTGTCTCTCTCGCTGTCTCTCGCTGCCTCCCTCGCTGTCTCTCTCGCTCTCTCTCGCTGTCTCTCTCGCTGTCACCCACGCTGTCTCTCTCGCAGCCTCTCTCGCTGTCTCTCTCGCTGTCACCCTCGCAGTCTCTCTCGCTGTCTCCTTCGCTGTCTCCCTCGCTGTCTCCCTCGCTGTCTCTCTCGCTGTTTCCCTCGCAGTCTCTCTCACTGTCTCTCTCGCTGTCTCCGTCGCTGTTTCCCTCGCTGTTTCCCTCGCAGTCTCTCACGCAGTCTCTCTCGCTGTCTCTCTCGCTGTCTCTCTCGCTGTCCCCCTCGCTGCCCCCCTCGCTGTCCCCCTCGCTGTCCCCCTCGCAGTCTCTCGCTGTCTCCCTCGCAGTCTCTCTCCCTATCTCCCTCGCTGTCTCCATCGCTGTCTCCATCGCTGTCTCCCTCGCAGTCGCTCTCGCAGTCTCTCTCGCTGTCTCCCTCGCTCTCTCCATCGCTGTCTCCCTCGCAGTCTCTCTCGCAGTCTCTCTCGCAGTCTCTCTCGCTGTCTCCCTCGCCGTCTCCCTCGCCGTCTCCCTCGCCGTCTGCCTCGCTGTCTCCCTCGCTGTCTCCCTCGCAGTCGCACTCGCAGTCTCTCTCGCTGTCTCTCTCGCTGTCTCGCTTGCTGTCTCCCTCGCAGTATCTCTCGCTGTCTCTCTCGCTGTCTCTCGCGCTGTCTCTCTCGCAGTCTCCCTCGCAGTCTCTCTCGCAGTCTCTCTCGCTGTCTCCCTCGCAGTCTCTCTCGCTGTCTCCCTCGCAGTCTCTCTCGCAGTCTCGCTCGCTGTCTCCCTCGCAGTCTCCCTCGCAGTCTCTCTCGCAGTCTCTCTCGCAGTCTCTCTCGCAGTCTTTCGCAGTCTCTCGCAGTCTCCCTGGCTGTCTCTCTCGCAGTCTCTCTCCCAGTCTCTCTCGTTGTCTCCTTCGCAGTCTCTCTCGCAGTCTCCCTCGCTGTCACCCTCGCATTCTCCCTCGCAGTCTCCCTCGCTGTCTCCCTCGCAGTCTCTCTCGCAGTTTCTCTCGCAGTCTCTCTTGCTGTCTCTCTCGCTGTCTCTCTCGCAGTCTCTCTCGCAGTCTCTCTCGCTGTCTCCCTTGCAGTCTCTCTCGCTGTCTCCCTCGCTGCCTCTCTCGCCGTCTCCCTCGCTGTCTCCCTCGCTGTCTCCCTCGCTGTCTCTCTCGCTTTCACCCTGGCTGTCTCTCTCGCAGTCTCTCTCGCAGTCTCTCTCGCTGTCTCTCTCGCTTTCGCCCTGGCTGTCTCTCTCGCAGTCTCTCTCGCAGTCTCCCTCGCTGTCTCCCTCGCAGTCTCTCTCTCTGTCTCCGTCGCTATCACCCTCGCTGTCTACCTCGCATTCTCTCTCGCAGTCTCTCTCGCTGTCTCCCTCGCTGTCTCCCTCGCTGTCTCTCACGTTGTCTCCCTCGTAGTCTCTCTCGTTTTCTCCCTCGCTGTCTCCCTCGCTATCTCCCTCGCAGTCTCTCTCGCAGTCTCTCTCTCTGTCTCTCTCTCTGTCCCCACGCTGTCTCTCTCGTAGTCTCCTTCGCGGTCTCTCTCGCTGTCTCTCTCGCTGTCTCCCTCGCAGTCTCCCTCGCAGTCTCTCTCGCATTCTCGCTCGCTGTCTCCCTCGCAGCCTCTCTCGCAGTCCCTCTCGCTGTCTCCTTCGCAGTCTCTCTCGCAGTCTCCCTCGCTGTCTCCCTCGCAGTCTCCCTCGCTGTCTCCCTCGCAGTCTCCTTCGCTGTCTCCCTCGCTGTCTCTCTCGCAGTCTCTCTCGCAGTCTCTCTCGCAGTCTCCCGCGCTGTCTTCCGCGCTGTCTCCCGCTCTGTCTTTCTCGCTGTCTCTCTCGCTGTCTCCCTCGCAGTCTCCCTCGCAGTCTCCCTCGCTTTCTCCCTCGTTTTCTCCCTCGCTTTCTCCCTCGCTGTCTCACTCGCTGTCTCCCTCGCAGTCTCTCTCGCTGTCTCTCTCGCTGTCTCTCTCGCTGTCCCCCTCGCAGTCTCTCGCTGTCTCCCTCGCAGTCTCTCTCGCAGTCTCTCTCGCTGTCTCTCTCGCAGTCTCTCTCGCAGTCTCCCGCGCTGTCTTCCGCGCTGTCTCCCGCTCTGTCTCTCTCGCTGTCTCTCTCGCTGTCTCCCTCGCAGTCTCCCTCGCAGTCTCCCTCGCTTTCTCCCTCGTTTTCTCCCTCGCTTTCTCCCTCGCTGTCTCACTCGCTGTCTCCCTCGCAGTCGCTTTCGCTATCTCCCTCGCTGTCTACCTCACTGTCTCCCACGCTGTCTCTCCCGCTGTCTCTCTCGCTGTCTCTCTCGCTGTCTCCCTCGCAGTATCTCTCGCTGTCTCTCTCGCTGTCTCTCTCGCTGTCTCTCTCGCTGTTTCTCTCGCTGTCTCACTTGCTGTCTCTCTCGCAGTCTCCCTCGCAGTCTCTCTCGCAGTCTCTCTCGCAGTCTCTCTCGCAGTCTCTCTCGCTGTCTCCCTCGCAGTCTCTCTAGCAGTCTCGCTCGCTGTCTCCCTCTCTGACACTCTCTATCACTCTCTGACACTCTCTGACTCTCACTATCACTCTCTGACACTCTCTGACACTCTCTGACAATCTCGGACACTCTCTGACACTCTCGGACACTCACTATCACTCCCTGACACTCTCTGACATTCTCAGACACTCTCGGGATCTCTCTATCACTCTCTGACACTCTCTATCACTCTCTGACACTCTCTGACTCTCACTATCACTCTCTGACACTCTCTGACACTCTCAGACACTCTCTATCACTCTCTGACTCTCTCTGTCACTCTCCATCACTCTCTCTCACTCTCTATCACTCTCTGACAACCTGAGACACTCTCTGACACTCTCAGACACTCTCTATCACACTCTGGCACTCACTATCACTCTCTGACACTCTCTGACACTCTCTGACACTGCCTGACACTCTCTATCACACTCTATTACTCTCTGACACTCTCTGACAATCTCTGACACTCTCTAACACGCTCTATCACTCTCTATCACTCTCTGACACTCTCTGACACTCACTATCACTCTCTGACGCTCTCTGACACTCTCTATCACTCTCTGACACTCTCTGACTCTCTCTATCACTCTCTGACACTCTCTGACACTCTCTATCACACACGATCACTCTCCATCACTCACAATCAATCTCCGAAAGTCTCTGACACTCTCTGACACTCCCTATCACTGTCTGACACTCTCTGACTCTCTCTGACACTCTCAGACACTCTCTGATAGTCTCTGACAGTCACTATCACTCTCTGACACTCTCTGACACTCACTATCACTCTCTGACACTCTCTGACACTCTCTGACACTCCCTGTCACTCTCTGACACTCTCCATCACCCTCTATCACCCTCTCTCACTCTCTGACACTCTCTGACACTCTCTGACAATCTCAGACACTCTCAGACACTCACTATCACTCTCTGATACTCTCTGACACTTTCAGAAACTCTCAGACACTCTCTGACACTCACTATCACTGTCTGACACTCACTCACACTCTCTGAGACTCCCTATCACTCTCTGACACTCTCTATCACCCTCTGTCACCCTCTATCACTCTCTGACACTCTCTGACACTCCCTATCACTCTCTGACACTCTATATCACCCTCTATCACCCTCTATTACTCTCTGACACTCTCTGACACTTTCAGACACTCTCTGACACTCCCTATCACTCTCTGACACTCTCTATCACCCTCTATTAACCTCTCTCACTCTCTGACACTCTCTGACACTCTCTGACACTCTCAGACACTCTCAGACACTCACTATCACTGTCTGATACTCTCTGACACTTTCAGACACTCTCAGACACTCTCTGACACTCACTATCACTGTCTGACACTCACTCACACTCTCTGACACTCCCTATCACTCTCTGACACTCTATATCACCCTCTATCACCCTCTATTACTCTCTGACACTCTCTGACACTCTCAGATACTCTCAGACACTCTCAGACACACACTATCACTCTCTGACACTCTCTGACACTTTCAGACACTCTCAGACACTCACTATCACTCTCTGACACTCTCTGCCACTCTATGACACTCTCTGACACTCTCCATCACTCTCTGACACTCTCTGACACTCTCTATCACTCACGATCACTCTCCATCACTCACAATCAATCTCCGAAAATCTCTGACACTCTCTGACACTCCCTATCACACTCTGACGCTCTCTGACTCTCTCTGACACTCTCAGACACTCTCTGATAGTCTCTGACAGTCACTATCACTCTCTGACACTCTCTGACACTCACTATCACTCTCTGACACTCTCTGACACTCTCTGACACTCCCTATCACTCTCTGACACTCTCTGTCACCCTCTATCACCCTCTCTCACTCTCTGACACTCTCTGACACTCTCTGACACTCTCTGACACTCTCAGACACTCACTATCACTCTCTGACACTCTCTGACACTTTCAGACACTCTCAGACACTCTCTGACACTCACTATCACTGTCTGACACTCTCTCACACTCTCTGACACTCCCTATCACTCTCTGACACTCTCTATCACCCTCTATCACCCTCTATCACTCTCTGACACTCTCTGACACTCTCTGACACTTTCAGACACTCTCAGACACTCTCAGACACTCACTATCACTCTCTGACACTCTCTGACACTTTCAGACACTCTCAGACACTCACTATCACTCTCTGACACTCTCTGCCACTCAATGACACTCTCTGACACTCACTATCACTCTCTGACAATCTCTGACACTTACTATCACTTTCTGACACTATCTGACACTCTCTGACACTCTCTATCACTCTGTGACACTCTCTGACACTCACTATCACTCTCTGACACTCTCTGACACTGTCTGACACTCTCTATCACTCTCTGACACTGTCTGACACGCTCTGACACTCATTATCACTCCCTGACACTCTCTGACACTCTCAGACACCCACTATCACTCTCTGACACTCTCTGCCACTCTATGACACTCTCTAACACTCACTATCACTCTCTGACACTCTCTGAAACTTACTATCACTCTCTGACACTCTCTGACACTCTCTGACACTCTCTATCACTCTGTGACACTCTCTGAAACTCACTATCACTCTATGAAACTCTCTGACACTCTCTGACACTCTCTGACACTCACTATCACTCTCTGACACTCTCTGACACTCTCTGACACTCACTATCACTTCCTGACACTCTCTGACACTCTCCGACACTCACGGGCACTCACTATCACTCCATGACACTCTCTATCACTGTCTGACACTCTTTGACACTTTCTATCACTCTCTGACTCTCTCTGACACTCTCTATCACACTCTATCATTCTCTATCACTCTCAATCACTCTCTGACAATCGCAGACACTCTCTGACACTCTCTGACACTCACTATCACTCTCTCACATTCTCTGACACTCTCTATCACACTCTCTTACTCTCTCACACTCTCTGACACTCTCTGACACTCTCGGACACGCACTATCACTCTATGGCACTCTCTATCACTGTCTGACACAATTTGACACTTTCTATCACTCTCTGACACTCTCTGACACTCTCAGACACTCACAATCACTCTCTGACACTCTCTATCACTCTCTGACACTCTCTATCACTCTCTGACACTCACTGACAACCTCTGACAATCTCAGACACTCTCTGACACACTCAGACACTCACCATCACTCTCTGACACTCTCTATCTCTCTCTGAAATTCTCTGACACTCTCAATCACTCTCAATCACTCTCTATCACTCTCAGACACTCACAATCACTCTTTGGCACTCTCTATCACTCTCTGACACTCTCTGACACTCTCTATCACTCTCTGACATTCACTGACACTCTCTGACAATCTCAGACACTCTCTGACACACTCAGACACTCACCATCACTCTCTGACATTCTCTATCTCTCTCTGACTCTGTCTGACACTCACAATCACTCTCAATCACTCTCTATCACTCTCTGACACTCTCTGACACTCTTTGACACTCTCAGACACTCACTATCACTCTCTGACACTCTCTATCTCTCTCTGACACTCTTTGACACTCTCAATCACTCTCAATCACTCTCTATCACTCTCTATGACTCTCTATCACTCTCTGACACTCTCTGACACTCTTTGACACCCTCAGACACTCACTATCACTCTCTGACACTCTCTATCACTCTCTGACACTCTCTGACACTCTCTATCACTCTCTATCACTCTATATCTCTCTCTGACACTCACTGACACTCTCTGACAATCGCAGACACTCTCTGACAATCTCAGACACTCATTATCACTCTCTGAGACTCTCTATCTCTCTCTGACACTCTCTGACACTCTCTGACAATCTCTGACACTCTCTGACACTCTCTGACACTCTCAATCACTCTCGATCACTCTCTGTCACTCTCTGACAATCTTTGACACTCTCAGACACTCACTGTCACTCTCTTACATTCTCTATAAATCTCTGACACTCTTTGACACTTTCTATCACTCTCTGACACTCTCTGACACTCTCTGACAATCTCAGACACTCACTGACACTCTCTATCATTCACTATCACTCTCTGACACTCTCTGACACTCACTATCACTCTCTGACACTCTCTGACACTTACTATCACTCTCTGACAGTATCTGACACTCTCTGACACTCCCTATCACTCTGTGACACTCTCTGAAACTCACTATCACTCTCTGACACTCTCTGATACTCTCTGACACTCTCTGACACTCACTATCACTCTCTGACACTCTCTGACACTCTCTGACATTCTCTATCACTCTCTGACAATCTGTGACACTCTCTGACAATCTCTGACACTCACTCTCACTCCCTGACGCTCTCTGATACTCACTATCACTCTCTGATACTCTCTGACACTCTCTGACACTCACTATCTCTCTATGACACTCTCTATCACTGTGTGACACTCTTTGACACTTTCTATCACTCTCTGACTCTCTCTGACACTCTCTATCACACTCTATCATTCTCTATCACTCTCAATCACTCTCTGACAATCGCAGACACTCTCTGACACTCTCTGACACTCACTATCACTCTCTCACATTCTCTGACACTCTCTATCACACTCTCTTACTCTCTCACACTCTCTGACACTCTCTGACACTCTCGGACACGCACTATCACTCTATGGCACTCTCTATCACTGTCTGACACAATTTGACACTTTCTATCACTCTCTGACACTCTCTGACACTCTCAGACACTCACAATCACTCTCTGACACTCTCTATCACTCTCTGACACTCTCTATCACTCTCTGACACTCACTGACAACCTCTGACAATCTCAGACACTCTCTGACACACTCAGACACTCACCATCACTCTCTGACACTCTCTATCTCTCTCTGAAATTCTCTGACACTCTCAATCACTCTCAATCACTCTCTATCACTCTCAGACACTCACAATCACTCTTTGGCACTCTCTATCACTCTCTGACACTCTCTGACACTCTCTATCACTCTCTGACATTCACTGACACTCTCTGACAATCTCAGACACTCTCTGACACACTCAGACACTCACCATCACTCTCTGACATTCTCTATCTCTCTCTGACTCTGTCTGACACTCACAATCACTCTCAATCACTCTCTATCACTCTCTGACACTCTCTGACACTCTTTGACACTCTCAGACACTCACTATCACTCTCTGACACTCTCTATCTCTCTCTGACACTCTTTGACACTCTCAATCACTCTCAATCACTCTCTATCACTCTCTATGACTCTCTATCACTCTCTGACACTCTCTGACACTCTTTGACACCCTCAGACACTCACTATCACTCTCTGACACTCTCTATCACTCTCTGACACTCTCTGACACTCTCTATCACTCTCTATCACTCTATATCTCTCTCTGACACTCACTGACACTCTCTGACAATCGCAGACACTCTCTGACAATTCCAGACACTCATTATCACTCTCTGAGACTCTCTATCTCTCTCTGACACTCTCTGACACTCTCTGACAATCTCTGACACTCTCTGACACTCTCTGACACTCTCAATCACTCTCGATCACTCTCTGTCACTCTCTGACAATCTTTGACACTCTCAGACACTCACTGTCACTCTCTTACATTCTCTATAAATCTCTGACACTCTTTGACACTTTCTATCACTCTCTGACACTCTCTGACACTCTCTGACAATCTCAGACACTCACTGACACTCTCTATCATTCACTATCACTCTCTGACACTCTCTGACACTCACTATCACTCTCTGACACTCTCTGACACTTACTATCACTCTCTGACAGTATCTGACACTCTCTGACACTCCCTATCACTCTGTGACACTCTCTGAAACTCACTATCACTCTCTGACACTCTCTGATACTCTCTGACACTCTCTGACACTCACTATCACTCTCTGACACTCTCTGACACTCTCTGACATTCTCTATCACTCTCTGACAATCTGTGACACTCTCTGACAATCTCTGACACTCACTCTCACTCCCTGACGCTCTCTGATACTCTCTGACACTCTCTGACACTCACTATCACTCTCTGATACTCTCTGACACTCTCTGACACTCACTATCTCTCTATGACACTCTCTATCACTGTGTGACACTCTTTGACACTTTCTATCACTCTCTGACTCTCTCTGACACTCTCTATCACTCTCTATCACTCTCTCTCACTCTCTAACACTCTCTGACAATCGCAGACACTCTCTGACACTCTCAGACACTCACTATCACTCTCTGACACTCACTATCACTCTCTGACACTCTCGGACACTCTCTATCACACTCTATTACTGTCTGACACTCTCTGACAATCTCTGACACTCTCGGACACGCACTATCACGCTATGACACTCTCTATCACTGTCTGACACTCTTTGACACTTTCTATCACCCTCTGACAATCTCAGACACTCTCTGACACTCTCAGACACTCACAATCACTCTCTGGCACTCTCTATCACTCTCTGACACCCTCTGACACTCTCTATCACTCTCTGACATTCACTGACACTCTGACAATCTCAGACACTCTTTGACACACTCAGACACTCACAATCACTCTCTGACACTCTCTATATCTCTCTGACACTCTCTGACACTCTCAATCACTCTCAATCACGCTCAATCACTCTCTATCACTCTCTATCACTCTCTGACACTCTCTGACACTCTCATACTCTCACTATCAATCTCTGACACTCTCTATCACTCTCTGACACTCTCTGACACTCTCTGACACTCTCTATCACTCTCTATCACTCTCTATCACTCTCTGACACTCTCTGACACTCACTGACACACTCAGACACTCATTATCACTCTCTGAGACTCTCTATCTCTCTCTGACACTCTCTGACACTCTCAATCACTCTCTATCACTCTCTGACACTCTCTGACACTCTGTGACACTCTCAGACACTCACTATCACGCTCTGACATTCTCTATAACTCTCTGACACTCTTTGACACTTTCTATCACTCTCAGACACTCTCTGACACTCTATGACACTCTCTGACACTCTCTATCACTCTCTATCACTCTCTGACACTCTCGGACACTCTCTATCACTCTCTGACACTCTCTGACACTCGATATCACTCTCTGACACTCTCTGACTCTCTCTGACACTCTCTATCACTCTCTGACACTCTCTGACACTCTCTGACACTCTCTATCACTCTCTATCACTCTATGACACTCTCTGATACTCTCTGACACTCGCAGACACCCACTATCACTCTCTGACACTCTCTGACACTCACTGTCACTCTCTGTCACTCTCTGACACTCTCTGACACTCTCTATCACTCTCTGACAATCTCGGACACTCTCGGACACTCTCTATCACTCTCTATCACTCTCTGACACTCTCTGACAACCTCAGACACTCTCTGAAACTCTCTGACACTCTCAGACACTCACTAACACTCTCTGACACTCTCTGACACTCACTATCACTCACTGACACTCTCTGACACTCTCTGACACTCTCTATCACGCTCTATCACTCTCTGACACTCTCTGACACTCTCCGACACTCTCTGACACTCTCTGACACTCTCAGGCACTCTCTACCAATAACGTTCACTCTCTGACCCTCTCTGACACTCTCTGACACTATCGATCACTCTCTGACACTCTCAGACACTCTCTTGCTCTCTCTGACACTCACTATCACTCTCTATCACTCTCTGACACTATGTGACACTCTCAGACACTCTCAGACACTCACTTTCACTCTCTGACACTCTCTGAAACTCACTATCACTCTCTGACACTCTCTGACACTCCGTATAACTCTCTGACCCTCTGTTCAACTCTCTGACACTCTCTCACACTCTCTGACACTCTCTGCCAATCTCAGACACTCTCAGACACTCACTATCACTCTCTGATACACTCTGACACTCAATATCACTCTCTGACACTCTCTATCACTCTCTGACACTCTCAGACACTCTCTGACAATCTCAGACACTCTCAGAAACTCACTATCACTCTCTGATACTCTCTGACACTCAATATCACTCTCTGACACTCTCTATCACTCTCTGACACTCTCAGACACTCTCTGACACTCTCTGACACTCTCTGACACTCACTATCACTCTCTGACACTCTCAAACACTCACTATCACTCTCTGACACTCTCTGACACTCACTGTCACTCTCTAGAACTCTCTGACACTCTCTGACTCTCTCTGAAACTCTCTGACACTCTGAGACACTCTCAGACACTCTCAGACACTCTCAGACACTCACTATCACTCTCTGAAACACACTATCACTCTCTGACACTCTCTGACACTCTCGATCACTCTCTGACACTCTCTGACACTCTCTATCACTCTCGGACACTCTCTGACACTCTCAGACACTCACTATTACTCTCTGAAACTCACTATCACTCTTTGACACTCTCTGACACTCTCTGACACTCTCGATCATTCTCGATCACTCTCTGACACTCTCTATCTCTCTCTATCACTCTCTGACACTCTCTGACACTCTCAGACACTCTCTGACACTCTCCATCACTCTCTGACACTCCCGGACACTCTCTGACAATCTCTATCACTCTCTGACACTCTCTATCACTCTCTGACACTCTCTGACACTCTCTGTCACTTTCTGACACTCTCTGACACTCTCTATCACTCTCTGACACTCTCTGACACTCTCTATAACTCTCTGACACTCTCTGACACTCTCGATTACTCACGATCACTCTCCATCACTCACAATCAATCTCCGAAAATTTCTGACACTCTCTCACACTCTCTATCACTCTCTGCTACTCTCTGACACTCTTTGACACTCTCTATCACTCTCCGACTCACTCTGACACTCTCAGACACTCTCAGACACTCTCTGATAGTCTCTGACAGTCACTACCACTCTCTGACACTCTCTGACACTCACTATCACTCTCTGACACTCTCTGACACTCCCTATCACTCTCTGACACTCTATCACCCTCTATCACCCTCTATCACTCTCTGACACTCTCTGACACTTTCAGACACTCTCAGACACTCTCTGACACTCACTTTCACTCTCTGACACTCTCTGACACTCTCTGACACTCCCTATCACTCTCTGACACTCTCTATCACCCTCTATCACTCTCTGACACTCTCTGACACTCTCAGACACTCTCAGACACTCACTATCACTCTCTGCCACTCTCTGACACTTTCAGACACTCTCAGACACTCACTATCACTCTCTGACACTCTCTGCCACTCTATGACACTCTCTGACACTCACTATCACTCTCTGACACTCTCTGACACTTACTATCACTTTCTGACACTATCTGACACTCTCTATCACTCTGTGACACTCTCTGACACTCTCAGACACCCACTATCAATCTCTGACACTCTCTGCCACTCTATGACACTCTCTATCACTCTCTATCACTCTCTGACACTCTCAGACACTCTCGGACACTCTCTGATAGTCTCTGACAGTCACTATCGCTCTCTATCACTCTCTGACACTCTCTGACACTCACTATCACTCTCTGATACTCTCTGACACTCAATATCACTCTCTGACACTCTCTATCACTCTCTGACACTCTCAGACACTCACTATCACTCTCTGACACTCTCTGACACTCACTGTCACTCACGAGAACTCTCTGACACTCTCTGACTCTCTCTGAAACTCTCTGACACTCTGAGACACTCTCAGACACTCTCAGACACTCTCAGACACTCACTATAACTCTCTGAAACACACTATCACTCTCTGACACTCTCTGGCACTCTCGATCACTCTCTGACACTCTCTGACACACTCTATCACTCTCGGACCCTCTCTGACACTCTCAGACACTCACTATCACTCTCTGAAACTCACTATCACTCTCTGACACTCTCTGACACTCTCTGACACTCTTGATCACTCTCGATCACTCTCTAACACTCTCTGACACTCTCTATCACTCTCTGACACTCTCGGACACTCTCTGACACTCTCTATCACTCTCTATCACTCTCTGACACTCTCTATTACTCTCTGACACTCTCTGACACTCTCTATCACTCTCTGACACTCTCTGACACTCTCTATCACTCACGATCACTCTCCATCACCCACAATCAATCTCCGAAAATTTCTGACACTCTCTGACACTCTCTATCACTCTCTGACACTCTCTGACACTCTTTGACACTCTCTATCACTCTCTGACTCTCGCTGACACTCTCAGACACTCTCAGACACTCTCTGATAGTCTCTGACAGTCACTACCACTCTCTGACACTCTCTGACACTCACTATCACTCTCTGACACTCTCTGACACTCTCTGACACTCCCTATCAATCTCTGACACTCTATCACCCTCTATCACCCTCTATCACCCTCTATCACTCTCTGACTCTCTGACACTCTCTGACACGTTCAGACACTCTCAGACACTCTCTGACACTCACTATCACTCTCTGACACTCTCTGACTCTCCGTATCACTCTCTGACACTCTCTATCACCCTCTATCAGTCTGCGACACTCTCTGACACTCTCTGACACTCTCAGACACTCTCAGACACTCATATTCACTCTCTAACACTCTCTGACACTTTCAGACACTCTCAGACACTCACTATCACTCTCTGACACTCTCTGCCACTCTATGAAACTCTCTGACACTCACTATCAATCTCTGACACTCTCTGACACTCACTGTCACTCTCTATCACTCTCTGACACTCTCGGACACTCTCTGACACTCTCTGACACTCTCTATCACTCTCTATCACTCTCTGACACTCTCTGACACCCTCAGACACTTACTATCACTTTCTGACACTCTCTGAAACTCTCTGACACTCTCAGACACTCACTAACACTCTCTGACACTCTCTGACACTCACTATCACTCAGTGACACTCTCTGACACTCTCTGACACTCTATCACGCTCTATCACTCTCTGACACTCTCTGACACTCACCGACACTCTCTGACACTCTCTGACACTCTCAGGCACTCTCTACCAATAACGTTCACTCTCTGACCCTCTCTGACACTCTCTGACACTATCGATCACTCTCTGACACTCTCAGACACTCTCTTGCTCTCTCTGACACTCACTATCACTCTCTATCACTCTCTGACACTATGTGACACTCTCAGACACTCTCAGACACTCACTTTCACTCTCTGACACTCTCTGAAACTCACTATCACTCTCTGACACTCTCTGACACTCCGTATAACTCTCTGACCCTCTGTTCAACTCTCTGACACTCTCTCACACTCTCTGACACTCTCTGCCAATCTCAGACACTCTCAGACACTCACTATCACTCTCTGATACACTCTGACACTCAATATCACTCTCTGACACTCTCTATCACTCTCTGACACTCTCAGACACTCTCTGACAATCTCAGACACTCTCATAAACTCACTATCACTCTCTGATACTCTCTGACACTCAATATCACTCTCTGACACTCTCTATCACTCTCTGACACTCTCAGACACTCTCTGACACTCTCTGACACTCTCTGACACTCACTATCACTCTCTGACACTCTCAAACACTCACTATCACTCTCTGACACTCTCTGACACTCACTGTCACTCTCTAGAACTCTCTGACACTCTCTGACTCTCTCTGAAACTCTCTGACACTCTGAGACACTCTCAGACACTCTCAGACACTCTCAGACACTCACTATCACTCTCTGAAACACACTATCACTCTCTGACACTCTCTGACACTCTCGATCACTCTCTGACACTCTCTGACACTCTCTATCACTCGCGGACACTCTCTGACACTCTCAGACACTCACTATTACTCTCTGAAACTCACTATCACTCTTTGACACTCTCTGACAATCTCGATCACTCTCGATCACTCTCTGACACTCTCTATCTCTCTCTATCACTCTCTGACACTCTCTGACACTCTCAGACACTCTCTGACACTCTACATCACTCTCTGACACTCCCGGACACTCTCTGACACTCTCTATCACTCTCTGACACTCTCTATCACTCTCTGACACTCTCTGACACTCTCTGTCACTTTCTGACACTCTCTGACACTCTCTATCACTCTCTGACACTCTCTGACACTCTCTATAACTCTCTGACACTCTCTGACACTCTCGATCACTCACGATCACTCTCCATCACTCACAATCAATCTCCGAAAATTTCTGACACTCTCTCACACTCTCTATCACTCTCTGCTACTCTCTGACACTCTTTGACACTCTCTATCACTCTCCGACTCACTCTGACACTCTCAGACACTCTCAGACACTCTCTGATAGTCTCTGACAGTCACTACCACTCTCTGACACTCTCTGACACTCACTATCACTCTCTGACACTCTCTGACACTCTCTGACACTCCCTATCACTCTCTGACACTCTATCACCCTCTATCACCCTCTATCACTCTCTGACACTCTCTGACACTTTCAGACACTCTCAGACACTCTCTGACACTCACTTTCACTCTCTGACACTCTCTGACACTCTCTGACACTCCCTATCACTCTCTGACACTCTCTATCACCCTCTATCACTCTCTGACACTCTCTGACACTCTCAGACACTCTCAGACACTCACTATCACTCTCTGACACTCTCTGACACTTTCAGACACTCTCAGACACTCACTATCACTCTCTGACACTCTCTGCCACTCTATGACACTCTCTGACACTCACTATCACTCTCTGACACTCTCTGACACTTACTATCACTTTCTGACACTATCTGACACTCTCTATCACTCTGTGACACTCTCTGACACTCTCAGACACCCACTATCAATCTCTGACACTCTCTGCCACTCTATGACACTCTCTATCACTCTCTGACACTCTCAGACACTCTCGGACACTCTCTGATAGTCTCTGACAGTCACTATCGCTCTCTATCACTCTCTGACACTCTCTGACACTCACTATCACTCTCTGATACTCTCTGACACTCAATATCACTCTCTGACACTCTCTATCACTCTCTGACACTCTCAGACACTCACTATCACTCTCTGACACTCTCTGACACTCACTGTCACTCACGAGAACTCTCTGACACTCTCTGACTCTCTCTGAAACTCTCTGACACTCTGAGACACTCTCAGACACTCTCAGACACTCTCAGACACTCTCAGACACTCTCAGACACTCTCTGACACTCACTTTCACTCTCTGACACTCTCTGACACTCTCTGACACTCCCTATCACTCTCTGACACTCTCTATCACCCTCTATCACTCTCTGACACTCTCTGACACTCTCAGACACTCTCAGACACTCACTATCACTCTCTGACACTCTCTGACACTTTCAGACACTCTCAGACACTCACTATCACTCTCTGACACTCTCTGCCACTCTATGACACTCTCTGACACTCACTATCACTCACTATAACTCTCTGAAACACACTATCACTCTCTGACACTCTCTGACACTCTCGATCACTCTCTGACACTCTCTGACACACTCTATCACTCTCGGACCCTCTCTGACACTCTCAGACACTCACTATCACTCTCTGAAACTCACTATCACTCTCTGACACTCTCTGACACTCTCTGACACTCTTGATCACTCTCGATCACTCTCTAACACTCTCTGACACTCTCTATCACTCTCTGACACTCTCGGACACTCTCTGACACTCTCTATCACTCTCTATCACTCTCTGACACTCTCTATTACTCTCTGACACTCTCTGACACTCTCTATCACTCTCTGACACTCTCTGACACTCTCTATCACTCACGATCACTCTCCATCACCCACAATCAATCTCCGAAAATTTCTGACACTCTCTGACACTCTCTATCACTCTCTGACACTCTCTGACACTCTTTGACACTCTCTATCACTCTCTGACTCTCTCTGACACTCTCAGACACTCTCAGACACTCTCTGATAGTCTCTGACAGTCACTACCACTCTCTGACACTCTCTGACACTCACTATCACTCTCTGACACTCTCTGACACTCTCTGACACTCCCTATCACTCTCTGCAACTCTATCACCCTCTATCACCCTCTATCACCCTCTATCACTCTCTGACTCTCTGACACTCTCTGACACTTTCAGACACTCTCAGACACTCTCTGACACTCACTATCACTCTCTGACACTCTCTGACTCTCCGTATCACTCTCTGACACTCTCTATCACCCTCTATCACTCTGCGACACTCTCTGACACTCTCTGACACTCTCAGACACTCTCAGACACTCATATTCACTCTCTAACACTCTCTGACACTTTCAGACACTCTCAGACACTCACTATCACTCTCTGACACTCTCTGACACTCACTGTCACTCACGAGAACTCTCTGACACTCTCTGACTCTCTCTGAAACTCTCTGACACTCTGAGACACTCTCAGACACTCTCAGACACTCTCAGACACTCACTATAACTCTCTGAAACACACTATCACTCTCTGACACTCTCTGACACTCTCGATCACTCTCTGACACTCTCTGACACACTCTATCACTCTCGGACCCTCTCTGACACTCTCAGACACTCACTATCACTCTCTGAAACTCACTATCACTCTCTGACACTCTCTGACACTCTCTGACACTCTTGATCACTCTCGATCACTCTCTAACACTCTCTGACACTCTCTATCACTCTCTGACACTCTCGGACACTCTCTGACACTCTCTATCACTCTCTATCACTCTCTGACACTCTCTATTACTCTCTGACACTCTCTGACACTCTCTATCACTCTCTGACACTCTCTGACACTCTCTATCACTCACGATCACTCTCCATCACCCACAATCAATCTCCGAAAATTTCTGACACTCTCTGACACTCTCTATCACTCTCTGACACTCTCTGACACTCTTTGACACTCTCTATCACTCTCTGACTCTCTCTGACACTCTCAGACACTCTCAGACACTCTCTGATAGTCTCTGACAGTCACTACCACTCTCTGACACTCTCTGACACTCACTATCACTCTCTGACACTCTCTGACACTCTCTGACACTCCCTATCACTCTCTGACACTCTATCACCCTCTATCACCCTCTATCACCCTCTATCACTCTCTGACTCTCTGACACTCTCTGACACTTTCAGACACTCTCAGACACTCTCTGACACTCACTATCACTCTCTGACACTCTCTGACTCTCCGTATCACTCTCTGACACTCTCTATCACCCTCTATCACTCTGCGACACTCTCTGACACTCTCTGACACTCTCAGACACTCTCAGACACTCATATTCACTCTCTAACACTCTCTGACACTTTCAGACACTCTCAGACACTCACTATCACTCTCTGACACTCTCTGACACTCACTGTCACTCACGAGAACTCTCTGACACTCTCTGACTCTCTCTGAAACTCTCTGACACACTGAGACACTCTCAGACACTCTCAGACACTCTCAGACACTCACTATAACTCTCTGAAACACACTATCACTCTCTGACACTCTCTGACACTCTCGATCACTCTCTGACACTCTCCGACACACTCTATCACTCTCGGACCCTCTCTGACACTCTCAGACACTCACTATCACTCTCTGAAACTCACTATCACTCTCTGACACTCTCTGACACTCTCTGACACTCTTGATCACTCTCGATCACTCTCTAACACTCTCTGACACTCTCTATCACTCTCTGACACTCTCGGACACTCTCTGACACTCTCTATCACTCTCTATCACTCTCTGACACTCTCTATTACTCTCTGACACTCTCTGACACTCTCTATCACTCTCTGACACTCTCTGACACTCTCTATCACTCACGATCACTCTCCATCACCCACAATCAATCTCCGAAAATTTCTGACACTCTCTGACACTCTCTATCACTCTCTGACACTCTCTGACACTCTTTGACACTCTCTATCACTCTCAGACTCTCTCTGACACTCTCAGACACTCTCAGACACTCTCTGATAGTCTCTGACAGTCACTACCACTCTCTGACACTCTCTGACACTCACTATCACTCTCTGACACTCTCTGACACTCTCTGACACTCCCTATCACTCTCTGACACTCTATCACCCTCTATCACCCTCTATCACCCTCTATCACTCTCTGACTCTCTGACACTCTCTGACACTTTCAGACACTCTCAGACACTCTCTGACACTCACTATCACTCTCTGACACTCTCTGACTCTCCGTATCACTCTCTGACACTCTCTATCACCCTCTATCACTCTGCGACACTCTCTGACACTCTCTGACACTCTCAGACACTCTCAGACACTCATATTCACTCTCTAACACTCTCTGACACTTTCAGACACTCTCAGACACTCACTATCACTCTCTGACACTCTCTGCCACTCTATGAAACTCTCTGACACTCACTATCAATCTCTGACACTCTCTGACACTCACTGTCACTCTCTGACACGCTCTGACACTCTCTATCACTCTCTGACACTCTCGGACACTCTCTGACACTCTCTGACACTCTCTATCACTCTCTATCACTCTCTGACACTCTCTGACACCCTCAGACACTTACTATCACTTTCTGACACTCTCTGAAACTCTCTGACACTCTCAGACACTCACTAACACTCTCTGACACTCTCTGACACTCACTATCACTCACTGACACTCTCTGACACTCTCTGACACTCTCTATCACGCTCTATCACTCTCTGACACTCTCTGACACTCTCCGACACTCTCTGACACTCTCTGACACTCTCAGGCACTCTCTACCAATAACGTTCACTCTCTGACCCTCTCTGACACTCTCTGACACTATCGATCACTCTCTGACACTCTCAGACACTCTCTTGCTCTCTCTGACACTCACTATCACTCTCTATCACTCTCTGACACTATGTGACACTCTCAGACACTCTCAGGCACTCACTTTCACTCTCTGACACTCTCTGAAACTCACTATCACTCTCTGACACTCTCTGACACTCCGTATAACTCTCTGACCCTCTGTTCAACTCTCTGACACTCTCTGACACTCTCTGACACTCTCTGCCAATCTCAGACACTCTCAGACACTCACTATCACTCTCTGATACACTCTGACACTCAATATCACTCTCTGGCACTCTCTATCACTCTCTGACACTCTCAGACACTCTCTGACAATCTCAGACACACTCTGACACTCACTATCACTCTCTGACACTCTCAGACACTCACTATCACTCCTTGACACTCTCTATCACTCCCTGACACTCTTGGACACTCTCTATCACTCTCTATCACTCTCTGACACTCTCTGACACTCTCTATCACTCTCTGACACTCTCTGACACTCTCTGACACTCTCTATCACTCTCTGACACTCTCTGACACTCTCTATCACTCACGATCACTCTCCATCACTCACAATCAATCTCCGAAAATTTCTGACACTCTCTGACACTCTCTATCACTCTCTGCCACTCTCTGACACTCTTTGACACTCTCTATCACTCTCTGACTCTCTCTGACACTCTCAGACACTCTCAGACACACTCTGATAGTCTCTGACAGTCACTGCCACTCTCTGACACTCTCTGACACTCACTATCACTCTCTGACACTCTCTGACACTCTCTGACACTCCCTATCACTCTCTGACACTCTATCACCCTCTATCACCCTCTATCACTCTCTGACACTCTCTGACACTTTCAGACACTCTCAGACACTCTCTGACACTTACTATCACTCTCTGACACTCTCTGACTCTCTCTGACACTCCCGATCACTCTCTGACACTCTCTATCACCCTCTATCACTCTCTGACACTCTCTGACACTCTCTGACACTCTCAGACACTCTCAGACACTCACTATCACTCTCTGACACTCTCTGACACTCTCTGACACTCCCTATCACTCTCTGACACTCTATCACCCTCTATCACCCTCTATCACCCTCTATCACTCTCTGACACTCTGTGACACTCTCTGACACTTTCAGAAACTCTCAGACACTCTCAGACACTCACTATCACTCTCTGACTCTCTCTGACACTCCCTATCACTCTCTGACTCTCTCTCTCACCCTCTATCACTCTCTGACACTCTCTGACACTCTCTGACACTCTCAGACAATCTCAGACACTCACTATCACTCTCTGACACTCTCTGATCTTTCAGACACTCTCAGACACTCTCTATCACTCTCTGACACTCTCTGCCACTCTATGACACTCTCTGACGCTCACTATCACTCTCTGACACTCTCTGACACTTACTATCACTTTCTGACACTATCTGACACTCTCTATCACTCTGTGACACTCTCTGACACTCTCAGACACCCACTATCACTCTCTGACACTCTCTGCCACTCTATGACACTCTCTATCAATCTCTATCACTCTCTGACACTCTCTGACACTCTCTAACACTCTCTATCACTCTCTGACACTCTCTGACACTCACTATCACTCTCTGACACTCTCTGACTCTCTCGGACACTCTCTATCACTCTCTGACAATCTCAGACACTCTCTGACACTCTCTGACACTCTCTGACACTCTCTATCTCTCTCTATCACTCTCTGACACTCTCTGACACTCTCTATCACTCTCTGACACTCTCTGACACTCACTATCAGTCTCTGATACTCTCTGACTCTCTCTGACACTCTCTATCACTCTCTGACACTCTCTGACACTCTCTGACACTCTCTATCACTCTCTATCTCTCTCTGACACTCTCTGATACTCTCTGACACTCGCAGACACCCACTATCACTCTCTGACACTCTCTGACACTCACTGTTACTCTCTGACACTCTCTGACACTCTCTGACACTCTCTATCACTCTCTGACACTCTCTGACACTCTCGGACACTCTCTGACACTCTCTATCACTCTCTATCACTCTCTGACACTCTCTGACACCCTCAGACACTCACTATCACTTTCTGACACTCTCTGAAACTCTCTGACACTCTCAGACACTCACTAACACTCTCTGACACTCTCTGACACTCACTATCACACACTGACACTCTCTGACACTCTCTGACACTCTCTTTCACGCTCTATCACTCTCTGACACTCTCCGACACTCTCTGACACTCTCTGACACTCTCAGGCACTCTCTACCAATAACGTTCACTCTCTGACCCTCTCTGACACTCTCTGACACTATCGATCATTCTCTGACACTCTCAGACACTCTCTTGCTCTCTCTGACACTCACTATCACTCTCTATCGCTCTCTGACACTATGTGACACTCTCAGGCACTCTCAGACACTCACTTTCACTCTCTGACACTCTCTGAAACTCACTATCACTCTCTGACACTCTCTGACACTCCGTATAACTCTCTGACCCTGTGTTCAACTCTCTGACACTCTCTGACACTCTCTGACACTCTCTGCCAATCTCAGACACTCTCAGACACTCACTATCACTCTCTGATACACTCTGACACTCAATATCACTCTCTGACACTCTCTATCACTCTCTGGCACTCTCAGACACTCTCTTGCTCTCTCTGACACTCACTATCACTCTCTATCGCTCTCTGACACTATGTGACACTCTCAGGCACTCTCAGACACTCACTTTGACTCTCTGACACTCTCTGAAACTCACTATCACTCTCTGACACTCTCTGAAACTCCGTATAACTCTCTGACCCTGTGTTCAACTCTCTGACACTCTCTCACACTCTCTGACACTCTCTGCCAATCTCAGACACTCTCAGACACTCACTATCACTCTCTGATACACTCTGACACTCAATATCACTCTCTGACAATCTCTATCACTCTCTGGCACTCTCAGACACTCTCTGACAATCTCAGACACTCTCAGACACTCACTATCACTCTCTGATACTCTCTGACACTCAATATCACTCTCTGACACTCTCTATCACTCTCTGACACTCTCTGACACTCTCTGACACTCTCTGACACTCACTATCACTCTCTGACACTCTCAGACACTCTCAGACACTCTCAGACACTCACTATCACTCTCTGAAACACACTATCACTCTCTGACACTCTCTATCACTCTCTGACACTCTCAGACACTCACTATCACTCTCTGATACTCTCTGACACTCAATATCACTCTCTGACACTCTCTATCACTCTCTGACACTCTCTGACACTCTCTGACACTCTCTGACACTCACTATCACTCTCTGACACTCTCAGACACTCACTATCACTCTCTGACACTCTCTGACACTCACTGTCGCTCTCTAGAACTCTCTGACACTCTCTGACTCTTTCTGAAACTCTCTGACACTCTGAGACACTCTCAGACACTCTCAGACACTCTCAGACACTCACTATCACTCTCTGAAACACACTATCACTCTCTGACACTCTCTATCACTCTCTGACACTCTCTGACACTCACTATCAGTCTCTGATACTCTCTGACACTCTCTGACACTCTCTATCACTCTCTGACACTCTCTGACACTCTCAGACACTCTCAGACACTCACTATCACTCTCTAACACTCTCTGACACTTTCAGACACTCTCAGACACTCACTATCACTCTCTGACACTCTCTGCCACTCTATGAAACTCTCTGACACTCACTATCACTCTCTGACACTCTCTGACACTCACTGTCACTCTCTGATACTCTCTGACACTCTCTGACACTCTCTATCACTCTCTGACACTCTCGGACACTCTCTGACACTCTCTGACACTCTCTATCACTCTCTATCACTCTCTGACACTTTCTGACACCCTCAGACAGTCACTATCACTTTCTGACACTCTCTGAAACTCTCTGACACTCTCAGACACTCACTAACACTCTCTGACACTCTCTGACACTCACTATCACTCACTGACACTCTCTGACACTCTCTGACACTCTCTATCACGCTCTATCACTCTCTGACACTCTCTGACACTCTCCGACACTCTCTGACACTCTCTGACACTCTCAGGCACTCTCTGCCAATAACGTTCACTCTCTGACCCTCTCTGACACTCTCTGACACTATCGATCACTCTCTGACACTCTCAGACACTCTCTTGCTCTCTCTGACACTCACTATCACTCTCTATCACTCTCTGACACTATGTGACACTCTCAGACACTCTCAGGCACTCACTTTCACTCTCTGACACTCTCTGAAACTCACTATCACTCTCTGACACTCTCTGACACTCCGTATAACTCTCTGACCCTGTGTTCAACTCTCTGACACTCTCTGACACTCTCTGACACTCTCTGCCAATCTCAGACACTCTCAGACACTCACTAACACTCTCTGATACACTCTGACACTCAATATCACTCTCTGACACTCTCTATCACTCTCTGACACTCTCAGACACTCTCTGACAATCTCAGACACTCTCAGACACTCACTATCACTCTCTGATACTCTCTGACACTCAATATCACTCTCTGACACTCTCTATCACTCTCTGGCACTCTCAGACACTCTCTGACACTCTCTGACACTCTCTGACACTCACTATCACTCTCTGACACTCTCAGACACTCACTATCACTCTCTGACACTCTCTGACACTCACTGTCACTCTCTAGAACTCTCTGACACTCTGAGACACTCTCAGACACTCTGAGACACTCTCAGACACTCACTATCACTCTCTGAAACACATTATCACTCTCTGACACTCTCTGACACTCTCGATCACTCTCTGACACTCTCTGACACTCTCTATCACTCTCGGACACTCTCTGACACTCTCAGACACTCACTATCACTCTCTGAAACTCACTATCACTCTCTGACACTCTCTGACACTCTCTGACACTCTCGATCACTCTCGATCACTCTCTGACACTCTCTATCTCTCTCTATCACTCTCTGACACTCTCTGACACTCTCAGACACTCTCTGACACTCTCTATCACTCTCTGACACTCTCGGACACTCTCTGACACTCTCTATCACTCTCTATCACTCTCTGACACTCTCTGACACTCTCTATCACTCTCTGACACTCTCTGACACTCTCTATCACTCTCTGACACTCTCTGACACTGTCTGACACTCTCTATCACTCTCTGACACTCTCTGACACTCTCTATCACTCACGATCACTCTCCATAACTCACAATCAATCTCCGAAAATTTCTGACACTCTCTGACACTCTCTATCACTCTCTGCCACTCTCTGACACTCTTTGACACTCTCTATCATTCTCTGACTCTCTCTGATACTCTCAGACACTCTCAGACACACTCTGATAGTCTCTGACAGTCACTGCCACTCTCTGACACTCTCTGACACTCAGTATTACTCTCTGCCACTCTCTGACACTCCCTATCACTCTCTGACACTCTCTATCACCCTCTATCACTCTCTGACACTCGCTGACACTTTCAGACTCTCTCAGACACTCTCTGACACTTACTATCACTCTCTGACACTCTCTGACACTCTCTGACACTCCCTATCACTCTCTGACACTCTCTATCACCCTCTATCACTCTCTGACACTCTCTGACACTCTCTGACACTCTCAGACACTCTCAGACACTCACTATCACTCTCTGACACTCCGTGACACTCTCTGACACTCCCTATCACTCTCTGACACTCTATCACCCTCTATCACCCTCTATCACCCTCTATCACTCTCTGACACTCTGTGACACTCTCTGACACTTTCAGAAACTCTCAGACACTCTCAGACACTCACTATCACTCTCTGAAACTCACTATCACTCTCTGACACTCTCTGACACTCTCGATCACTCTCGATCACTCTCTGACACTCTCTATCTCTCTCTATCACTCTCTGACACTCTCTGACACTCTCAGACACTCTCTGACACTCTCTATCACTCTCTGACACTCTCGGACACTCTCTGACACTCTCTATCACTCTCTATCACTCTCTGACACTCTCTGACACTCTCTATCACTCTGACACTCTCTGACACTCTCTATCA
This sequence comes from Heterodontus francisci, assembly GCF_036365525.1. Taxonomy (NCBI): domain Eukaryota; kingdom Metazoa; phylum Chordata; class Chondrichthyes; order Heterodontiformes; family Heterodontidae; genus Heterodontus; species Heterodontus francisci. Next base: position 9,146,586 of record NC_090405.1, on the reverse strand, counting down.
CTCTCTGACACTCTCTGACACTCTCTGACACTCTCTATCATTCTCTGACACTCTCTGACACTCTCTATCACTCACGATCACTCTCCATCACTCACAATCAATCTCCGAAAATTTCTGACACTCTCTGACACTCTCTATCACTCTCTGCCACTCTCTGAAACTCTTTGACACTCTCTATCACTCTCTGACTCTCTCTGATACTCTCAGACACTCTCAGACACACTCTGATAGTCTCTGACAGTCACTGCCACTCTCTGACACTCTCTGACACTCACTATCACTCTCTGACACTCTCTGACACTCTCTGACACTCCCTATCACTCTCTGACACTCTATCACCCTCTATCACCCTCTATCACTCTCTGACACTCTCTGACACTTTCAGACACTCTCAGACACTCTCTGACACTTACTATCACTCTCTGACACTCTCTGACACTCTCTGACACTCCCGATCACTCTCTGACACTCTCTATCACCCTCTATCACTCTCTGACACTCTCTGACACTCTCTGACACTCTCAGACACTCTCAGACACTCACTATCACTCTCTGACACTCTCTGACACTCTCTGACACTCCCTATCACTCTCTGACACTCTATCACCCTCTATCACCCTCTATCACCCTCTATCACTCTCTGACACTCTGTGACACTCTCTGACACTTTCAGAAACTCTCAGACACTCTCTGACACTCACTATCACTCTCTGACTCTCTCTGACACTCCCTATCACTCTCTGACTCTCTCTCTCACCCTCTATCACTCTCTGACACTCTCTGACACTCTCAGACAATCTCAGACACTCACTATCACTCTCTGACACTCTCTGATCTTTCAGACACTCTCAGACACTCACTATCACTCTCTGACACTCTCTGCCACTCTATGACACTCTCTGACGCTCACTATCACTCTCTGACACTCTCTGACACTTACTATCACTTTCTGACACTATCTGACACTCTCTATCACTCTGTGACACTCTCTGACACTCTCAGACACCCACTATCACTCTCTGACACTCTCTGCCACTCTATGACACTCTCTATCACTCTCTATCACTCTCTGACACTCTCTGACACTCTCTAACACTCTCTATCACTCTCTGACACTCTCTGACACTCCCTATCACTCTCTGACACTCTCTATCACCCTCTATCACTCTCTGACACTCGCTGACACTTTCAGACACTCTCAGACACTCTCTGACACTTACTATCACTCTCTGACACTCTCTGACACTCTCTGACACTCCCTATCACTCTCTGACACTCTCTATCACCCTCTATCACTCTCTGACACTCTCTGACACTCTCTGACACTCTCAGACACTCTCAGACACTCACTATCACTCTCTGACACTCTCTGACACTCTCTGACACTCCCTATCACTCTCTGACACTCTATCACCCTCTATCACCCTCTATCACCCTCTATCACTCTCTGACACTCTGTGACACTCTCTGACACTTTCAGAAACTCTCAGACACTCTCAGACACTCACTATCACTCTCTGAAACTCACTATCACTCTCTGACACTCTCTGACACTCTCGATCACTCTCGATCACTCTCTGACACTCTCTATCTCTCTCTATCACTCTCTGACACTCTCTGACACTCTCAGACACTCTCTGACACTCCCTATCACTCTCTGACACTCTCGGACACTCTCTGACACTCTCTATCACTCTCTATCACTCTCTGACACTCTCTGACACTCTCTATCACTCTGACACTCTCTGACACTCTCTATCACTCTCTGACACTCTCTGACACTCTCTGACACTCTCTATCATTCTCTGACACTCTCTGACACTCTCTATCACTCACGATCACTCTCCATCACTCACAATCAATCTCCGAAAATTTCTGACACTCTCTGACACTCTCTATCACTCTCTGCCACTCTCTGAAACTCTTTGACACTCTCTATCACTCTCTGACTCTCTCTGATACTCTCAGACACTCTCAGACACACTCTGATAGTCTCTGACAGTCACTGCCACTCTCTGACACTCTCTGACACTCACTATCACTCTCTGACACTCTCTGACACTCTCTGACACTCCCTATCACTCTCTGACACTCTATCACCCTCTATCACCCTCTATCACTCTCTGACACTCGCTGACACTTTCAGACACTCTCAGACACTCTCTGACACTTACTATCACTCTCTGACACTCTCTGACACTCTCTGACACTCCCGATCACTCTCTGACACTCTCTATCACCCTCTATCACTCTCTGACACTCTCTGACACTCTCTGACACTCTCAGACACTCTCAGACACTCACTATCACTCTCTGACACTCTCTGACACTCTCTGACACTCCCTATCACTCTCTGACACTCTATCACCCTCTATCACCCTCTATCACCCTCTATCACTCTCTGACACTCTGTGACACTCTCTGACACTTTCAGAAACTCTCAGACACTCTCTGACACTCACTATCAATCTCTGACACTCTCTGACACTCTCTATCACTCTCTGACACTCTCGGACACTCTCTGACACTCTCTCTCACCCTCTATCACTCTCTGACACTCTCTGACACTCTCTGACACTCTCAGACAATCTCAGACACTCACTATCACTCTCTGACACTCTCTGACACTTTCAGACACTCTCAGACACTCACTATCACTCTCTGACACTCTCTGCCACTCTATGACACTCTCTGACACTCACTATCACTCTCTGACACTCTCTGACACTTACTATCACTTTCTGACACTATCTGATACTCTCTATCACTCTGTGACACTCTCTGACACTCTCAGACACCCACTATCACTCTCTGACACTCTCTGCCACTCTATGACACTCTCTATCACTCTCTATCACTCTCTGACACTCTCTGACACTCTCTAACACTCTCTATCAATCTCTGACACTCTCTGACACTCACTATCACTCTCTGACACTCTCTGACTCTCTCGGACACTCTCTATCACTCTCTGACAATCTCAGACACTCTCTGACACTCTCTGACACTCTGTGACACTCTCTATCACTCTCTATCACTCTCTGACACTCTCTGACACTCTCTGACACTCTCTATCACTCTCTGACACTCTCTGACACTCACTATGACTCTCTGATACTCTCTGACTCTCTCTGACACTCTCTATCACTCTCTGACACTCTCTGACACTCTCTGACACTCTCTATCACTCTCTATCTCTCTCTGACACTCTCTGATACTCTCTGACACTCGCAGACACCCACTATCACTCTCTGACACTCTCTGACACTCACTGTTACTCTCTGACACTCTCTGACACTCTCTGACACTCTCTATCACTCTCTGACACTCTCGGACACTCTCTGACACTCTCTATCACTCTCTATCACTCTCTGACACTCTCTGACACCCTCAGACACTCACTATCACTTTCTGACACTCTCTGAAACTCTCTGACACTCTCAGACACTCACTAACACTCTCTGACACTCTCTGACACTCACTATCACTCACTGACACTCTCTGACACTCTCTGACACTCTCTATCACGCTCTATCACTCTCTGACACTCTCTGACACTCTCCGACACTCTCTGACACTCTCTGACACTCTCAGGCACTCTCTACCAATAACGTTCACTCTCTGACCCTCTCTGACACTCTCTGACACTATCGATCATTCTCTGACACTCTCAGACACTCTCTTGCTCTCTCTGACACTCACTATCACTCTCTATCACTCTCTGACACTATGTGACACTCTCAGACACTCTCAGACACTCACTTTCACTCTCTGACACTCTCTGAAACTCACTATCACTCTCTGACACTCTCTGACACTCCGTATAACTCTCTGACCCTGTGTTCAAATCTCTGACACTCTCTCACCCTCTCTGACACTCTCTGCCAATCTCAGACACTCTCAGACACTCACTATCACTCTCTGATACACTCTGACACTCAATATCACTCTCTGACACTCTCTATCACTCTCTGACACTCTCAGACACTCTCTGACAATCTCAGACACTCTCAGACACTCACTATCACTCTCTGATACTCTCTGACACTCAATATCACTCTCTGACACTCTCTATCACTCTCTGACACGCTCAGACACTCTCTGACACTCTCTGACACTCTCTGACACTCACTATCACTCTCTGACACTCTCAGACACTCACTATCACTCTCTGACACTCTCTGACACTCACTGTCACTCTCTAGAACTCTCTGACACTCTCTGACACTTTCTGAAACTCTCTGACACTCTGAGACACTCTCAGACACTCTCAGACACTCACTATCACTCTCTGAAACACACTATCACTCTCTGACACTCTCTGACACTCTCGAACACTCTCTGACACTCTCTGACACTCTCTATCACTCTTGGACACTCTCTGACACTCTCAGGCACTCACTATCACTCTCTGAAACTCACTATCACTCTCTGACACACTGACACTCTCTGACACTCTCGATCACTCTCGATCACTCTCTGACACTCTCTGACACTCTCTGACACTCACTATCACTCTCTGACACTCTCAGACACTCACTATCACTCTCTGACACTCTCTGACACTCACTGTCACTCTCTAGAACTCTCTGACACTCTCTGACTCTCTCTGAAACTCTCTGACACTCTGAGACACTCTCAGACACTCTCAGACACTCACTATCACTCTCTGAAACACACTATCACTCTCTGACACTCTCTGACACTCTCGATCACTCTCCGACACTCTCTGACACTCTCTATCACTCTCGGACACTCTCTGACACTCTCAGACACTCACTATCACTCTCTGAAACTCACGATCACTCTCTGACACTCTCTGACACTCTCTGACACTCTCTGACACTCTCGATCACTCTCGATCACTCTCTGACACTCTCTATCTCTCTCTATCACTCTCTGACACTCTCTGACACTCTCTGACACTCTCTATCACTCTCTGACATTCTCGGACACTCTCTGACACTCTCTATCACTCTCTATCACTCTCTGACACTCTCTGACAATCTCTATCACTCTCTGACACTCTCTGACACTCTCTATCACTCTCTGACACTCACTGACACTCTCTGACACTCTCTATCACTCTCGGACACTCTCTGACACTCTCTATCACTCACGATCACTCTCCATCACTCACAATCAATCTCCGAAAATTTCTGACACTCTCTGACACTCTCTATCACTCTCTGCCACTCTCTGACACTTTTTGACACTCTCTGTCACTCTCTGACACTCTCTGACACTCTCTATCACTCTCTGACACTCTCTGACACTCTCTGACACTCTCTATCACTCTCCATCACTCACAATCAATCTCCGAAAATTTCTGACACTCTCTGACACTCTCTGACACTCTCAGACACTCTCAGACACTCTCTGATAGTCTCTGACAGTCACTACCACTCTCTGACACTCTCTGACACTCACTATCACTCTCTGACACTCTCTGACACTCTCTGACACTCCCTATCACTCTCTGACACTCTATCACCCTCTATCACCCTCTATCACTCTCTGACACTCTCTGACACTTTCAGACACTCTCAGACACGCTCTGACACTTACTATCACTCTCTGACACTCTCTGACACTCCCTATCACTCTCTGACACTCTCTATCACCCTCTATCACTCTCTGACACTCTCTGACACTCTCTGACACTCTCAGACACTCTCAGACACTCACTATCACTCTCTGCCACTCTCAGACACTCTCTGACACTCTCTAATCCTCTCTGACACTCTCGGACACTCTCTGACACTCTCTATCACTCTCTATCACTCTCTGACACTCTCTGACACTCTCTATCACTCTCTGACACTCTTTGACACTCTCTCTCACTCTCTGACACTCTCTGACACTCTCTGACACTCTCTGACACTCACTATCACTCTCTGACACTCTCTGACTCTCTCGGACACTCTCTATCACTCTCTGACAATCTCAGACACTCTCTGACACTCTCTGACACTCTGTGACACTCTCTATCACTCTCTATCACTCTCTGACACTCTCTGACACTCTCTGACACTCTCTATCACTCTCTGACACACTCTGACACTCACTATCAGTCTCTGATATTCTCTGACTCTCTCTGACACTCTCTATCACTCTCTGACACTCTCTGACACTCTCTGACACTCTCTATCACTCTCTATCTCTCTCTGACACTCTCTGATACTCTCTGACACTCGCAGACACCCACTATCACTCTCTGACACTCTCTGACACTCACTGTTACTCTCTGACACTCTCTGACACTCTCTGACACTCTCTATCACTCTCTGACACTCTCGGACACTCTCTGACACTCTCTATCACTCTCTATCACTCTCTGACACCCTCAGACACTCACTATCACTTTCTGACACTCTCTGAAACTCTCTGACACTCTCAGACACTCACTAACACTCTCTGACACTCTCTGACACTCACTATCACTCACTGACACTCTCTGACACTCTCTGACACTCTCTATCACGCTCTATCACTCTCTGACACTCTCTGACACTCTCCGACACTCTCTGACACTCTCTGACACTCTCAGGCACTCTCTACCAATAACGTTCACTCTCTGACCCTCTCTGACACTCTCTGACACTATCGATCATTCTCTGACACTCTCAGACACTCTCTTGCTCTCTCTGACACTCACTATCACTCTCTATCACTCTCTGACACTATGTGACACTCTCAGACACTCTCAGACACTCACTTTCACTCTCTGACACTCTCTGAAACTCACTATCACTCTCTGACACTCTCTGACACTCCGTATAACTCTCTGACCCTGTGTTCAACTCTCTGACACTCTCTCACACTCTCTGACACTCTCTGCCAATCTCAGACACTCTCAGACACTCACTATCACTCTCTGATACACTCTGACACTCAATATCACTCTCTGACACTCTCTATCACTCTCTGACACTCTCAGACACTCTCTGACAATCTCAGACACTCTCAGACACTCACTATCAATCTCTGATACTCTCTGACACTCAATATCACTCTCTGACACTCTCTATCACTCTCTGACACTCTCAGACACTCTCTGACACTCTCTGACACTCTCTGACACTCACTATCACTCTCTGACACTCTCAGACACTCACTATCACTCTCTGACACTCTCTGACACTCACTGTCACTCTCTAGAACTCTCTGACACTCTCTGACTCTCTCTGAAACTCTCTGACACTCTGAGACACTCTCAGACACTCTCAGACACTCTCAGACACTCACTATCACTCTCTGAAACACACTATCACTCTCTGACACTCTCTGACACTCTCGAACACTCTCTGACACTCTCTGACACTCTCTATCACTCTCGGACACTCTCTGACACTCACAGGCACTCACTATCACTCTCTGAAACTCACTATCACTCTCTGACACACTGACACTCTCTGACACTCTCGATCACTCTCGATCACTCTCTGACACTCTCTGACACTCTCTGACACTCACTATCACTCTCTGACACTCTCAGACACTCACTATCACTCTCTGACACTCTCTGACACTCACTGTCACTCTCTAGAACTCTCTGACACTCTCTGACTCTCTCTGAAACTCTCTGACAGTCTGAGACACTCTCAGACACTCTCAGGCACTCTCAGACACTCACTATCACTCTCTGAAACACACTATCACTCTCTGACACTCTCTGACACTCTCGATCACTCTCCGACACTCTCTGACACTCTCTATCACTCTCGGACACTCTCTGACACTCTCAGACACTCACTATCACTCTCTGAAACTCACGATCACTCTCTGACACTCTCTGACACTCTCTGACACCCTCGATCACTCTCGATCACTCTCTGACACTCTCTATCTCTCTCTATCACTCTCTGACACTCTCTGACACTCTCTGACACTCTCTATCACTCTCTGACATTCTCGGACACTCTCTGACACTCTCTATCACTCTCTATCACTCTCTGACACTCTCTGACACTCTCTATCACTCTCTGACACTCTCTGACACTCTCCGACACTCTCTGACACTCTCTGACACTCTCAGGCACTCTCTACCAATAACGTTCACTCTCTGACCCTCTCTGACACTCTCTGACACTATCGATCATTCTCTGACACTCTCAGACACTCTCTTGCTCTCTCTGACACTCACTATCACTCTCTATCACTCTCTGACACTATGTGACACTCTCAGACACTCTCAGACACTCACTTTCACTCTCTGACACTCTCTGAAACTCACTATCACTCTCTGACACTCTCTGACACTCCGTATAACTCTCTGACCCTGTGTTCAACTCTCTGACACTCTCTCACCCTCTCTGACACTCTCTGCCAATCTCAGACACTCTCAGACACTCACTATCACTCTCTGATACACTCTGACACTCAATATCACTCTCTGACACTCTCTATCACTCTCTGACACTCTCAGACACTCTCTGACAATCTCAGACACTCTCAGACACTCACTATCACTCTCTGATACTCTCTGACACTCAATATCACTCTCTGACACTCTCTATCACTCTCTGACACGCTCAGACACTCTCTGACACTCTCTGACACTCTCTGACACTCACTATCACTCTCTGACACTCTCAGACACTCACTATCACTCTCTGACACTCTCTGACACTCACTGTCACTCTCTAGAACTCTCTGACACTCTCTGACACTTTCTGAAACTCTCTGACACTCTGAGACACTCTCAGACACTCTCAGACACTCACTATCACTCTCTGAAACACACTGTCACTCTCTGACACTCTCTGACACTCTCGAACACTCTCTGACACTCTCTGACACTCTCTATCACTCTTGGACACTCTCTGACACTCTCAGGCACTCACTATCACTCTCTGAAACTCACTATCACTCTCTGACACACTGACACTCTCTGACACTCTCGATCACTCTCGATCACTCTCTAACACTCTCTGACACTCTCTGACACTCACTATCACTCTCTGACACTCTCAGACACTCACTATCACTCTCTGACACTCTCTGACACTCACTGTCACTCTCTAGAACTCTCTGACACTCTCTGACTCTCTCTGAAACTCTCTGACACTCTGAGACACTCTCAGACACTCTCAGACACTCACTATCACTCTCTGAAACACACTATCACTCTCTGACACTCTCTGACACTCTCGATCACTCTCCGACACTCTCTGACACTCTCTATCACTCTCGGACACTCTCTGACACTCTCAGACACTCACTATCACTCTCTGAAACTCACGATCACTCTCTGACACTCTCTGACACTCTCTGACACTCTCTGACACTCTCGATCACTCTCGATCACTCTCTGACACTCTCTATCTCTCTCTATCACTCTCTGACACTCTCTGACACTCTCTGACACTCTCTATCACTCTCTGACATTCTCGGACACTCTCTGACACTCTCTATCACTCTCTATCACTCTCTGACACTCTCTGACAATCTCTATCACTCTCTGACACTCTCTGACACTCTCTATCACTCTCTGACACTCACTGACACTCACTGACACTCTCTGACACTCTCTATCACTCTCGGACACTCTCTGACACTCTCTATCACTCACGATCACTCTCCATCACTCACAATCAATCACCGAAAATTTCTGACACACTCTGACACTCTCTATCACTCTCTGCCACTCTCTGACACTTTTTGACACTCTCTGTCACTCTCTGACACTCTCTGACACTCTCTATCACTCTCTGACACTCTCTGACACTCTCTGACACTCTCTATCACTCTCCATCACTCACAATCAGTCTCCGAAAATTTCTGACACTCTCTGACACTCTCTGACACTCTCAGACACTCTCAGACACTCTCTGATAGTCTCTGACAGTCACTACCACTCTCTGACACTCTCTGACACTCACTATCACTCTCTGACACTCTCTGACACTCTCTGACACTCCCTATCACTCTCTGACACTCTATCACCCTCTATCACCCTCTATCACTCTCTGACACTCTCTGACACTTTCAGACACTCTCAGACACGCTCTGACACTTACTATCACTCTCTGACACTCTCTGACACTCCCTATCACTCTCTGACACTCTCTATCACCCTCTATCACTCTCTGACACTCTCTGACACTCTCTGACACTCTCTGACACTCTCAGACACTCTCAGACACTCACTATCACTCTCTGCCACTCTCAGACACTCTCTGACACTCTCTAATCCTCTCTGACACTCTCGGACACTCTCTGACACTCTCTATCACTCTCTATCACTCTCTGACACTCTCTGACACTCTCTATCACTCTCTGACACTCTTTGACACTCTCTCTCACTCTCTGACACTCTCTGACACTCTCTGACACTCTCTGACACTCACTATCACTCTCTGACACTCTCTGACTCTCTCGGATACTCTCTATCACTCTCTGACAATCTCAGACACTCTCTGACACTCTCTGACACTCTGTGACACTCTCTATCACTCTCTATCACTCTCTGACACTCTCTGACACTCTCTGACACTCTCTGACACTCTCTATCACTCTCTGACACTCTCTGACACTCACTATCAGTCTCTGATATTCTCTGACTCTCTCTGACACTCTCTATCACTCTCTGACACTCTCTGACACTCTCTGACACTCTCTATCACTCTCTATCTCTCTCTGACACTCTCTGATACTCTCTGACACTCGCAGACACCCACTATCACTCTCTGACACTCTCTGACACTCACTGTTACTCTCTGACACTCTCTGACACTCTCTCACACTCTCTATCACTCTCTGACACTCTCGGACACTCTCTGACACTCTCTATCACTCTCTATCACTCTCTGACACCCTCAGACACTCACTATCACTTTCTGACACTCTCTGAAACTCTCTGACACTCTCAGACACTCACTAACACTCTCTGACACTCTCTGACACTCACTATCACTCACTGACACTCTCTGACACTCTCTGACACTCTCTATCACGCTCTATCACTCTCTGACACTCTCTGACACTCTCCGACACTCTCTGACACTCTCTGACACTCTCAGGCACTCTCTACCAATAACGTTCACTCTCTGACCCTCTCTGACACTCTCTGACACTATCGATCATTCTCTGACACTCTCAGACACTCTCTTGCTCTCTCTGACACTCACTATCACTCTCTATCACTCTCTGACACTATGTGACACTCTCAGACACTCTCAGACACTCACTTTCACTCTCTGACACTCTCTGAAACTCACTATCACTCTCTGACACTCTCTGACACTCCGTATAACTCTCTGACCCTGTGTTCAACTCTCTGACACTCTCTCACACTCTCTGACACTCTCTGCCAATCTCAGACACTCTCAGACACTCACTATCACTCTCTGATACACTCTGACACTCAATATCACTCTCTGACACTCTCTATCACTCTCTGACACTCTCAGACACTCTCTGACAATCTCAGACACTCTCAGACACTCACTATCAATCTCTGATACTCTCTGACACTCAATATCACTCTCTGACACTCTCTATCACTCTCTGACACTCTCAGACACTCTCTGACACTCTCTGACACTCTCTGACACTCACTATCACTCTCTGACACTCTCAGACACTCACTATCACTCTCTGACACTCTCTGACACTCACTGTCACTCTCTAGAACTCTCTGACACTCTCTGACTCTCTCTGAAACTCTCTGACACTCTGAGACACTCTCAGACACTCTCAGACACTCTCAGACACTCACTATCACTCTCTGAAACACACTATCACTCTCTGACACTCTCTGACACTCTCGAACACTCTCTGACACTCTCTGACACTCTCTATCACTCTCGGACACTCTCTGACACTCACAGGCACTCACTATCACTCTCTGAAACTCACTATCACTCTCTGACACACTGACACTCTCTGACACTCTCGATCACTCTCGATCACTCTCTGACACTCTCTGACACTCTCTGACACTCACTATCACTCTCTGACACTCTCAGACACTCACTATCACTCTCTGACACTCTCTGACACTCACTGTCACTCTCTAGAACTCTCTGACACTCTCTGACTCTCTCTGAAACTCTCTGACAGTCTGAGACACTCTCAGACACTCTCAGACACTCTCAGACACTCACTATCACTCTCTGAAACACACTATCACTCTCTGACACTCTCTGACACTCTCGATCACTCTCCGACACTCTCTGACACTCTCTATCACTCTCGGACACTCTCTGACACTCTCAGACACTCACTATCACTCTCTGAAACTCACGATCACTCTCTGACACTCTCTGACACTCTCTGACACCCTCGATCACTCTCGATCACTCTCTGACACTCTCTATCTCTCTCTATCACTCTCTGACACTCTCTGACACTCTCTGACACTCTCTATCACTCTCTGACATTCTCGGACACTCTCTGACACTCTCTATCACTCTCTATCACTCTCTGACACTCTCTGACACTCTCTATCACTCTCTGACACACTCTGACACTCTCTATCACTCTCTGACACTCTCTGACACTCTCTGACACTCTCTATCACTCTCTGACACTCTCTGACACTCTCTATCACTCACGATCACTCTCCATCACTCACAATCAATCTCCGAAAATTTCTGACACTCTCTGACACTCTCTATCACTCTCTGCCACTCTCTGACACTTTTTGACACTCTCTATCACTCTCTGAAACTCTCTGACTCTCTCTATCACTCTCTGACACTCTCTGACACTCTCTGACACTCTCTATCACTCTCTGACACTCTCTGACACTCTCTATCACTCACGATCACTCTCCATCACTCACAATCAATCTCCGAAAATTTCTGACACTCTCTGACACTCTCTATCACTCTCTGCCACTCTCTGACACTCTCAGACACTCTCAGACACTCTCTGATAGTCTCTGACAGTCACTACCACTCTCTGACACTCTCTGACACTCACTATCACTCTCTGATACTCTCTGACACTCCCAGACACTCCCTATCACTCTCTGACACTCTATCACCCTCTATCACCCTCTATCACTCTCTGACACTCTCTGACACTTTCAGACACTCTCAGACACGCTCTGACACTTACTATCACTCTCTGACACTCTCTGACACTCCCTATCACTCTCTGACACTCTCTATCACCCTCTATCACTCTCTGACACTCTCTGACACTCTCTGAAACTCTCAGACACTCTCAGACACTCACTATCACTCTCTGACACTCTGAGACAGTCTCAGACACTCTCAGACACTCTCAGACACTCACTATCACTCTCTGAAACACACTATCACTCTCTGACACTCTCTGACACTCTCGATCACTCTCTGACACTCTCTGACACTCTCTATCACTCTCGGACACTCTCTGACACTCTCAGACACTCACTATCACTCTCTGAAACTCACGATCACTCTCTGACACTCTCTGACACTCTCTGACACCCTCGATCACTCTCGATCACTCTCTGACACTCTCTATCTCTCTCTATCACTCTCTGGCACTCTCTGACACTGTCTGACACTCACTATCACTCTCTGACACTCTCAGACACTCACCATCACTCTCTGACACTCTCTGACACTCACTGTCACTCTCTAGAACTCTCTGACACTCTCTGACTCTCTCTGAAACTCTCTGACAGTCTGAGACACTCTCAGACACTCTCAGACACTCTCAGACACTCACTATCACTCTCTGAAACACACTATCACTCTCTGACACTCTCTGACACTCTCGATCACTCTCCGACACTGTCTGACACTCTCTATCACTCTCGGACACTCTCTGACACTCTCAGACACTCACTATCACTCTCTGAAACTCACGATCACTCTCTGACACTCTCTGACACTCTCTGACACCCTCGATCACTCTCGATCACTCTCTGACACTCTCTATCTCTCTCTATCACTCTCTGACACTCTCTGACACTCTCTGACACTCTCTATCACTCTCTGACATTCTCGGACACTCTCTGACACTCTCTATCACTCTCTATCACTCTCTGACACTCTCTGACACTCTCTATCACTCTCTGACACTCTCTGACACTCTCTATCACTCTCTGACACTCTCTGACACTCTCTGACACTCTCTATCACTCTCTGACACTCTCTGACACTCTCTATCACTCACGATCACTCTCCATCACTCACAATCAATCTCCGAAAATTTCTGACACTCTCTATCACTCTCTGCCACTCACTGACACTTTTTGACACTCTCTATCACTCTCTGACACTCTCTGACACTCTCTATCACTCTCTGACACTCTCTGAAACTCTCTGACACTCTCTATCACTCTCTGACACTCTCTGACACTCTCTATCACTCACGATCACTCTCCATCACTCACAATCAATCTCCGAAAATTTCTGACACTCTCTGACACTCTCTATCACTCTCTGCCACTCTCTGACACTCTCAGACACTCTCAGACACTCTCTGATAGTCTCTGACAGTCACTACCTCTCTCTGACACTCTCTGACACTCACTATCACTCTCTGACACTCTCTGACACTCTCTGACACTCCCTATCACTCTCTGACACTCTATCACCCTCTATCACCCTCTATCACTCTCTGACACTCTCTGACACTTTCAGACACTCTCAGACACGCTCTGACACTTACTATCACTCTCTGACACTCTCTGACACTCCCTATCACTCTCTGACACTCTCTATCACCCTCTATCACTCTCTGACACTCTCTGACACTCTCTGACACTCTCAGACACTCTCAGACACTCACTATCACTCTCTGACACTCTCAGACACTCTCTGACACTCTCTATCCCTCTCTGACACTCTCGGACACTCTCTGACATTCTCTATCACTCTCTATCACTCTCTGACACTCTCTGACACTCTCTATCACTCTCTGACACTCTTTGACACTCTCTCTCACTCTCTGACACTCTCTGACACTCTCTGACACTCTCTATCACTCTCTGACACTCTCTGACACTCTCTATCACTCACGATCACTCTCCATCACTCACAATCAATCTCCGAAAATTTCTGACACTCTCTGACACTCTCTATCACTCTCTGCCACTCTCTGACACTCTTTGACACTCTCTATCACTCTCTGACTCTCTCTGACACTCTCAGACACTCTCAGACACTCTCTGATAGTCTCTGACAGTCACTACCACTCTCTGACACTCTCTGACACTCACTATCACTCTCTGACACTCTCTGACACTCTCTGACACTCCCTATCACTCTCTGACACTCTATCACCCTCTATCACCCTCTATCACTCTCTGACACTCTCTGACACTTTCAGACACTCTCAGACACTCTCTGACACTTACTATCACTATCTGACACTCTCTGACACTCTCTGACACTCCCTCTCACTCTCTGACACTCTCTATCACCCTCTATCACTCTCTGACACTCTCTGACACTCTCTGCCAATATCAGACACTCTCAGACACTCACTATCACTCTCTGATACACTCTGACACTCAATATCACTCTCTGACACTCTCTATCACTCTCTGACACTCTCAGACACTCTCTGACAATCTCAGACACTCTCAGACACTCACTATCACTCTCTGATACTCTCTGACACTCAATATCACTCTCTGACACTCTCTATCACTCTCTGACACTCTCAGACACTCTCTGACACTCTCTGACACTCTCTGACACTCACTATCACTCTCTGACACGCTCAGACACTCACTATCACTCTCTGACACTCTCTGACACTCACTGTCACTCTCTAGAACTCTCTGACTCTTGCTGAAACTCTCTGACACTCTGAGACACTCTCAGACACTCTCAGACACTCACTATCACTCTCTGAAACACACTATCACTCTCTGACACTCTCTGACACTCTCGATCACTCTCTGACACGCTCTGACACTCTCTATCACTCTCGGACACTCTCTGACACTCTCAGGCACTCACTATCACTCTCTGAAACTCAATATCACTCTCTGACACTCTGACACTCTCTGACACTCTCGATCACTCTCGATCACTCTCTGACACTCTCTGACACTCTCTGACACTCTCTGACACTCACTATCACTCTCTGACACTCTCAGACACTCACTATCACTCTCTGACACTCTCTGACACTCACTGTCACTCTCTAGAACTCTCTGACACTCTCTGACTCTCTCTGAAACTCTCTGACACTCTGAGACACTCTCAGACACTCTCAGACACTCTCAGACACTCACTATCACTCTCTGAAACACACTATCACTCTCTGACACTCTCTGACACTCTCGATCACTCTCTGACACTCTCTGACACTCCCTATCACTCTCTGACACTCTCTATCACCCTCTATCACTCTCTGACACTCTCTGACACTCTCTGACACTCTCAGACACTCTCAGACACTCACTATCACTCTCTGACACTCTCAGACACTCTCTGACACTCTCTATCCCTCTCTGACACTCTCGGACACTCTCTGACACTCTCTATCACTCTCTATCACTCTCTGACACTCTCTGACACTCTCTATCACTCTCTGACACTCTCTGACACTCTCTGACACTCTCTATCACTCTCTGACACTCTCTGACACTCACTGCCACTCTCTAGAACTCTCTGACTCTTGCTGAAACTCTCTGACACTCTGAGACACTCTCAGACACTCTCAGACACTCACGATCACTCTCCATCACTCACAATCAATCTCCGAAAATTTCTGACACTCTCTGACACTCTCTATCACTCTCTGCCACTCTCTGACACTCTTTGACACTCTCTATCACTCTCTGACACTCTCTATCACTCTCTGACACTCTCAGACACTCTCTGACACTCTCTGACACTCTCTGACACTCACTATCACTCTCTGACACTCTCAGACACTCACTATCACTCTCTGACACTCTCTGACACTCACTGCCACTCTCTAGAACTCTCTGACTCTTGCTGAAACTCTCTGACACTCTGAGACACTCTCAGACACTCTCAGACACTCACTATCACTCTCTGAAACACACTATCACTCTCTGACACTCTCTGACACTCTCGATCACTCTCTGACACTCTCTGACACGCTCTATCACTCTCGGACACTCTCTGACACTCTCAGGCACTCACTATCACTCTCTGAAACTCACTATCACTCTCTGACACTCTGACACTCTCTGACACTCTCGATCACTCTCGATCACTCTCTGACACTCTCTGACACTCTCTGACACTCTCTGACACTCACTATCACTCTCTGACACTCTCAGACACTCACTATCACTCTCTGACACTCTCTGACACTCACTGTCACTCTCTAGAACTCTCTGACACTCTCTGACTCTCTCTGAAACTCTCTGACACTCTGAGACACTCTCAGACACTCTCAGACACTCTCAGACACTCACTATCACTTTCTGAAACACACTATCACTCTCTGACACTCTCTGACACTCTCGATCACTCTCTGACACTCTCTGACACTCTCTATCACTCTCGGACTCTCTCTGACACTCTCAGACACTCACTATCACTCTCTGAAACGCACTATCACTCTCTGACACTCTCTGACACTCTCTGACACTCTCGATCACTCTCGATCACTCTCTGACACTCTCTATCTCTCTCTATCACTCTCTGACACTCTCTGACACTCACTATCACTCTCTGAAACTCACTATCACTCTCTGACACTCTCTGACACTCTCGATCACTCTCGATCACTCTCTGACACTCTCTATCTCTCTCTATCACTCTCTGACACTCTCTGACACTCTCAGACACTCTCTGACACTCTCTATCACTCTCTGACACTCTCGGACAATCTCTGACACTCTCTATCACTCTCTATCACTCTCTGACTCTCTCTGACACTCTCAATCACTCTCTGACACTCTCTGACACTCTCTATCACTCTCTGACACTCTCTGACACTCTCTGACACTCTGTTTCACTCTCTGACACTCTCTGATACTCTCTATCACTCACGATCACTCTCCATCACTCACAATCAATCTCCGAAAATTTCTGACACTCTCTGAAACTCTCTATCACTCTCTGCCACTCTCTGACACTCTCAGACACTCTCAGACACACTCTGATAGTCTCTGACAGTCACTGCCACTCTCTGACACTCACTATCACTCTCTGACACTCTCTGACACTCTCTGACACTCCCTATCACTCTCTGACACTCTCTATCACCCTCTATCACTCTCTGACACTCTCTGACACTCTCCGACACTTTCAGACACTCTCAGACACTCTCTGACACTTACTATCACTCTCTGACACTCTCTGACACTCTCTGACACTCCCTGACACTCCCTATCACTCTCTGACACTCTCTATCACCCTCTATCACCCTCTATCACTCTCTGACACTCTCTGACACTTTCAGACACTCTCAGACACTCTCTGACACTTACTATCACTCTCTGACACCCTCTGACACTCTCTGACACTCTCAGACACTCTCAGACACTCACTATCACTCTCTGACACTCTCTGACACTCTCTGACACTCCCTATCACTCTCTGACACTCTTTCACCCTCTATCACCCTCTGTCACCCTCTATCACTCTCTGACACTCTGTGACACTCTCTGACACTTTCAGACACTCTCAGACACTCTCTGACACTCACTATCACTCTCTGACACTCTCTGACACTCCCTATCACTCTCTGACACTCTCTCTCACCCTCTATCACTCTCTGACACTCTCTGACACTCTCTGACACTCTCAGACACTCTCAGACACTCACTATCACTCTCTGACACTCTCTGACACTCTCTGACACTCCCTATCACTCTCTGACACTCTCTCTCACCCTCTATCACTCTCTGACACTCTCTGACACTCTCTGACACTCTCAGACAATCTCAGACACTCACTATCACTCTCTGACACTCTCTGACACTTTCAGACACTCTCAGACACTCACTATCACTCTCTGACACTCTCTGCCACTCTATGACACTCTCTGACACTCATATCACTCTCTGACACTCTCAGACACTTACTATCACTTTCTGACACTATCTGACACTCTCTATCACTCTGTGACACTCTCTGACACTCTCAGACACCCACTATCACTCTCTATCACTCTCTGACACTCTCTGACACTCTCTATCACTCTCTATCACTCTCTGACACTCTCTGACACTCTCCATCACTCTCTGACACTCACTATCACTCTCTGACACTCTCTGACTCTCTCGGACACTCTCTATCACTCTCTGACAATCTCAGACACTCTCTGACACTCTCTGACACTCTCTATCACTCTCTATCAGTCTCTGACACTCTGACACTCTCTGACACTCTCTATCACTCTCTGACACTCTCTGACACTCACTATCAGTCTCTGATACTCTCTGACTCTCTCTGACACTCTCTATCACTCTCTGACACTCTCTGACACTCTCTGACACTCTCTATCACTCTCTGACACTCTCGGACACTCTCTGAAACTCTCTATCACTCTCTATCACTCTCTGACACTCTCTGACACCCTCAGACACTCACTATCACTTTCTGACACTCTCTGAAACTCTCTGACACTCTCAGACACTCACTAACACTCTCTGACACTCTCTGACACTCACTATCACTCACTGACACTCTCTGACACTCTCTGACACTCTCTATCACGCTCTATCACTCTCTGACACTCTCTGACACTCTCCGACACTCTCTGACACTCTCTGACACTCTCAGGCACTCTCTACCAATAACGTTCACTCTCTGACCCTCTCTGACACTCTCTGACACTATCGATCATTCTCTGACACTCTCAGACACTCTCTTGCTCTCTCTGACACTCACTATCACTCTCTATCACTCTCTGACACTATGTGACACTCTCAGACACTCTCAGACACTCACTTTCACTCTCTGACACTCTCTGAAACTCACTATCGCTCTCTGACACTCTCTGACACTCCGTATAACTCTCTGACCCTGTGTTCAACTCTCTGACACTCTCTCACACTCTCTGACACTCTCTGCCAATCTCAGACACTCTCAGACACTCACTATCACTCTCTGATACTCTCTGACACTCAATATCACTCTCTGACACTCTCTATCACTCTCTGAAACTCTCAGACACTCTCTGACACTCTCTGACACTCTCGATCACTCTCTGACACTCTCTGACACTCTCTATCACTCTCGGACACTCTCTGACACTCTCAGGCACTCATTATCACTCTCTGAAACTCACTATCACTCTCTGACACTCTGACACTCTCTGACACTCTCGATCACTCTCGATCACTCTCTGACACTCTCTGACACTCTCTGACACTCACTATCACTCTCTGACACTCTCAGACACTCACTATCACTCTCTGACACTCTCTGACACTCACTGTCACTCTCTAGAACTCTCTGACACTCTCTGACACTCTCTGAAACTCTCTGACACTCTCAGACACTCTCAGACACTCTCAGACACTCTCAGACACTCTCAGACACTCACTATCACTCTCTGAAACACACTATCACTCTCTGACACTCTCGATCACTCTCCGACACTCTCTGACACTCTCTATCACTCTCGGACACTCTCTGACACTCTCAGACACTCACTATCACTCTCTGAAACTCACTATCACTCTCTGACACTCTCTGACACTCTCTGACACTCTCGATCACTCTCGATCACTCTCTGACACTCTCTATCTCTCTCTATCACTCTCTGACACTCTCTGACACTCTCAGACACTCTCTGACACTCTCTATCACTCTCTGACACTCTCGGACACTCTCTGACACTCTCTATCACTCTCTATCACTCTCTGACACTCTCTGACACTCTCTATCACTCTCTGACACTCTCTGACACTCTCTATCACTCTCTGACACTCTCAGACACTCTCTGACACTCTCTATCACTCTCTGACACTCTCTGACACTCTCTGACACTCTCTGACACTCTCTATCACTCACGATCACTCTCCATCACTCACAATCAATCTCCGAAAATTTCTGACACTCTCTGACACTCTCTATCACTCTCTGCCACTCTCTGACACTCTTTGACACTCTCTATCACTCTCTGACTCTCTCTGACACTCTCAGACACTCTCAGACACTCTCTGATAGTCTCTGACACTCACTATCACTCTCTGACACTCTCTGACACTTTCAGACAGTCTCAGACACTCTCTGACACTTACTATCACTCTCTGACACTCCTTATCACTCTCTGACACTCTCTGACACTCTCTGACACTCTCAGACACTCTCAGACACTCACTATCACTCTCTGACACTCTCAGACACTCTCTGACTCTCTCTATCACTCTCTGACACACTCGGACACTCTCTGACACTCTCTATCACTCTCTATCACTCTCTGACACTCTCTGACACTCTCCATCACTCTCTGACACTCTCTGACACACTCTATCACTCTCTGACACTCTCTGACACTCTCTGACACTCTATATCACTCTCTGACACTCTCTGACACTCTCTATCACTCACGATCACTCTCCATCACTCACAATCAATCTCCGAAAATTTCTGACACTCTCTGACACTCCCTATCACCCTCTGCCACTCTCTGACACTCTTTGACACTCTCTATCACTCTCTGACTCTCTCTGACACTCTCAGACACTCTCAGACACTCTCTGATAGTCTCTGACAGTCACTACCACTCTCTGACACTCTCTGACACTCACTATCACTCTCTGACACTCTCTGCCACTCTATGACACTCTCTATCACTCTCTGACACTCTCTGACACTCTCTGACACTCTCTATCACTCTCTGACACTCTCTGACACTCTCTGACACTCTCCATCACTCTCTGACACTCACTATCACTCTCTGACACTCTCTGACTCTCTCGGACACTCTCTATCACTCTCTGATAATCTCAGACACTCTCTGACACTCTCTGACACTCTCTGACACTCTCTATCACTCTCTATCACTCTCTGACACTCTGACACTCTCTGACACTCTCTATCACTCTCTGACACTCTCTGACACTCACTATCAGTCTCTGATACTCTCTGACTCTCTCTGACACTCTCTATCACTCTCTGACACTCTCTGACACTCTCTGACACTGTCTATCACTCTCTATCTCTCTCTGACACTCTCTGATACTCTCTGACACTCGCAGACACCCACTATCACTCTCTGACACTCTCTGACACTCACTGTTACTCTCTGACACTCTCTGACACTCTCTGACACTCTCTATCACTCTCTGACACTCTCGGACACTCTCTGACACTCTCTATCACTCTCTATCACTCTCTGACACTCTCTGACACCCTCAGACACTCACTATCACTTTCTGACACTGTCTGAAACTCTCTGACACTCTCAGACACTCACTAACACTCTCTGACACTCACCATCACTCACTGACACTCTCTGACACTCTCTGACACTCTCTATCACGCTCTATCACTCTCTGACACTCTCTGACACTCTCCGACACTCTCTGACACTCTCTGACACTCTCAGGCACTCTCTACCAATAACGTTCACTCTCTGACCCTCTCTGACACTCTCTGACACTATCGATCAATCTCTGACACTCTCAGACACTCTCTTGCTCTCTCTGACACTCACTATCACTCTCTGACACTATGTGACACTCTCAGACACTCTCAGACACTCACTTTCACTCTCTGACACTCTCTGAAACTCACTATCGCTCTCTGACACTCTCTGACACTCCGTATAACTCTCTGACCCTGTGTTCAACTCTCTGACACTCTCTCACACTCTCTGACACTCTCTGCCAATCTCAGACACTCTCAGACACTCACTATCACTCTCTGATACACTCTGACACTCAATATCACTCTCTGACACTTTCTATCACTCTCTGACACTCTCAGACACTCTCTAACAATCTCAGACACTCTCAGACACTCACTATCACTCTCTGATACTCTCTGACACTCAATATCACTCTCTGACACTCTCTATCACTCTCTGAAACTCTCAGACACTCTCTGACACTCTCTGACACTCTCGATCACTCTCTGACACTCTCTGACACTCTCTATCACTCTCGGACACTCTCTGACACTCTCAGGCACTCATTATTACTCTCTGAAACTCACTATCACTCTCTGACACTCTGACACTCTCTGACACTCTCGATCACTCTCGATCACTCTCTGACACTCTCTGACACTCTCTGACACTCTCTGACACTCACTATCACTCTCTGACACTCTCAGACACTCACTATCACTCTCTGACACTCTCTGACACTCTCAGGCACTCATTATCACTCTCTGAAACTCACTATCACTCTCTGACACTCTGACACTCTCTGACACTCTCGATCACTCTCGATCACTCTCTGACACTCTCTGACACTCTCTGACACTCACTATCACTCTCTGACACTCTCAGACACTCACTATCACTCTCTGACACTCTCTGACACTCACTGTCACTCTCTAGAACTCTCTGACACTCTCTGACTCTCTCTGAAACTCTCTGACACTCTGAGACACTCTCAGACACTCTCAGACACTCTCAGACACTCTCAGACACTCACTATCACTCTCTGAAACACACTATCACTCTCTGACACTCTCGATCACTCTCCGACACTCTCTGACACTCTCTATCACTCTCGGACACTCTCTGACACTCTCAGACACTCACTATCACTCTCTGACACTCTCTGACACTCTCTGACACTCTCGATCACTCTCTGACACTCTCTATCTCTCTCTATCACTCTCTGACACTCTCTGACATTCTCAGACACTGTCTGACACTCTCTATCACTCTCTGACACTCTCGGACACTCTCTGACACTCTCTATCACTCTCTATCACTCTCTGACACTCTCTGACACTCACTATCACTCTCTGACACTCTCTGACACTCTCTGACACTCCCTATCACTCTCTGACACTCTATCACCCTCTATCACCCTCTATCACTTTCTGACACTCTCTGACACTTTCAGACACTCTCAGACACTCTCTGACTCTTACTATCACTCTCTGTCACTCTCTGTCACTCTCTGACACTCCCTATCACTCTCTGACACTCTCTATCACCCTCTATCACTCTCTGACACACTCTGACACTCTCTGCCAATCTCAGACACTCTCAGACACTCACTATCACTCTCTGATACACTCTGACACTCAATATCACTCTCTGACACTCTCCATCACTCTCTGACACTCTCAGACACTCTCTGACAATCTCAGACACTCTCAGACACTCACTATCACTCTCTGATACTCTCTGACACTCAATATCACTCTCTGACACTCTCTATCACTCTCTGACACTCTCAGACACTCTCTGACACTCTCTGACACTCACTATCACTCTATGACACTCTCAGACACTCACTATCACTCTCTGACACTCTCTGACACTCACTGTCACTCTCTAGAACTCTCTGACACTCTCTGACTCTTGCTGAAACTCTCTGACACACTCTGACACTCTTTGACACTCTCTATCACTCTCTGACTCTCTCTGACACTCTCAGACACTCTCAGACACTCTCTGATAGTCTCTGACAGTCACTACCACTCTCTGACACTCTCTGACACTCACTATCACTCTCTGACACTCTCTGACACTCTCTGTCACTCCCTATCACTCCCTATCACTCTCTGACACTCTATCACCCTCTATCACCCTCTATCACTCTCTGACACTCTCTGACACTTTCAGACACTCTCAGACACTCTCTGACACTTACTATCACTCTCTGACACTCTCTGACACTCCCTATCACTCTCTGACACTCTCTATCACCCTCTATCACTCTCTGACACTCTCTGACACTCTCAGACCCTCTCAGACACTCACTAACACTCTCTGACACTCTCAGACACTCTCTGACACTCTCTATCACTCTCTGACACTCTCGGACACTCTCTGACACTCTCTATCACTCTCTATCACTCTCTGACACTCTCTGACACTCTCTATCACTCTCTGACACTCTCTGACAATCTCTATCACTCTCTGACCCTCTCTGACACTCTCTGACACTCTCTATCACTCTCTGACACTCTCTGACACTCTCTATCACTCACGATCACTCTCCATCACTCACAATCAATCTCCGAAAATTTCTGACACTCTCTGACACTCCCTATCACTCTCTGCCACTCTCTGACACTCTTTGACACTCTCTATCACTCTCTGACTCTCTCTGACACTCTCAGACACTCTCAGACACTCTCTGATAGTCTCTGACAGTCACTACCACTCTCTGACACTCTCTGACACTCACTATCACTCTCTGACACTCTCTGACACTCTCTGACACTCCCTATCACTCTCTGACACTCCACCACCCTCTATCACCCTCTATCACTCTCTGACACTCTCTGACACTTTCAGACACTCTCAGACACTCTCAGACACTTACTATCACTCTCTGACACTCTCTGAAACTCTCTGACACTCCCTATCACTCTCTGACACTCTCTATCACCCTCTATCACTCTCTGACACTCTCTGACACTCTCTGCCAATCTCAGACACTCTCAGACACTCACTATCACTCTCTGATACACTCTGACACTCAATATCACTCTCTGACACTCTCTATCACTCTCTGACACTCTCAGACACTCTCTGACAATCTCAGACACTCTCAGACACTCACTATCACTCTCTGATACTCTCTGACACTCAATATCACTCTCTGACACTCTCTATTACTCTCTGACACTCTCAGACACTCTCTGACACTCTCTGACACTCTCTGACACTCACTATCACTCTCTGACACTCTCAGACACTCACTATCACTCTCTGACACTCTCTGACACTCACTGTCACTCTCTAGAACTCTCTGACACTCTCTGACTCTTGCTGAAACTCTCTGACACTCTGAGACACTCTCAGACACTCTCAGACACTCTCAGACACTCACTATCACTCTCTGAAACACACTATCACTCTCTGACACTCTCTGACACTCTCGATCACTCTCTGACACTGTCTGACACTCTCTATCACTCTCGGACACTCTCTGACACTCTCAGGCACTCACTATCACTCTCTGAAACTCACTATCACTCTCTGACACTCTGACACTCTCTGACACTCTCGATCACTCTCGATCACTCTCTGACACTCTCTGACACTCTCTGACACTCACTATCACTCTCTGACACTCTCAGACACTCACTATCACTCTCTGACACTCTCTGACACTCACTGTCACTCTCTAGAACTCTCTGACACTCTCTGACTCTCTCTGAAACTCTCTGACACTCTGAGACACTCTCAGACTTTCTCAGACACTCTCAGACACTCACTATCACTCTCTGAAACACACTATCACTCTCTGACACTCTCTGACACTCTCGATCACTCTCCGACACTCTCTGACACTCTCTATCACTCTCGGACACTCTCTGACACTCTCTGACACTATCGATCACTCTCTGACACTCTCAGACACTCTCTTGCTCTCTCTGACACTCACTATCACTCTCTATCACTCTCTGACACTATGTGACACTCTCAGACACTCTCAGACACTCACTTTCACTCTCTGACACTCTCTGAAACTCACTATCACTCTCTGACACTCTCTGACACTCCGTATAACTCTCTGACCCTGTGTTCAACTCTCTGACACTCTCTCACACTCTCCGACACCCTCTGCCAATCTCAGACACTCTCAGACACTCACTATCACTCTCTGATACACTCTGACACTCAATATCACTCTCTGACACTCTCTATCACTCTCTGACACTCTCTGACACTCCCTATCACTCTCTGACACTCTCTATCACCCTCTATCACTCTCTGACACTCTCTGACATTCTCAGACACTCTCAGACACTCCCTATCACTCTCTAACACTCTCTGACACTTTCAGACACTCTCAGACACTCACTATCACTCTCTGACACTCTCTGCCACTCTATGACACTCTCTGACACTCACTATCACTCTCTGACACTCTCTGACACTTACTGTCACTTTCTGACACTATCTGACACTTTCTATCACTCTGTGACACTCTCTGACACTCGCAGACACCCACTATCACTCTCTGACACTCTCTGACACTCACTGTCACTCTCTGACACTCTCTGACACTCTCTGACACTCTCTATCACTCTCTGACACTCTCGGACACTCTCTGACACTCTCTATCGCTCTCTATCACTCTCTGACACTCTCTGACACCCTCAGACACTCACTATCACTTTCTGACACTCTCTGAAACTCTCTGACACTCCGTATAACTCTCTGACCCTGTGTTCAACTCTCTGACACTCTCTCACACTCTCTGACACTCTCTGCCAATCTCAGACACTCTCAGACACTCAATATCACTCTCTGACACTCTCTATCACTCTCTGACACTCTCAGACACTCTCTGACAATCTCAGACACTCTCAGACACTCACTATCACTCTCTGATACTCTCTGACACTCAATATCACTCTCTGACACTCTCTATCACTCTCTGACACTCTCAGACACTCTCAGAAACTCTCTGACACACTCTGACACTCTCTGACACTCACTATCACTCTCTGACACTCTCAGACACTCACTATCACTCTCTGACACTCTCTGACACTCTGAGACACTCTCTAGAAATCTCTGACACTCTCTGACTCTTTCTGAAACTCTCTGACACTCTGAGACACTCTCAGACACTCTCAGACACTCTCAGACACTCACTATCACTCTCTGAAACACACTATCACTCTCTGACACTCTCTGACACTCTCGATCACTCTCTGACACTCTCTGACACTCTCTATCACTCTCGGACACTCTCTGACACTCTCAGGCACTCACTATCACTCTCTGAAACTCACTATCACTCTCTGACACTCTGACACTCTCTGACAATCTCGATCACTCTCTGACACTCTCTATCTCTCTCTATCACTCTCTGACACTCTCTGACACTCTCATACACTCTCTGACACTCTCTATCACTCTCTGACACTCTCGGACACTCTCTGACACTCTCTGACACTCTCTGACACTCTCTATCACTCTCTGACACTCTCTGACACTCTCTATCACTCACGATCACTCTCCATCACTCACAATCAAACTCCGAAAATTTCTGACACTCTCTGACACTCTCTATCACTCTCTGACACTCTCTGACACTCTTTGACACTCGCAGACACTCTCAGACACTCTCTGATAGTCTCTGACAGTCACTACCACTCTCTGACACTCTCTGACACTCACTATCACTCTCTGACACTCTCTGACACTCTCTGACACTCCCTATCACTCTCTGACACTCTATCACCCTCTATCACCCTCTATCACCCTCTATCACTCTCTGACTCTCTGACACTCTCTGACACTTTCAGACACTCTCAGACACTCTCTGACACTCACTATCACTCTCTGACACTCTCTGACACTCCCTATCACTCTCTGACACTCTCTATCACCCTCTATCACTCTCTGACACTCTCTGACACTCTCTGACATTCTCAGACACTCTCAGACACTCACTATCACTCTCTAACACTCTCTGACACTTTCAGACACTCTCAGACACTCACGATCACTCTCTGACACTCTCTGCCACTCTATGACACTCTCTGACACTCACTATCACTCTCTGACACTCTCTGACACTTACTATCACTTTCTGACACTATCTGACACTCTCTATCACTCTGTGACACTCTCTGACACTCGCAGACACCCACTATCACTCTCTGACACTCTCTGACACTCACTGTCACTCTCTGACACTCTCTGACACTCTCTGATACTCTCTATCACTCTCTGACACTCTCGGACACTCTCTGACACTCTCTATCGCTCTCTATCACTCTCTGACACTCTCTGACACCTTCAGACACTCACTATCACTTTCTGACACTCTCTGAAACTCTCTGACACTCTCAGACACTCACTAACACTCTCTGACACTCACTATCACTCACTGACACTCTCTGACACTCTCTGACACTCTCCGACACTCTCTGACACTCTCTGACACTCTCAGGCACTCTCTACCAATAACGTTCACTCTCTGACCCTCTCTGACACTCTCTGACACTATTGGTCACTCTCTGACACTCTCAGACACTCTCTTGCTCTCTCTGACACTCACTATCACTCTCTCTCACTCTCTGACACTATGTGACACTCTCAGACACTCTCAGACACTCACTTTCACTCTCTGACACTCTCTGAAACTCACTATCAAAATCTGACACTCTCTGACACTCCGTATAACTCTCTGACTCTCTGTTCCACTCTCTGACACTCTCTCACACTCTCTGACACTCTCTGCCAATCTCAGACACTCTCAGACACTCACTATCACTCTCTGATACACTCTGGCACTCAATATCACTCTCTGACACTCTCTATCACTCTCTGACACTCTCAGACACTCTCCGACAATCTCAGACACTCTCAGACACTCACTATCACTCTCTGATACTCTCTGACACTCAATATCACTCTCTGACACTCTCTATCACTCTCTGACACTCTCAGACACTCTCTGACACTCTCTGACATTCTCTGACACTCACTATCACTCTCTGACACTCTCAGACACTCACTATCACTCTCTGACACTCTCTGACACTCACTGTCACTCTCTAGAACACTCTGACACTCTCAGACACTCACTATCACTCTCTGACACTCTCTGACACTCACTGTCACTCTCTAGAAATCTCTGACACTCTCTGACACTCTCTGAAACTCTCTGACACTCTGAGACACTCTCAGACACTCTCAGACACTCACTATCACTCTCTGAAACACACTATCACTCTCTGACACTCTCTGACACTCTCGATCACTCTCTGACACTCTCTGACACTCTCTATCACTCTCGGACACTCTCTGACACTCTCAGACACTCACTATCACTCTCTGAAACTCACTATCACTCTCTGACACTCTCTGATACTCTCTGACACTCCCGATCACTCTCGATCACTCTCTGACACTCTCTATCTCTCTCTATCACTCTCTGACACTCTCTGTCACTCTCAGACACTCTCTGACACTCTCTATCACTCTCTGACACTCTCGGACACTCTCTGACACTCTCTATCACTCTCTATCACTCTCTGACACTCTTTGACACTCTCTATCACTCTCTGACACTCTCTGACACTCTCTATCACTCTCTGACACTCTCTTACACTCTCTATCACTCACGATCACTCTCCATCACTCACAATCAATCTGCGAAAATTTCTGACACTCTCTGACAACCTCTATCACTCTCTGCCACTCTCTGACACTCTTTGACTCTCTCTATCACACTCTGACTCTCTCTGACACTCTCAGACACTCTCAGACACTCTCTGATAGTCTCTGACAGTCACTACCACTCTCTGACACTCTCTGACACTCACTATCACTCTCTGACACTCTCTGACACTCTCTGACACTCCCTATCACTCTCTGACACTCTATCACCCTCTATCACCCTCTATCACTCTCTGACACTCTCTGACACTCTCTGACACTCTCTGACACTTTCAGACACTCTCAGACACTCTCTGACACTCACTACCACTCTCTGACACTCTCTGACACGCTCTGACACTTTCAGACACTCTCAGACACTCTCTGACACTCACTACCACTCTCGGACACTCTCTGACACTCTCTGCCACTCCCTATCACTCTCTGACACTCTCTATCACCCTCTATCACTCTCTGACACTCTCTGACACTCTCTGACACTCTCAGACACTCTCAGACACTCACTATCACTCTCTGACACTCTCTGACACTTTCAGACACTCTCAGACACTCACTATCACTCTCTGACACTCTCTGCCACTCTATGACACCCTCTGACACTCACTATCACTCTCTGACACTCTCTGACACTTACTATCACTTTCTGACACTATCTGACACTCTCTATCACTCTGTGACACTCTCTGACACTTTCAGACACCCACTATCACTCTCTGACACTCTCTGCCACTCTATGACACTCTCTATCACTCTCTATCACTCTCTGACACTCTCTGACACTCTCTGACACTCTCTATGACTCTCTGACTCTCTCTGACACTCTCTGACACTCTCAGACACTCTCAGACACTCTCTGATAGTCTCTGACAGTCACTATCACTCTCTATCACTCTCTGACACTCTCTGACACTCACTATCACTCTCTGATACTCTCTGACACTCAATATCACTCTCTGACACTCTCTATCACTCTCTGACACTCTCAGACACTCTCTGACACTCTCTGACACTCTCTGACACTCACTATCACTCTCTGACACTCTCAGACACTCACTATCACTCTCTGACACTCACTGTCACTCTCTAGAACTCTCTGACACTCTCTGACTCTCTCTGAAACTCTCTGACACTCTGAGACACTCTGAGACACTCTCAGACACTCTCAGAAACTCACTATCACTCTCTGAAACACACTATCACTCTCTGACACTCTCTGACACTCTCGATCACTCTCTGACACTCTCTGACACTCTCTATCACTCTCGGACACTCTCTGGCAATCTCAGACACTCTCGATCACTCTCGATCACTCTCTGACACTCTCTGACACTCTCGGACACTCTCTGACACTCTCTATCACTCTATCACTCTCTGACACTCTCTGACACTCTCTATCACTCTCTGACACTCTCTGACACTCTCTGACACTCCCTATCACTCTCTGACACTCTATCACACTCTATCACCCTCTATCACTCTCTGACACTCTCTGACACTCTCTGACACTTTCAGACACTCTCAGACACTCTCTGACACTCACTACCACTCTCTGACACTCTCTGACACTTTCAGACACTCTCAGACACTCTCTGACACTCACTACCACTCTCGGACACTCTCTGACACTCTCTGCCACTCCCTATCACTCTCTGACACTCTCTATCACCCTCTATCACTCTCTGACACTCTCTGACACTCTCTGACACTCTCAGACACTCTCAGACACTCACTATCACTCTCTGACACTCTCTGACACTTTCAGACACTCTCAGACACTCACTATCACTCTCTGACACTCTCTGCCACTCTATGACACCCTCTGACACTCACTATCACTCTCTGACACTCTCTGACACTTACTATCACTTTCTGACACTATCTGACACTCTCTATCACTCTGTGACACTCTCTGACACTTTCAGACACCCACTATCACTCTCTGACACTCTCTGCCACTCTATGACACTCTCTATCACTCTCTATCACTCTCTGACACTCTCTGACACTCTCTGACACTCTCTATGACTCTCTGACTCTCTCTGACACTCTCTGACACTCTCAGACACACTCAGACACTCTCTGATAGTCTCTGACAGTCACTATCACTCTCTATCACTCTCTGACACTCTCTGACACTCACTATCACTCTCTGATACTCTCTGACACTCAATATCACTCTCTGACACTCTCTATCACTCTCTGACACTCTCAGACACTCTCTGACACTCTCTGACACTCTCTGACACTCACTATCACTCTCTGACACTCTCAGACACTCACTATCACTCTCTGACACTCACTGTCACTCTCTAGAACTCTCTGACACTCTCTGACTCTCTCTGAAACTCTCTGACACTCTGAGACACTCTCAGACACTCTCAGACACTCTCAGAAACTCACTATCACTCTCTATCACCCTCTATCACTCTCTGACACTCTCTGACACTCTCTGACACTCTCAGACACTCTCAGACACTCACTATCACTCTCTGACACTCTCTGACACTTTCAGACACTCTCAGACACTCACTATCACTCTCTGACACTCTCTGCCACTCTATGACACCCTCTGACACTCACTATCACTCTCTGACACTCTCTGACACTTACTATCACTTTCTGACATTATCTGACACTCTCTATCACTCTGTGACACTCTCTGACACTTTCAGACACCCACTATCACTCTCTGACACTCTCTGCCACTCTATGACACTCTCTATCACTCTCTATCACTCTCTGACACTCTCTGACACTCTCTGACACTCTCTATGACTCTCTGACTCTCTCTGACACTCTCTGACACTCTCAGACACACTCAGACACTCTCTGATAGTCTCTGACAGTCACTATCACTCTCTATCACTCTCTGACACTCTCTGACACTCACTATCACTCTCTGATACTCTCTGACACTCAATATCACTCTCTGACACTCTCTATCACTCTCTGACACTCTCAGACACTCTCTGACACTCTCTGACACTCTCTGACACTCACTATCACTCTCTGACACTCTCAGACACTCACTATCACTCTCTGACACTCACTGTCACTCTCTAGAACTCTCTGACACTCTCTGACTCTCTCTGAAACTCTCTGACACTCTGAGACACTCTGAGACACTCTCAGACACTCTCAGAAACTCACTATCACTCTCTGAAACACACTATCACTCTCTGACACTCTCTGACACTCTCGATCACTCTCTGACACTCTCTGACACTCTCTATCACTCTCGGACACTCTCTGGCACTCTCAGACACTCTCGATCACTCTCGATCACTCTCTGACACTCTCTGACACTCTCAGACACTCTCGGACACTCTCTGACACTCTCTATCACTCTATCACTCTCTGACACTCTCTGACACTCTCTATCACTCTCTGACACTCTCTGACACTCTCTATCACTCTCTGACACTCTCTGACACTCTCTGACACTCTCTATCACTCTCTGACACTCTCTGACACTCTCTATCACTCACGATCACTCTCCAACACTCACAATCAATCTCCGAAAATTTCTGACACTCTCTGACACTCTCTATCACACTCTGCCACTCTCTGACACTCTTTGACACTCTCTATCACTCTCTGACTCTCTCTGACACTCTCAGACACTCTCTGATAGTCTCTGACAGTCACTACCACTCTCTGACACTCTCTGACACTCACTATCACTCTCTGACACTCTCTGACACTCTCTGACACTCCCTATCACTCTCTGACACTCTATCACCCTCTATCACCCTCTATCACCCTCTATCACTCTCTGACACTCTCTGACACTTTCAGACACTCTCAGACACTCTCTGACACTCACTATCGCTCTCTGACACTCTCTGACACTCTCTGACACTCCCTATCACTCTCTGACACTCTCTATCACCCTCTATCACTCTCTGACACTCTCTGACATTCTCTGACACTCTCAGACACTCTCAGACACTCACTATCACTCTCTGACACTCTCTGACACTTTCAGACACTCTCAGACACTCACTATCACTCTCTGACACTCTCTGCCACTCTATGACACTCTCTGACACTCACTATCACTCTCTGACACTCTCTGACACTTACTATCACTTTCTGACACTATCTGACACTCTCTCTCACTCTGTGACACTCTCTGACACTCTCAGACACCCACTATCACTCTCTGACACTCTCTGCCACTCTATGACACTCTCTATCACTCTCTGACACTCTCTGACACTCTCTATCATCTCTGACACTCTCTGACACTCACTATCACTCTCTGACACTCTCTGACTCTCTCTGACACTCTCTATCACTCTCTGACAATCGCAGACACTCTCTGACACTCTCTGACACTCTCTGACACTCTCTTGCTCTCTCTGACACTCACTATCACTCTCTCTCACTCTCTGACACTATGTGACACTCTCAGACACTCTCAGACACTCACTTTCACTCTCTGACACTCTCTGAAACTCACTATCACTCTCTGACACTCTCTGACACTCCGTATAACTCTCTGACCCTCTGATCCACTCTCTGACACTCTCTCACACTCTCTGACACTCTCTGCCAATCTCAGACACTCTCAGACACTCACTATCACTCTCTGATACACTCTGACACTCAATATCACTCTCTGACACTCTCTATCACTCTCTGACACTCTCAGACACTCTCCGACAATCTCAGACACTCTCAGACACTCACTATCACTCTCTGATACTCTCTGACACTCAATATCACTCTCTGACACTCTCTATCACTCTCTGACACTCTCAGACACTCTCTGACACTCTCTGACACT
The DNA here is from genome assembly GCF_036365525.1 of Heterodontus francisci. Taxonomy (NCBI): domain Eukaryota; kingdom Metazoa; phylum Chordata; class Chondrichthyes; order Heterodontiformes; family Heterodontidae; genus Heterodontus; species Heterodontus francisci. Next base: position 9,111,617 of record NC_090405.1, on the reverse strand, counting down.
CTCTGACACTCACTATCACTCTCTGACACTCTCAGACACTCACTATCACTCTCTGACACTCTCTGACACTCACTGTCACTCTCTAGAACTCTCTGACACTCTCTGACACTCTCTGAAACTCTCTGACACTCTGAGACACTCTCAGACACTCTCAGACACTCACTATCACTCTCTGAAACACACTATCACTCTCTGACACTCTCTGACACTCTCGATCACTCTCTGACACTCTCTGACACTCTCTATCACTCTCGGACACTCTCTGACACTCTCAGACACTCACTATCACTCTCTGAAACTCACTATCACTCTCTGACACTCACTATCACTCTCTGACACTCTCTGATACTCTCTGACACTCTCGATCACTCTCGATCACTCTCTGACACTCTCTATCTCTCTCTATCACTCTCTGACACTCTCTGTCACTCTCAGACACTCTCTGACACTCTCTATCACTCTCTGACACTCTCGGACACTCTCTGACACTCTCTATCACTCTCTATCACTCTCTGACACTCTTTGACACTCTCTATCACTCTCTGACACTCTCTGACACTCTCTATCACTCTCTGACAATCTCTGACACTCTCTATCACTCACGATCACTCTCCATCACTCACAATCAATCTGCGAAAATTTCTGACACTCTCTGACAACCTCTATCACTCTCTGCCACTCTCTGACACTCTTTGACTCTCTCTATCACACTCTGACTCTCTCTGACACTCTCAGACACTCTCAGACTCTCTCTGATAGTCTCTGACAGTCACTACCACTCTCTGACACTCTCTGACACTCACTATCATTCTCTGACACTCTCTGACACTCTCTGACACTCCCTATCACTCTCTGACACTCTATCACCCTCTATCACCCTCTATCACTCTCTGACACTCTCTGACACTCTCTGACACTCTCTGACACTTTCAGACACTCTCAGACACTCTCTGACACTCTCAGACACTCACTATCACTCTCTGATACTCTCTGACACTCAATATCACTCTCTGACACTCTCTATCACTCTCTGACACTCTCAGACACTCTCTGACACTCTCTGACACTCTCTGACACTCACTATCACTCTCTGACACTCTCAGACACTCACTATCACTCTCTGACACTCTCTGACACTCACTGTCACTCTCTAGAACTCTCTGACACTCTCAGACACTCACTATCACTCTCTGACACTCTCGGACACTCTCTGACACTCTCTATCACTCTCTATCACTCTCTGACACTCTTTGACACTCTCTATCACTCTCTGACACTCTCTGACACTCTCTATCACTCTCTGACAATCTCTGACACTCTCTATCACTCACGATCACTCTCCATCACTCACAATCAATCTGCGAAAATTTCTGACACTCTCTGACAACCTCTATCACTCTCTGCCACTCTCTGACACTCTTTGACTCTCTCTATCACACTCTGACTCTCTCTGACACTCTCAGACACTCTCAGACTCTCTCTGATAGTCTCTGACAGTCACTACCACTCTCTGACACTCTCTGACACTCACTATCATTCTCTGACACTCTCTGACACTCTCTGACACTCCCTATCACTCTCTGACACTCTATCACCCTCTATCACCCTCTATCACTCTCTGACACTCTCTGACACTCTCTGACACTCTCTGACACTTTCAGACACTCTCAGACACTCTCTGACACTCTCAGACACTCACTATCACTCTCTGATACTCTCTGACACTCAATATCACTCTCTGACACTCTCTATCACTCTCTGACACTCTCAGACACTCTCTGACACTCTCTGACACTCTCTGACACTCACTATCACTCTCTGACACTCTCAGACACTCACTATCACTCTCTGACACTCTCTGACACTCACTGTCACTCTCTAGAACTCTCTGACACTCTCTGACTCTCTCTGAAACTCTCTGACACTCTGAGACACTCTCAGACACTCTCAGACACTCACTTTCACTCTCTGACACTCTCTGAAACACACTATCACTCTCTGACACTCTCTGACACTCCGTATAACTCTCTGACCCTCTGATCCACTCTCTGACACTCTCTCACACTCTCTGACACTCTCTGCCAATCTCAGACACTCTCAGACACTCACTATCACTCTCTGATACACTCTGACACTCAATATCACTCTCTGACACTCTCTATCACTCTCTGACACTCTCAGACACTCTCCGACAATCTCAGACACTCTCAGACACTCACTATCACTCTCTGATACTCTCTGACACTCAATATCACTCTCTGACACTCTCTATCACTCTCTGACACTCTCAGACACTCTCTGACACTCTCTGACACTCTCTGACACTCACTATCACTCTCTGACACTCTCAGACACTCACTATCACTCTCTGACACTCTCTGACACTCACTGTCACTCTCTAGAACTCTCTGACACTCTCTGACACTCTCTGAAACTCTCTGACACTCTGAGACACTCTCAGACACTCTCAGACACTCACTATCACTCTCTGAAACACACTATCACTCTCTGACACTCTCTGACACTCTCGATCACTCTCTGACACTCTCTGACACTCTCTATCACTCTCGGACACTCTCTGACACTCTCAGACACTCACTATCACTCTCTGAAACTCACTATCACTCTCTGACACTCACTATCACTCTCTGACACTCTCTGATACTCTCTGACACTCTCGATCACTCTCGATCACTCTCTGACACTCTCTATCTCTCTCTATCACTCTCTGACACTCTCTGTCACTCTCAGACACTCTCTGACACTCTCTATCACTCTCTGACACTCTCGGACACTCTCTGACACTCTCTATCACTCTCTATCACTCTCTGACACTCTTTGACACTCTCTATCACTCTCTGACACTCTCTGACACTCTCTATCACTCTCTGACAATCTCTGACACTCTCTATCACTCACGATCACTCTCCATCACTCACAATCAATCTGCGAAAATTTCTGACACTCTCTGACAACCTCTATCACTCTCTGCCACTCTCTGACACTCTTTGACTCTCTCTATCACACTCTGACTCTCTCTGACACTCTCAGACACTCTCAGACTCTCTCTGATAGTCTCTGACAGTCACTACCACTCTCTGACACTCTCTGACACTCACTATCATTCTCTGACACTCTCTGACACTCTCTGACACTCCCTATCACTCTCTGACACTCTATCACCCTCTATCACCCTCTATCACTCTCTGACACTCTCTGACACTCTCTGACACTCTGACACTTTCAGACACTCTCAGACACTATCTGACACTCTCAGACACTCACTATCACTCTCTGATACTCTCTGACACTCAATATCACTCTCTGACACTCTCTATCACTCTCTGACACTCTCAGACACTCTCTGACACTCTCTGACACTCTCTGACACTCACTATCACTCTCTGACACTCTCAGACACTCACTATCACTCTCTGACACTCTCTGACACTCACTGTCACTCTCTAGAACTCTCTGACACTCTCAGACACTCACTATCACTCTCTGACACTCTCTGACACTCACTGTCACTCTCTAGAACTCTCTGACACTCTCTGACACTCTCTGAAACTCTCTGACACTCTGAGACACTCTCAGACACTCTCAGACACTCACTATCACTCTCTGAAACACACTATCACTCTCTGACACTCTCTGACACTCTCGATCACTCTCTGACACTCTCTGACACTCTCTATCACTCTCGGACACTCTCTGACACTCTCAGACACTCACTATCACTCTCTGAAACTCACTATCACTCTCTGACACTCTCTGATACTCTCTGACACTCTCGATCACTCTCGATCACTCTCTGACACTCTCTATCTCTCTCTATCACTCTCTGACACTCTCTGTCACTCTCAGACACTCTCTGACACTCTCTATCACTCTCTGACACTCTCGGACACTCTCTGACACTCTCTATCACTCTCTATCACTCTCTGACACTCTTTGACACTTTCTAACACTCTCTGACACTCTCTGACACTCTCTATCACTCTCTGACACTCTCCTACACTCTCTATCACTCACGATCACTCTCCATCACTCACAATCAATCTGCGAAAATTTCTGACACTCTCTGACAACCTCTATCACTCTCTGACACTCTCTGATACTCTCTGACACTCTCGATCACTCTCGATCACTCTCTGACACTCTCTATCTCTCTCTATCACTCTCTGACACTCTCTGTCACTCTCAGACACTCTCTGACACTCTCTATCACTCTCTGACACTCTCGGACACTCTCTGACACTCTCTATCACTCTCTATCACTCTCTGACACTCTTTGACACTCTCTATCACTCTCTGACACTCTCTGACACTCTCTATCACTCTCTGACACTCTCTTACACTCTCTATCACTCACGATCACTCTCCATCACTCACAATCAATCTGCGAAAATTTCTGACACTCTCTGACAACCTCTATCACTCTCTGCCACTCTCTGACACTCTTTGACTCTCTCTATCACACTCTGACTCTCTCTGACACTCTCAGACACTCTCAGACACTCTCTGATAGTCTCTGACAGTCACTACCACTCTCTGACACTCTCTGACACTCACTATCACTCTCTGACACTCTCTGACACTCTCTGACACTCCCTATCACTCTCTGACGCTCTATCACCCTCTATCACCCTCTATCACTCTCTGACACTCTCTGACACTCTCTGACACTTTCAGACACTCTCAGACACTCTCTGACACTCACTACCACTCTCTGACACTCTCTGACACTCTCTGCCACTCCCTATCACTCTCTGACACTCTCTATCACCCTCTATCACTCTCTGACACTCTCTGACACTCTCTGACACTCTCAGACACTCTCAGACACTCACTATCACTCTCTGACACTCTCTGACACTTTCAGACACTCTCAGACACTCACTATCACTCTCTGACACTCTCTGCCACTCTATGACACTCTCTGACACTCACTATCACTCTCTGACACTCTCTGACACTCTCTGACACTCCCTATCACTCTCTGACACTCTATCACCCTCTATCACCCTCTATCACTCTCTGACACTCTCTGACACTCTCTGACACTCTCTGACACTTTCAGACACTCTCAGACACTCTCTGACACTCACTACCACTCTCTGACACTCTCTGACACTCTCTGCCACTCCCTATCACTCTCTGACACTCTCTATCACCCTCTATCACTCTCTGACACTCTCTGACACTCTCTGACACTCTCAGACACTCACTATCACTCTCTGACACTCTCTGACACTTTCAGACACTCTCAGACACTCACTATCACTCTCTGACACTCTCTGCCACTCTATGACACTCTCTGACACTCACTATCACTCTCTGACACTCTCTGACACTTACTATCACTTTCTGACACTATCTGACACTCTGTATCACTCTGTGACACTCTCTGACACTCTCTGCCACCCACTATCACTCTCTGACACTCTCTGCCACTCTATGACACTCTCTATCACTCTCTATCACTCTCTGACACTCTCTGACACTCTCTGACACTCTCTTTGACTCTCTGACTCTCTCTGACACTCTCTGACACTCTCAGACACTCTCAGACACTCTCTGATAGTCTCTGACAGTCACTATCACTCTCTGACACTCTCTGACACTCACTTTCACTCTCTGATACTCTCTGACACTCAATATCACTCTCTGACACTCTCTATCACTCTCTGACACTCTCAGACACTCTCTGACACTCACTATCACTCTCTGACACTCTCAGACACTCGCTATCACTCTCTGACACTCTCTGACACTCACTGTCACTCTCTAGAACTCTCTGACACTCTCTGACTCTCTCTGAAACTCTCTGACACTCTGAGACACTCTGAGACACTCTCAGACACTCTCAGAAACTCACTATCACTCTCTGAAACACACTATCACTCTCTGACACTCTCTGACACTCTCGATCACTCTCTGACACTCTCTGACACTCTCTATCACTCTCGGACACTCTCTGACACTCTCAGACACTCTCGATCACTCTCGATCACTCTCTGACACTCTCTGACACTCTCAGAAACTCTCGGACACTCTCTGACATTCTCTATCTCTCTCTATCACTCTCTGACACTCTCTGACACTCTCTATCACTCTCTGACACTCTCTGACACTCACTATCAGTCTCTGACACTCTCTGACTCTCCCTGACACTCTCTATCACTCTCTGACACTCTCTGACACCCTCTATCACTCTCTGCCACTCTCTGACACTCTTTGACACTCTCTATCACACTCTGACTCTCTCTGACACTCTCAGACACTCTCAGACACTCTCTGATTGTCTCTGACAGTCACTACCACTGTCTGACACTCTCTGACACTCTCTGACACTCTCTATCACTCTCTGACACTCTATCACCCTCTATCACCCTCTATCACTCTCTGACACTCTCTGACACTCTCTGACACTCTCTGACACTTTCAGACACTCTCAGACACTCTCTGATAGTCTCTGACAGTCACTACTACTCTCTGACACTCTCTGACACTCACTGTCACTCTCTGACACTCTCTGACACTCCCTGTCACTCTCTGACACTCTCTATCACCCTCTATCACTCTCTGACACTCTCTGCAATTCTCTGACACTCTCAGACACTCTCAGACACTCACTATCACTCTCTGACACTCCCTGACACTTTCAGACACTCTCAGACACTCACTATCACTCTCTGACACTCTCTGCCACTCTATGACACTCTCTGACACTCACTATCACTCTCTGACACTCTCTGACACTTACTATCACTTTCTGACACTATCTGACACTCTCTCTCACTCTGTGACACTCTCTGACACTCTCAGACACCCACTATCACTCTCTGACACTCTCTGCCACTCTATGACACTCTCTATCACTCTCTATCATCTCTGACACTCTCTGACACTCACTATCACTCTCTGACACTCTCTGACTTTCTCTGACACTCTCTATCACTCTCTGACAATCGCAGACACTCTCTGACACTCTCTGACACTCTCTGACACTCTCTGACACTCTCTATCACTCTCTATCACTCTCTGACACTCTCTGACACTCTCTATCACTCTCTGACACTCTCTGACACTCACTATCAGTCTCTGACACTCTCTGACTCTCTCTGACACTCTCTATCACTCTCTGACACTCTCTGACACTCTCTGACACTCTCTATCACTCTATGACACTCTCTGATACTCTCTGACACTCGCAGACACCCACTATCACTCTCTGACACTCTCTGACACTCACTGTTACTCTCTGACACTCTCTGACACTCTCTGACACTCTCTATCACGCTCCATCACTCTCTGACACTCTCTGACACTCTCCGACACTCTCTGACACTCTCTGACACTCTCAGGCACTCTCTACCAATAACGTTCACTCTCTGACCCTCTCTGACACTCTCTGACACTCTCTATCACTCTCTGACACTCTCAGACACTCTCTGACAATCTCAGACACTCTCAGACACTCACTATCACTCTCTGATACTCTCTGACACTCAATATCACTCTCTGACACTCTCTATCACTCTCTGACACTCTCAGACACTCTCTGACACTCTCTGACACTCTCTGACAACCTCTATCACTCTCTGCCACTCTCTGACACTCTCTGACACTCTCTGACACTTTCAGACACTCTCAGACACTCTCTGACACTCACTACCACTCTCTGACACTCTCTGACACTCTCTGCCACTCCCTATCACTCTCTGACACTCTCTATCACCCTCTATCACTCTCTGACACTCTCTGACACTCTCAAACACTCTCAGACACTCACTATCACTCTCTGACACTCTCTGACACTTTCAGACACTCTCAGACACTCACTATCACTCTCTGACACTCTCTGCCACTCTATGACACTCTCTGACACTCACTATCACTCTCTGACACTCTCTGACACTTACTATCACTTTCTGACACTATCTGACACTCTCTATCACTCTGTGACACTCTCTGACACTCTCAGACACCCACTATCACTCTCTGACACTCTCTGCCACTCTATGACACTCTCTATCACTCTCTATCACTCTCTGACACTCTCTGACACTCTCTGACACTCTCTATGACTCTCTGACTCTCTCTGACACTCTCTGACACTCTCAGACACTCTCAGACACTCTCTGATAGTCTCTGACAGTCACTATCACTCTCTATCACTCTCTGACACTCTCTGACACTCACTATCACTCTCTGATACTCTCTGACACTCAATATCACTCTCTGACACTCTCTAACACTCTCTGACACTCTCAGACACTCTCTGACACTCTCTGACACTCTCTGACACTCAGTATCACTCTCTGACACTCTCAGACACTCACTATCACTCTCTATCACTCTCTGACACTCTCTGACACTCACTATCACTCTCTGATACTCTCTGACACTCAATATCACTCTCTGACACTCTCTATCACTCTCTGACACTCTCAGACACTCTCTGACACTCTCTGACACTCTCTGACACTCACTATCACTCTCTGACACTCTCAGACACTCACTATCACTCTCTGACACTCACTGTCACTCTCTAGAACTCTCTGACACTCTCTGACTCTCTCTGAAACTCTCTGACACTCTGAGACACTCTGAGACACTCTCAGACACTCTCAGAAACTCACTATCACTCTCTGAAACACACTATCACTCTCTGACACTCTCTGACACTCTCGATCACTCTCTGACACTCTCTGACACTCTCTATCACTCTCTGACACTCTCTGACACTCTCTGACACTTTCAGACACTCTCAGACACTCTCTGATAGTCTCTGACAGTCACTACTACTCTCTGACACTCTCTGACACTCACTGTCACTCTCTGACACTCTCTGACACTCCCTGTCACTCTCTGACACTCTCTATCACCCTCTATCACTCTCTGACACTCTCTGCAATTCTCTGACACTCTCAGACACTCTCAGACACTCACTATCACTCTCTGACACTCCCTGACACTTTCAGACACTCTCAGACACTCACTATCACTCTCTGACACTCTCTGCCACTCTATGACACTCTCTGACACTCACTATCACTCTCTGACACTCTCTGACACTTACTATCACTTTCTGACACTATCTGACACTCTCTCTCACTCTGTGACACTCTCTGACACTCTCAGACACCCACTATCACTCTCTGACACTCTCTGCCACTCTATGACACTCTCTATCACTCTCTATCATCTCTGACACTCTCTGACACTCACTATCACTCTCTGACACTCTCTGACTTTCTCTGACACTCTCTATCACTCTCTGACAATCGCAGACACTCTCTGACACTCTCTGACACTCTCTGACACTCTCTGACACTCTCTATCACTCTCTATCACTCTCTGACACTCTCTGACACTCTCTATCACTCTCTGACACTCTCTGACACTCACTATCAGTCTCTGACACTCTCTGACTCTCTCTGACACTCTCTATCACTCTCTGACACTCTCTGACACTCTCTGACACTCTCTATCACTCTATGACACTCTCTGATACTCTCTGACACTCGCAGACACCCACTATCACTCTCTGACACTCTCTGACACTCACTGTTACTCTCTGACACTCTCTGACACTCTCTGACACTCTCTATCACGCTCCATCACTCTCTGACACTCTCTGACACTCTCCGACACTCTCTGACACTCTCTGACACTCTCAGGCACTCTCTACCAATAACGTTCACTCTCTGACCCTCTCTGACACTCTCTGACACTCTCTATCACTCTCTGACACTCTCAGACACTCTCTGACAATCTCAGACACTCTCAGACACTCACTATCACTCTCTGATACTCTCTGACACTCAATATCACTCTCTGACACTCTCTATCACTCTCTGACACTCTCAGACACTCTCTGACACTCTCTGACACTCTCTGACAACCTCTATCACTCTCTGCCACTCTCTGACACTCTCTGACACTCTCTGACACTTTCAGACACTCTCAGACACTCTCTGACACTCACTACCACTCTCTGACACTCTCTGACACTCTCTGCCACTCCCTATCACTCTCTGACACTCTCTATCACCCTCTATCACTCTCTGACACTCTCTGACACTCTCAAACACTCTCAGACACTCACTATCACTCTCTGACACTCTCTGACACTTTCAGACACTCTCAGACACTCACTATCACTCTCTGACACTCTCTGCCACTCTATGACACTCTCTGACACTCACTATCACTCTCTGACACTCTCTGACACTTACTATCACTTTCTGACACTATCTGACACTCTCTATCACTCTGTGACACTCTCTGACACTCTCAGACACCCACTATCACTCTCTGACACTCTCTGCCACTCTATGACACTCTCTATCACTCTCTATCACTCTCTGACACTCTCTGACACTCTCTGACACTCTCTATGACTCTCTGACTCTCTCTGACACTCTCTGACACTCTCAGACACTCTCAGACACTCTCTGATAGTCTCTGACAGTCACTATCACTCTCTATCACTCTCTGACACTCTCTGACACTCACTATCACTCTCTGATACTCTCTGACACTCAATATCACTCTCTGACACTCTCTAACACTCTCTGACACTCTCAGACACTCTCTGACACTCTCTGACACTCTCTGACACTCAGTATCACTCTCTGACACTCTCAGACACTCACTATCACTCTCTATCACTCTCTGACACTCTCTGACACTCACTATCACTCTCTGATACTCTCTGACACTCAATATCACTCTCTGACACTCTCTATCACTCTCTGACACTCTCAGACACTCTCTGACACTCTCTGACACTCTCTGACACTCACTATCACTCTCTGACACTCTCAGACACTCACTATCACTCTCTGACACTCACTGTCACTCTCTAGAACTCTCTGACACTCTCTGACTCTCTCTGAAACTCTCTGACACTCTGAGACACTCTGAGACACTCTCAGACACTCTCAGAAACTCACTATCACTCTCTGAAACACACTATCACTCTCTGACACTCTCTGACACTCTCGATCACTCTCTGACACTCTCTGACACTCTCTATCACTCTCTGACACTCTCAGACACTCTCTGACAATCTCAGACACTCTCAGACACTCACTATCACTCTCTGATACTCTCTGACACTCAATATCACTCTCTGACACTCTCTATCACTCTCTGACACTCTCAGACACTCTCTGACACTCTCTGACACTCTCTGACAACCTCTATCACTCTCTGCCACTCTCTGACACTCTCTGACACTCTCTGACAATTTCAGACACTCTCAGACACTCTCTGACACTCACTACCACTCTCTGACACTCTCTGACACTCTCTGCCACTCCCTATCACTCTCTGACACTCTCTATCACCCTCTATCACTCTCTGACACTCTCTGACACTCTCAAACACTCTCAGACACTCACTATCACTCTCTGACACTCTCTGACACTTTCAGACACTCTCAGACACTCACTATCACTCTCTGACACTCTCTGCCACTCTATGACACTCTCTGACACTCACTATCACTCTCTGACACTCTCTGACACTTACTATCACTTTCTGACACTATCTGACACTCTCTATCACTCTGTGACACTCTCTGACACTCTCAGACACCCACTATCACTCTCTGCCACTCTCTGCCACTCTATGACACTCTCTATCACTCTCTATCACTCTCTGACACTCTCTGACACTCTCTGACACTCTCTATGACTCTCTGACTCTCTCTGACACTCTCTGACACTCTCAGACACTCTCAGACACTCTCTGATAGTCTCTGACAGTCACTATCACTCTCTATCACTCTCTGACACTCTCTGACACTCACTATCACTCTCTGATACTCTCTGACACTCAATATAACTCTCTGACACTCTCTAACACTCTCTGACACTCTCAGACACTCTCTGACACTCTCTGACACTCTCTGACACTCAGTATCACTCTCTGACACTCTCAGACACTCACTATCACTCTCTATCACTCTCTGACACTCTCTGACACTCACTATCACTCTCTGATACTCTCTGACACTCAATATCACTCTCTGACACTCTCTATCACTCTCTGACACTCTCAGACACTCTCTGACACTCTCTGACACTCTCTGACACTCACTATCACTCTCTGACACTCTCAGACACTCACTATCACTCTCTGACACTCACTGTCACTCTCTAGAACTCTCTGACACTCTCTGACTCTCTCTGAAACTCTCTGACACTCTGAGACACTCTCAGACACTCTCAGACACTCTCAGAAACTCACTATCACTCTCTGAAACACACTATCACTCTCTGACACTCTCTGACACTCTCGATCACTCTCTGACACTCTCTGACACTCTCTATCACTCTCGGACACACTCTGACACTCTCAGACACTCACGATCACTCTCGATCACTCTCTGACACTCTCAGACACTCTCGGACACTCTCTGACATTCTCTATCACTCTCTATCACTCTCTGACACTCTCTGACACTCACTATCACTCTCTGACACTCTCTGACACTCCCTATCACTCTCTGACAATCTATCACCCTCTATCACCCTCTATCACCCTCTATCACTCTCTGACACTCTCTGACACTTTCAGACACTCTCAGACACTCTCTGACACTCACTATCGCTCTCTGACACTCCCTATCACTCTCTGACACTCTCTATCACCCTCTATCACTCTCTGACACTCTCTGACATTCTCTGACACTCTCAGACACTCTCAGACACTCACTATCACTCTCTGACACTCTCTGACACTTTCAGACACTCTCAGACACTCACTATCACTCTCTGACACTCTCTGCCACTCTATGACACTCTCTGACACTCACTATCACTCTCTGACACTCTCTGACACTTACTATCACTCTCTGACACTCTCTGCCACTCTATGACACTCTCTATCACTCTCTGACACTCTCTGACACTCTCTGACACTCTCTATCATCTCTGACACTCTCTGACACTCACTATCACTCTCTGACACTCACTATCACTCTCTGACACTCTCTGACACTTTCAGACACTCTCAGACACTCACTATCACTCTCTGACACTCTCTGCCACTCTATGACACTCGCTGACACTCACTATCACTCTCTGACACTTACTATCACTTTCTGACACTATCTGACACTCTCTCTCACTCTGTGACACTCTCTGACACTCTCAGACACCCACTATCACTCTCTGACACTCTCTGCCACTCTATGACACTCTCTATCACTCTCTGACACTCTCTGACACTCTCTATCATCTCTGACACTCTCTGACACTCACTATCACACTCTGACACTCTCTGACTCTCTCTGACACTCTCTATCACTCTCTGACAATCGCAGACACTCTCTGACACTCTCTGACACTCTCTATCACTCTCTATCACTCTCTGACACTCTCTGACACTCTCTATCACTCTCTGACACTCTCTGACACTCACTATCAGTCTCTGACACTCTCTGACTCTCTCTGACACTCTCTATCACTCTCTGACACTCTCTGACACTCTCTGACGCTCTCTATCACTCTCTATCACTCTCTGACACTCTCTGATACTCTCTGAGACTCGCAGACACCCACTATCACTCTCTGACACTCTCTGACACTCACTATTACTCTCTGACACTCTCTGACACTCTCTGACACTCTCTATCACGCTCTATCACTCTCTGACACTCTCTGACACTCTCCGACACTCTCTGACACTCTCTGACACTCTCAGGCACTCTCTACCAATAACGTTCACTCTCTGACCCTCTCTGACACTCTCTGACACTATCGATCACTCTCTGACACTCTCAGACACTCTCTTGCTCTCTCTGACACTCACTATCACTCTCTCTCACTCTCTGACACTATCGATCACTCTCAGACACTCTCAGACACTCACTTTCACTCTCTGACACTCTCTGAAACTCACTATCACTCTCTGACACTCTCTGACACTCCGTATAACTCTCTGACACTCTGTTCCACTCTCTGACACTCTCTCACAGTCTCTGACACTCTCTGCCAATCTCAGACACTCTCAGACAGTCACTATCACTCTCTGATACTCTCTGACACTCAATATCACTCTCTGACACTCTCTATCACTCTCTGACACTCTCAGACACTCTCTGACAATCTCTATCACTCTCTGCCACACTCTGACACTCTTTGACTCTCTCTATCACACTCTGACTCTCTCTGACACTCTCAGACACTCTCAGACACTCTCTGATAGTCTCTGACAGTCACTACCACTCTCTGACACTCTCTGATACTCACTATCACTCTCTGACACTCTCAGACACTCTCTGACACTCCCTATCACTCTCTGACACTCTATCACCCTCTATCACCCTCTATCACTCTCTGACACTCTCTGACACTCTCTGACACTCTCTGACACTTTCAGACACTCTCAGACACTCTCTGACACTCACTACCACTCTCTGACACTCTCTGACACTCTCTGCCACTCCCTATCACTCTCTGACTCTCTCTATCACCCTCTATCACTCTCTGACACTCTCTGACACTCTCTGACACTCTCAGACACTCTCAGACACTCACTATCACTCTCTGACACTCTCTGACACTTTCAGACACTCTCAGACACTCACTATCACTCTCTGACACTCTCTGCCACTCTATGACACTCTCTGACACTCACTATCACTCTCTGACACTCTCTGACACTTACTATCACTTTCTGACGCTATCTGACACTCTCTATCACTCTGTGACACTCTCTGACACTCTCAGACACCCACTATCACACTCTGACACTCTCTGCCACTCTATGACACTCTCTATCACTCTCTATCACTCTCTGACACTCTCTGACACTCTCTGACACTCTCTATGACTCTCTGACTCTCTCTGACACTTTCGGACACTCTCAGACGCACTCAGACACTCTCTGATAGTCTCTGACAGTCACTATCACTTTCTATCACTCTCTGACACTCTCTGACACTCACTATCACTCTCTGATACTCTCTGACACTCAATATCACTCTCTGACACTCTCTATCACTCTCTGACACTCTCAGACACTCTCTGACACTCTCTGACACTCTCTGACACTCTCTGACACTCACTATCACTCTCTGACACTCTCAGACACTCACTATCACTCTCTGACACTCTCTGACACTCACTGTCACTCTCTAGAACTCTCTGACACTCTCTGACTCTCTCTGAAACTCTCTGACACTCTGAGAGACTCTCAGACACTCTCAGACACTCTCAGAAACTCACTATCACTCTCTGAAACACACTATCACTCTCTGACACTCTCTGACACTCTCGATCACTCTCTGACACTCTCTGACACTCTCTATCACTCTCGGACACTCTCTGACACTCTCAGACACTCTCGATCACTCTCGATCACTCTCTGACATTCTCTGACACTCTCACACACTCTCGGACACTCTCTGACATTCTCTATCACTCCCTATCACTCTCTGACACTCTCTGACACTCTCTATCACTCTCTGACACTCTCTGACACTCTCTATCACTCTCTGACACTCTCTGACACTCCCTATCACTCTCTGACACTCTCTGACACTCTCTATCACTCACGATCACTCTCCATCAATCACAATCAATCTCCGAATGTTTCTGACACTCTCTGACACTCTCTATCACTCTCTGCCACTCTCTGACACTCTTTGACACTCTCTATCACTCTCTGACTCTCTCTGACACTCTCAGACACTCTCTGATAGTCTCTGACAGTCACTACCACTCTCTGACACTCTCTGACACTCACTATCACTCTCTGACACTCTCTGACACTCTCTGACACTCCCTATCACTCTCTGACACTCTATCACCCTCTATCACCCTCTATCACCCTCTATCACTCTCTGACACTCTCTGACACTTTCAGACACTCTCAGACACTCTCTGACACTCACTATCGCTCTCTGACACTCTCTGACACTCCCTATCACTCTCTGACACTCTCTATCACCCTCTATCACTCTCTGACACTCTCTGACATTCTCTGACACTCTCAGACACTCTCAGACACTCACTATCACTATCTGACACTCTCTGACACTTTCAGACACTCTCAGACACTCACTATCACTCTCTGACACTCTCTGCCACTCTATGACACTCTCTGACACTCACTATCACTCTCTGACACTCTCTGACACTTACTATCACTTTCTGACACTATCTGTCACTCTCTCTCACTCTGTGACACTCTCTGACACTCTCAGACACCCACTATCACTCTCTGACACTCTCTGCCACTCTATGACACTCTCTATCACTCTCTGACACTCTCTGACACTCTCTGACACTCTCTATCATCTCTGACACTCTCTGACACTCACTATCACTCTCTGACACTCACTATCACTCTCTGACACTCTCTGACACTTTCAGACACTCTCAGACACTCACTATCACTCTCTGACACTCTCTGCCACTCTCTGTCACTCACTATCACTCTCTGACACTCTCTGCCACTCTATGACACTCTCTATCACTCTCTGACACTCTCTGACACTCTCTGACACTCTCTATCATCTCTGACACTCTCTGACACTCACTATCACTCTCTGACACTCACTATCACTCTCTGACACTCTCTGACACTTTCAGACACTCTCAGACTCTCACTATCACTCTCTGACACTCTCTGACACTCTCTGTCACTCTCTATCACTCTCTGACACTCTCTGACACTCTCTATCACTCTCTGACACTCTCTGACACTCACTATCACTCTCTGACACTCTCTGACACTTACTATCACTTTCTGACACTATCTGACACTCTCTCTCACTCTGTGACACTCTCTGACACTCTCAGACACCCACTATCACTCTCTGACACTCTCTGCCACTCTATGACACTCTCTATCACTCTCTGACACTCTCTGACACTCTCTATCATCTCTGACACTCTCTGACACTCACTATCACTCTCTGACACTCTCTGACTCGCTCTGACACTCTCTATCACTCTCTGACAATCACAGACACTCTCTGACACTCTCTGACACTCTCTGTCACTCTCTATCACTCTCTGACACTCTCTGACACTCTCTATCACTCTCTGACACTCTCTGACACTCACTATCAGTCTCTGACACTCTCTGACTCTCTCTGACACTCTCTATCACTCTCTGACACTCTCTGACACTCTCTGACACTCTCTATCACTCTCTATCACTCTCTGACACTCTCTGACACTTTCAGACACTCTCAGACACTCACTATCACTCTCTGACACTCTCTGCCACTCTATGACACTCTCTGACACTCACTATCACTCTCTGACACTCTCTGACACTTACTATCACTTTCTGACACTATCTGACACTCTCTCTCACTCTGTGACACTCTCTGACACTCTCAGACACCCACTATCACTCTCTGCCACTCTCTGCCACTCTATGACACTCTCTATCACTCTCTGACACTCTCTGACACTCTCTGACACTCTCTATCATCTCTGACACTCTCTGACACTCAGTATCACTCTCTGACACTCACTATCACTCTCTGACACTCTCTGACACTTTCAGACACTCTCAGACACTCACTATCACTCTCTGACACTCTCTGCCACTCTCTGTCACTCTCTATCACTCTCTGACACTCTCTGCCACTCTATGACACTCTCTATCACTCTCTGACACTCTCTGACACTCTCTATCATCTCTGACACTCTCTGACACTCACTATCACTCTCTGACACTCACTATCACTCTCTGACACTCTCTGACACTTTCAGACACTCTCAGACTCTCACTATCACTCTCTGACACTCTCTGACACTCTCTGTCACTCTCTATCACTCTCTGACACTCTCTGACACTCTCTATCACTCTCTGACACTCTCTGACACTCACTATCACTCTCTGACACTCTCTGACACTTACTATCACCTTCTGACACTATCTGACACTCTCTCTCACTCTGTGACACTCTCTGACACTCTCAGACACCCACTATCACTCTCTGACACTCTCTGCCACTCTATGACACTCTCTATCACTCTCTGACACTCTCTGACACTCTCTATCATCTCTGACACTCTCTGACACTCACTATCACTCTCTGACACTCTCTGACTCTCTCTGACACTCTCTATCACTCTCTGACAATCGCAGACACTCTCTGACACTCTCTGACACTCTCTGTCACCCTCTATCACTCTCTGACACTCTCTGACACTCTCTATCACTCTCTGACACTCTCTGACACTCACTATCAGTCTCTGACACTCTCTGACTCTCTCTGACACTCTCTATCACTCTCTGACACTCTCTGACACTCTCTGACACTCTCTATCACTCTCTATCACTCTCTGACACTCTCTGATACTCTCTGACACTCGCAGACACCCACGATCACTCTCTGACACTCTCTGACACTCACTGTTACTCTCTGACACTCTCTGACACTCTCTGACACTCTCTATCACGCTCTATCACTCTCTGACACTCTCTGACACTCTCCGACACTCTCTGACACTCTCTGACACTCTCAGGCACTCTCTACCAATAACGTTCACTCTCTGACCCTCTCTGACACTCTCTGACACTATCGATCACTCTCTGACACTCTCAGACACTCTCTTGCTCTCTCTGACACTCACTATCACTCTCTCTCACTCTCTGACACTATGTGACACTCTCAGACACTCTCAGACACTCACTTTCACTCTCTGACACTCTCTGAAACTCACTATCACTCTCTGACACTCTCTGACACTTTCAGACACTCTCTGACACTCTCTGACATTCTCTGACACTCACTATCACTCTCTGACACTCTCAGACAATCACTATCACTCTCTGACACTCTCTGACACTCACTGTCACTCTCTAGAACTCTCTGACACTCTCTGACTCTCTCTGAAACTCTCTGACACTCTGTGACACTCTGAGACACTCTCTGACACTCTCAGACACTCTCTTGCTCTCTCTGACACTCACTATCACTCTCTCTCACTCTCTGACACTATGTGACACTCTCAGACACTCTCAGACACTCACTTTCACTCTCGGACACTCTCTGAAACTCACTATCACTCTCTGACACTCTCTGACACTCCGTATAACTCTCTGACCCTTTGTTCCACTCTCTGACACTCTCTCACACTCTCTGACACTCTCTGCCAATCTCAGACACTCTCAGACAGTCACTATCACTCTCTGATACACTCTGACACTCAATATGACTCTCTGACACTCTCTATCACTCTCTGACACTCTCAGACACTCTCTGACAATCTCAGACACTCTCAGACACTCACTATCACTCTCTGATACTCTCTGACACTCAATATCACTCTCTGACACTCTCTATCACTCTCTGCCACTCTCAGACACTCTCTGACAATCTCTGACACTCTCTGACACTCACTATCACTCTCTGACACTCTCAGACACTCACTATCACTCTCTGACACTCTCTGACACTCACTGTCACTCTCTAGAACTCTCTGACACTCTCTGACTCTCTCTGAAATTCTCTGACACTCTGAGACACTCTCAGACACTCTCAGACACTCACTATCACTCTCTGAAACACACTATCACTCTCTGACACTCTCTGACACTCTCGATCACTCTCTATCACTCTCTGCCACTCTCAGACACTCTCTGACAATCTCTGACACTCTCTGACACTCACTATCACTCTCTGACACTCTCAGACACTCACTATCACTCTCTGACACTCTCTGACACTCTCGATCACTCTCTGACACTCTCTGACACTCTCTATCACTCTCGGACACTCTCTGACACTCTCAGACACTCTCTATCACTCTCAGACACTCTCTGACACTGACTATCACTCTCTGACACTCTCTGACACTCTCTGACACTACCTATCACTCTCTGACACTCTCTATCACCCTCTATCACTCTCTGACACTCTCTGACACTCTCAGACACTCTCAGACACTCACTATCACTCTCTGACACTCTCTGACACTTTCAGACACTCTCTGACACTCTCTGACACTCTCTGACACTCACTATCACTCTCTGACACTCTCAGACAATCACTATCACTCTCTGACACTCTCTGACACTCACTGTCACTCTCGAGAACTCTCTGACAGTCTCTGACACTCTCTGAAACTCTCTGACACTCTGAGACACTCTCTTGCTCTCTCTGACACTCTCTATCACTCTCGGACACTCTCTGACACTCTCAGACACTCACTATCACTCTCTGAAACTCACTATCACTCTCTGACACTCTCTGATACTCTCTGACACTCTCGATCACTCTCGATCACTCTCTGACACTCTCTATCTCTCTCTATCACTCTCTGACACTCTCTGACACTCTCAGACACTCTCTGACACTCTCTATCACTCTCTGACGCTCTCGGACACTCTCTGACACTCTCTATCACTCTCTATCACTCTCTGACACTCTCTGACACTCTCTATCACTCTCTGACACTCTCTGACACTCTCTATCACTCTCTGACACTCTCTGACACTCTCTATCACTCACGATCACTCTCCATCACTCACAATCAATCTGCGAAAATTTCTGACACTCTCTGACACCCTCTATCACTCTCTGCCACTCTCTGACACTCTTTGACACTCTCTATCACACTCTGACTCTCTCTGACACTCTCAGACACTCTCAGACACTCTCTGATAGTCTCTGACAGTCACTACCACTCTCTGACACTCTCTGACACTCACTATCACTCTCTGACACTCTCTGACACTCTCTGACACTCCCTATCACTCTCTGACACTCTATCACCCTCTATCACCCTCTATCACTCTCTGACACTCTCTGACACTCTCTGACACTTTCAGACACTCTCAGACACTCTCTGACACTCACTACCACTCTCTGACACTCTCTGACACTCTCTGCCACTGCCTATCACTCTCTGACACTCTCTATCACCCTCTATCACTCTCTGACACTCTCTGACACTCTCTGACACTTTCAGACACTCTCTGACACTCACTGTCACTCTCTAGAACTCTCTGACACTCTCTGACACTCTCTGAAACTCTCTGACACTCTGAGACACTCTCAGACACTCTCAGACACTCACTATCACTCTCTGAAACACACTATCACTCTCTGACACTCTCTGATACTCTCTGACACTCTCGATCACTCTCGATCACTCTCTGACACTCTCTATCTCTCTCTATCACTCTCTGACACTCTCTGACACTCTCAGACACTCTCTGACACTCTCTATCACTCTCTGACACTCTCAGACACTCTCAGAAACTCACTATCACTCTCTGAAACACACTATCACTCTCTGACACTCTCGATCACTCTCTGACACTCTCTGACACTCTCTATCACTCTCTGACACTCTCAGACACTCTCTGACAATCTCAGACACTCTCAGACACTCACTATCACTCTCTGATACTCTCTGACACTCAATATCACTCTCTGACACTCTCTATCACTCTCTGACACTCTCAGACACTCTCTGACACTCTCTGACACTCTCTGACAACCTCTATCACTCTCTGCCACTCTCTGACACTCTCTGACACTCTCTGACACTTTCAGACACTCTCAGACACTCTCTGACACTCACTACCACTCTCTGACACTCTCTGACACTCTCTGCCACTCCCTATCACTCTCTGACACTCTCTATCACCCTCTATCACTCTCTGACACTCTCTGACACTCTCAAACACTCTCAGACACTCACTATCACTCTCTGACACTCTCTGACACTTTCAGACACTCTCAGACACTCACTATCACTCTCTGACACTCTCTGCCACTCTATGACACTCTCTGACACTCACTATCACTCTCTGACACTCTCTGACACTTACTATCACTTTCTGACACTATCTGACACTCTCTATCACTCTGTGACACTCTCTGACACTCTCAGACACCCACTATCACTCTCTGCCACTCTCTGCCACTCTATGACACTCTCTATCACTCTCTATCACTCTCTGACACTCTCTGACACTCTCTGACACTCTCTATGACTCTCTGACTCTCTCTGACACTCTCTGACACTCTCAGACACTCTCAGACACTCTCTGATAGTCTCTGACAGTCACTATCACTCTCTATCACTCTCTGACACTCTCTGACACTCACTATCACTCTCTGATACTCTCTGACACTCAATATAACTCTCTGACACTCTCTAACACTCTCTGACACTCTCAGACACTCTCTGACACTCTCTGACACTCTCTGACACTCAGTATCACTCTCTGACACTCTCAGACACTCACTATCACTCTCTATCACTCTCTGACACTCTCTGACACTCACTATCACTCTCTGATACTCTCTGACACTCAATATCACTCTCTGACACTCTCTATCACTCTCTGACACTCTCAGACACTCTCTGACACTCTCTGACACTCTCTGACACTCACTATCACTCTCTGACACTCTCAGACACTCACTATCACTCTCTGACACTCACTGTCACTCTCTAGAACTCTCTGACACTCTCTGACTCTCTCTGAAACTCTCTGACACTCTGAGACACTCTCAGACACTCTCAGACACTCTCAGAAACTCACTATCACTCTCTGAAACACACTATCACTCTCTGACACTCTCTGACACTCTCGATCACTCTCTGACACTCTCTGACACTCTCTATCACTCTCGGACACACTCTGACACTCTCAGACACTCACGATCACTCTCGATCACTCTCTGACACTCTCAGACACTCTCGGACACTCTCTGACATTCTCTATCACTCTCTATCACTCTCTGACACTCTCTGACACTCACTATCACTCTCTGACACTCTCTGACACTCCCTATCACTCTCTGACAATCTATCACCCTCTATCACCCTCTATCACCCTCTATCACTCTCTGACACTCTCTGACACTTTCAGACACTCTCAGACACTCTCTGACACTCACTATCGCTCTCTGACACTCCCTATCACTCTCTGACACTCTCTATCACCCTCTATCACTCTCTGACACTCTCTGACATTCTCTGACACTCTCAGACACTCTCAGACACTCACTATCACTCTCTGACACTCTCTGACACTTTCAGACACTCTCAGACACTCACTATCACTCTCTGACACTCTCTGCCACTCTATGACACTCTCTGACACTCACTATCACTCTCTGACACTCTCTGACACTTACTATCACTCTCTGACACTCTCTGCCACTCTATGACACTCTCTATCACTCTCTGACACTCTCTGACACTCTCTGACACTCTCTATCATCTCTGACACTCTCTGACACTCACTATCACTCTCTGACACTCACTATCACTCTCTGACACTCTCTGACACTTTCAGACACTCTCAGACACTCACTATCACTCTCTGACACTCTCTGCCACTCTATGACACTCGCTGACACTCACTATCACTCTCTGACACTTACTATCACTTTCTGACACTATCTGACACTCTCTCTCACTCTGTGACACTCTCTGACACTCTCAGACACCCACTATCACTCTCTGACACTCTCTGCCACTCTATGACACTCTCTATCACTCTCTGACACTCTCTGACACTCTCTATCATCTCTGACACTCTCTGACACTCACTATCACACTCTGACACTCTCTGACTCTCTCTGACACTCTCTATCACTCTCTGACAATCGCAGACACTCTCTGACACTCTCTGACACTCTCTATCACTCTCTATCACTCTCTGACACTCTCTGACACTCTCTATCACTCTCTGACACTCTCTGACACTCACTATCAGTCTCTGACACTCTCTGACTCTCTCTGACACTCTCTATCACTCTCTGACACTCTCTGACACTCTCTGACGCTCTCTATCACTCTCTATCACTCTCTGACACTCTCTGATACTCTCTGACACTCGCAGACACCCACTATCACTCTCTGACACTCTCTGACACTCACTGTTACTCTCTGACACTCTCTGACACTCTCTGACACTCTCTATCACGCTCTATCACTCTCTGACACTCTCTGACACTCTCCGACACTCTCTGACACTCTCTGACACTCTCAGGCACTCTCTACCAATAACGTTCACTCTCTGACCCTCTCTGACACTCTCTGACACTATCGATCACTCTCTGACACTCTCAGACACTCTCTTGCTCTCTCTGACACTCACTATCACTCTCTCTCACTCTCTGACACTATCGATCACTCTCAGACACTCTCAGACACTCACTTTCACTCTCTGACACTCTCTGAAACTCACTATCACTCTCTGACACTCTCTGACACTCCGTATAACTCTCTGACACTCTGTTCCACTCTCTGACACTCTCTCACAGTCTCTGACACTCTCTGCCAATCTCAGACACTCTCAGACAGTCACTATCACTCTCTGATACACTCTGACACTCAATATCACTCTCTGACACTCTCTATCACTCTCTGACACTCTCAGACACTCTCTGACAATCTCTATCACTCTCTGCCACACTCTGACACTCTTTGACTCTCTCTATCACACTCTGACTCTCTCTGACACTCTCAGACACTCTCAGACACTCTCTGATAGTCTCTGACAGTCACTACCACTCTCTGACACTCTCTGATACTCACTATCACTCTCTGACACTCTCAGACACTCTCTGACACTCCCTATCACTCTCTGACACTCTATCACCCTCTATCACCCTCTATCACTCTCTGACACTCTCTGACACTCTCTGACACTCTCTGACACTTTCAGACACTCTCAGACACTCTCTGACACTCACTACCACTCTCTGACACTCTCTGACACTCTCTGCCACTCCCTATCACTCTCTGACTCTCTCTATCACCCTCTATCACTCTCTGACACTCTCTGACACTCTCTGACACTCTCAGACACTCTCAGACACTCACTATCACTCTCTGACACTCTCTGACACTTTCAGACACTCTCAGACACTCACTATCACTCTCTGACACTCTCTGCCACTCTATGACACTCTCTGACACTCACTATCACTCTCTGACACTCTCTGACACTTACTATCACTTTCTGACGCTATCTGACACTCTCTATCACTCTGTGACACTCTCTGACACTCTCAGACACCCACTATCACACTCTGACACTCTCTGCCACTCTATGACACTCTCTATCACTCTCTATCACTCTCTGACACTCTCTGACACTCTCTGACACTCTCTATGACTCTCTGACTCTCTCTGACACTTTCGGACACTCTCAGACGCACTCAGACACTCTCTGATAGTCTCTGACAGTCACTATCACTTTCTATCACTCTCTGACACTCTCTGACACTCACTATCACTCTCTGATACTCTCTGACACTCAATATCACTCTCTGACACTCTCTATCACTCTCTGACACTCTCAGACACTCTCTGACACTCTCTGACACTCTCTGACACTCTCTGACACTCACTATCACTCTCTGACACTCTCAGACACTCACTATCACTCTCTGACACTCTCTGACACTCACTGTCACTCTCTAGAACTCTCTGACACTCTCTGACTCTCTCTGAAACTCTCTGACACTCTGAGAGACTCTCAGACACTCTCAGACACTCTCAGAAACTCACTATCACTCTCTGAAACACACTATCACTCTCTGACACTCTCTGACACTCTCGATCACTCTCTGACACTCTCTGACACTCTCTATCACTCTCGGACACTCTCTGACACTCTCAGACACTCTCGATCACTCTCGATCACTCTCTGACATTCTCTGACACTCTCACACACTCTCGGACACTCTCTGACATTCTCTATCACTCCCTATCACTCTCTGACACTCTCTGACACTCTCTATCACTCTCTGACACTCTCTGACACTCTCTATCACTCTCTGACACTCTCTGACACTCCCTATCACTCTCTGACACTCTCTGACACTCTCTATCACTCACGATCACTCTCCATCAATCACAATCAATCTCCGAATGTTTCTGACACTCTCTGACACTCTCTATCACTCTCTGCCACTCTCTGACACTCTTTGACACTCTCTATCACTCTCTGACTCTCTCTGACACTCTCAGACACTCTCTGATAGTCTCTGACAGTCACTACCACTCTCTGACACTCTCTGACACTCACTATCACTCTCTGACACTCTCTGACACTCTCTGACACTCCCTATCACTCTCTGACACTCTATCACCCTCTATCACCCTCTATCACCCTCTATCACTCTCTGACACTCTCTGACACTTTCAGACACTCTCAGACACTCTCTGACACTCACTATCGCTCTCTGACACTCTCTGACACTCCCTATCACTCTCTGACACTCTCTATCACCCTCTATCACTCTCTGACACTCTCTGACATTCTCTGACACTCTCAGACACTCTCAGACACTCACTATCACTATCTGACACTCTCTGACACTTTCAGACACTCTCAGACACTCACTATCACTCTCTGACACTCTCTGCCACTCTATGACACTCTCTGACACTCACTATCACTCTCTGACACTCTCTGACACTTACTATCACTTTCTGACACTATCTGTCACTCTCTCTCACTCTGTGACACTCTCTGACACTCTCAGACACCCACTATCACTCTCTGACACTCTCTGCCACTCTATGACACTCTCTATCACTCTCTGACACTCTCTGACACTCTCTGACACTCTCTATCATCTCTGACACTCTCTGACACTCACTATCACTCTCTGACACTCACTATCACTCTCTGACACTCTCTGACACTTTCAGACACTCTCAGACACTCACTATCACTCTCTGACACTCTCTGCCACTCTCTGTCACTCACTATCACTCTCTGACACTCTCTGCCACTCTATGACACTCTCTATCACTCTCTGACACTCTCTGACACTCTCTGACACTCTCTATCATCTCTGACACTCTCTGACACTCACTATCACTCTCTGACACTCACTATCACTCTCTGACACTCTCTGACACTTTCAGACACTCTCAGACTCTCACTATCACTCTCTGACACTCTCTGACACTCTCTGTCACTCTCTATCACTCTCTGACACTCTCTGACACTCTCTATCACTCTCTGACACTCTCTGACACTCACTATCACTCTCTGACACTCTCTGACACTTACTATCACTTTCTGACACTATCTGACACTCTCTCTCACTCTGTGACACTCTCTGACACTCTCAGACACCCACTATCACTCTCTGACACTCTCTGCCACTCTATGACACTCTCTATCACTCTCTGACACTCTCTGACACTCTCTATCATCTCTGACACTCTCTGACACTCACTATCACTCTCTGACACTCTCTGACTCGCTCTGACACTCTCTATCACTCTCTGACAATCACAGACACTCTCTGACACTCTCTGACACTCTCTGTCACTCTCTATCACTCTCTGACACTCTCTGACACTCTCTATCACTCTCTGACACTCTCTGACACTCACTATCAGTCTCTGACACTCTCTGACTCTCTCTGACACTCTCTATCACTCTCTGACACTCTCTGACACTCTCTGACACTCTCTATCACTCTCTATCACTCTCTGACACTCTCTGACACTTTCAGACACTCTCAGACACTCACTATCACTCTCTGACACTCTCTGCCACTCTATGACACTCTCTGACACTCACTATCACTCTCTGACACTCTCTGACACTTACTATCACTTTCTGACACTATCTGACACTCTCTCTCACTCTGTGACACTCTCTGACACTCTCAGACACCCACTATCACTCTCTGCCACTCTCTGCCACTCTATGACACTCTCTATCACTCTCTGACACTCTCTGACACTCTCTGACACTCTCTATCATCTCTGACACTCTCTGACACTCAGTATCACTCTCTGACACTCACTATCACTCTCTGACACTCTCTGACACTTTCAGACACTCTCAGACACTCACTATCACTCTCTGACACTCTCTGCCACTCTCTGTCACTCTCTATCACTCTCTGACACTCTCTGCCACTCTATGACACTCTCTATCACTCTCTGACACTCTCTGACACTCTCTATCATCTCTGACACTCTCTGACACTCACTATCACTCTCTGACACTCACTATCACTCTCTGACACTCTCTGACACTTTCAGACACTCTCAGACTCTCACTATCACTCTCTGACACTCTCTGACACTCTCTGTCACTCTCTATCACTCTCTGACACTCTCCGACACTCTCTATCACTCTCTGACACTCTCTGACACTCACTATCACTCTCTGACACTCTCTGACACTTACTATCACCTTCTGACACTATCTGACACTCTCTCTCACTCTGTGACACTCTCTGACACTCTCAGACACCCACTATCACTCTCTGACACTCTCTGCCACTCTATGACACTCTCTATCACTCTCTGACACTCTCTGACACTCTCTATCATCTCTGACACTCTCTGACACTCACTATCACTCTCTGACACTCTCTGACTCTCTCTGACACTCTCTATCACTCTCTGACAATCGCAGACACTCTCTGACACTCTCTGACACTCTCTGTCACCCTCTATCACTCTCTGACACTCTCTGACACTCTCTATCACTCTCTGACACTCTCTGACACTCACTATCAGTCTCTGACACTCTCTGACTCTCTCTGACACTCTCTATCACTCTCTGACACTCTCTGACACTCTCTGACACTCTCTATCACTCTCTATCACTCTCTGACACTCTCTGATACTCTCTGACACTCGCAGACACCCACGATCACTCTCTGACACTCTCTGACACTCACTGTTACTCTCTGACACTCTCTGACACTCTCTGACACTCTCTATCACGCTCTATCACTCTCTGACACTCTCTGACACTCTCCGACACTCTCTGACACTCTCTGACACTCTCAGGCACTCTCTACCAATAACGTTCACTCTCTGACCCTCTCTGACACTCTCTGACACTATCGATCACTCTCTGACACTCTCAGACACTCTCTTGCTCTCTCTGACACTCACTATCACTCTCTCTCACTCTCTGACACTATGTGACACTCTCAGACACTCTCAGACACTCACTTTCACTCTCTGACACTCTCTGAAACTCACTATCACTCTCTGACACTCTCTGACACTTTCAGACACTCTCTGACACTCTCTGACATTCTCTGACACTCACTATCACTCTCTGACACTCTCAGACAATCACTATCACTCTCTGACACTCTCTGACACTCACTGTCACTCTCTAGAACTCTCTGACACTCTCTGACTCTCTCTGAAACTCTCTGACACTCTGTGACACTCTGAGACACTCTCTGACACTCTCAGACACTCTCTTGCTCTCTCTGACACTCACTATCACTCTCTCTCACTCTCTGACACTATGTGACACTCTCAGACACTCTCAGACACTCACTTTCACTCTCTGACACTCTCTGAAACTCACTATCACTCTCTGACACTCTCTGACACTCCGTATAACTCTCTGACCCTTTGTTCCACTCTCTGACACTCTCTCACACTCTCTGACACTCTCTGCCAATCTCAGACACTCTCAGACAGTCACTATCACTCTCTGATACACTCTGACACTCAATATGACTCTCTGACACTCTCTATCACTCTCTGACACTCTCAGACACTCTCTGACAATCTCAGACACTCTCAGACACTCACTATCACTCTCTGATACTCTCTGACACTCAATATCACTCTCTGACACTCTCTATCACTCTCTGCCACTCTCAGACACTCTCTGACAATCTCTGACACTCTCTGACACTCACTATCACTCTCTGACACTCTCAGACACTCACTATCACTCTCTGACACTCTCTGACACTCACTGTCACTCTCTAGAACTCTCTGACACTCTCTGACTCTCTCTGAAATTCTCTGACACTCTGAGACACTCTCAGACACTCTCAGACACTCACTATCACTCTCTGAAACACACTATCACTCTCTGACACTCTCTGACACTCTCGATCACTCTCTATCACTCTCTGCCACTCTCAGACACTCTCTGACAATCTCTGACACTCTCTGACACTCACTATCACTCTCTGACACTCTCAGACACTCACTATCACTCTCTGACACTCTCTGACACTCTCGATCACTCTCTGACACTCTCTGACACTCTCTATCACTCTCGGACACTCTCTGACACTCTCAGACACTCTCTATCACTCTCAGACACTCTCTGACACTGACTATCACTCTCTGACACTCTCTGACACTCTCTGACACTACCTATCACTCTCTGACACTCTCTATCACCCTCTATCACTCTCTGACACTCTCTGACACTCTCAGACACTCTCAGACACTCACTATCACTCTCTGACACTCTCTGACACTTTCAGACACTCTCTGACACTCTCTGACACTCTCTGACACTCACTATCACTCTCTGACACTCTCAGACAATCACTATCACTCTCTGACACTCTCTGACACTCACTGTCACTCTCGAGAACTCTCTGACAGTCTCTGACACTCTCTGAAACTCTCTGACACTCTGAGACACTCTCTTGCTCTCTCTGACACTCTCTATCACTCTCGGACACTCTCTGACACTCTCAGACACTCACTATCACTCTCTGAAACTCACTATCACTCTCTGACACTCTCTGATACTCTCTGACACTCTCGATCACTCTCGATCACTCTCTGACACTCTCTATCTCTCTCTATCACTCTCTGACACTCTCTGACACTCTCAGACACTCTCTGACACTCTCTATCACTCTCTGACGCTCTCGGACACTCTCTGACACTCTCTATCACTCTCTATCACTCTCTGACACTCTCTGACACTCTCTATCACTCTCTGACACTCTCTGACACTCTCTATCACTCTCTGACACTCTCTGACACTCTCTATCACTCACGATCACTCTCCATCACTCACAATCAATCTGCGAAAATTTCTGACACTCTCTGACACCCTCTATCACTCTCTGCCACTCTCTGACACTCTTTGACACTCTCTATCACACTCTGACTCTCTCTGACACTCTCAGACACTCTCAGACACTCTCTGATAGTCTCTGACAGTCACTACCACTCTCTGACACTCTCTGACACTCACTATCACTCTCTGACACTCTCTGACACTCTCTGACACTCCCTATCACTCTCTGACACTCTATCACCCTCTATCACCCTCTATCACTCTCTGACACTCTCTGACACTCTCTGACACTTTCAGACACTCTCAGACACTCTCTGACACTCACTACCACTCTCTGACACTCTCTGACACTCTCTGCCACTGCCTATCACTCTCTGACACTCTCTATCACCCTCTATCACTCTCTGACACTCTCTGACACTCTCTGACACTTTCAGACACTCTCTGACACTCACTGTCACTCTCTAGAACTCTCTGACACTCTCTGACACTCTCTGAAACTCTCTGACACTCTGAGACACTCTCAGACACTCTCAGACACTCACTATCACTCTCTGAAACACACTATCACTCTCTGACACTCTCTGATACTCTCTGACACTCTCGATCACTCTCGATCACTCTCTGACACTCTCTATCTCTCTCTATCACTCTCTGACACTCTCTGACACTCTCAGACACTCTCTGACACTCTCTATCACTCTCTGACACTCTCGGACACTCTCGGACACTCTCTGACACTCTCTATCACTCTCTATCACTCTCTGACACTCTCTGACACTCTCTATCACTCTCTGACACTCTCTGACACTCTCTATCACTCTCTGACACTCTCTGACACTCTCTATCACTCACGATCAATCTCCATCACTCACAATCAATCTGCGAATATTTCTGACACTCTCTGACACCCTCTATCACTCTCTGCCACTCTCTGACACTCGTTGACACTCTCTATCACACTCTGACTCTCTCTGACACTCTCAGACACTCTCAGACACTCTCTGATAGTCTCTGACAGTCACTACCACTCTCTGACACTCTCTGACACTCACTATCACTCTCTGACACTCTCTGACACTCCCTATCACTCTCTGACACTCTATCACCCTCTATCACCCTCTATCACTCTCTGACACTCTCTGACACTCTCTGACACTTTCAGACACTCTCAGACACTCTCTGACACTCACTACCACTCTCTGACACTCTCTGACACTCTCTGCCACTCCCTATCACTCTCTGACACTCTCTATCACCCTCTATCACTCTCTGACACTCTCTGACACTCTCTGACACTCTCAGACACTCTCAGACACTCACTATCACTCTCTGACACTCTCTGACACTTTCAGACACTCTCAGACACTCACTATCACTCTCTGACACTCTCTGCCACTCTATGACACTCTCTGACACTCACTATCACTCTCTGACACTCTCTGACACTTACTATCACTTTCTGACACTATCTGACACTCTCTATCACTCTGTGACACTCTCTGACACTCTCAGACACCCACTATCACTCTCTGACACTCTCTGCCACGCTATGACACTCTCTATCACTCTCTATCACTCTCTGACACTCTCTGACACTCTCTATGACTCTCTGACTCTCTCTGACACTCTCTGACACTCTCAGACACACTCAGACACTCTCTGATAGTCTCTGACAGTCACTATCACTCTCTATCACTCTCTGACACTCTCTGACACTCACTATCACTCTCTGATACTCTCTGACACTCAATATCACTCTCTGACACTCTCTATCACTCTCTGACACTCTCAGACACTCTCTGACACTCTCTGGCACTCTCTGACACTCACTATCACTCTCTGACACTCTCAGACACTCACTATCACTCTCTGACACTCTCTGACACTCACTGTCACTCTCTAGAACTCTCTGACACTCTCTGACTCTCTCTGAAACTCTCTGACACTCTGAGACACTCTGAGACACTCTCAGACACTCTCAGACACTCACTATCACTCTCTGAAACACACTATCACTCTCTGACACTCTCTGACACTCTCGATCACTCTCTGACACTCTCTGACACTCTCTATCACTCTCGGACACTCTCTGACACTCTCAGACACTCTCGATCACTCTCGATCACTCTCTGACACTCTCTGACACTCTCAGACACTCTCGGACACTCTCTGACACTCTCTATCACTCTCTATCACTCTCTGACACTCTCTGACACTCTCTATCACTCTCTGACACTCCCTGACACTCTCTATCACTCTCTGACACTCTCTGACACTTTCTATCACTCACGATCACTCTCCATCACTCACAATCAATCTCCGAAAATTTCTGACACTCTGACACTCTCTATCACTCTCTGCCACTCTCTGACACTCTTTGACACTCTCTATCACTCTCTGACTCTCTCTGACACTCTCAGACACTCTCTGATAGTCTCTGACAGTCACTACCACTCTCTGACACTCTCTGACACTCACTATCACTCTCTGACACTCTCTGACACTCTCTGACACTCCCTATCACTCTCTGACACTCTATCACCCACTATCACCCTCTATCACCCTCTATCACTCTCTGACACTCTCTGACACTCTCTGACACTTTCAGACACTCTCAGACACTCTCTGACACTCACTATCGCTCTCTGACACTCTCTGACACTCTCTGACACTCCCTATCACTCTCTGACACTCTCTATCACCCTCTATCACTCTCTGACACTCTCTGACATTCTCTGACACTCTCAGACACTCTCAGACACTCACTATCTCTCTCTGACACTCTCTGACACTTTAAGACACTCTCAGACACTCACTATCACTCTCTGACACTCTCTGCCACTCTATGACACTCTCTGACACTCACTATCACTCTCTGACACTCTCTGACACTTACTATCACTTTCTGACACTATCTGACACTCTCTCTCCCTCTGTGACACTCTCTGACACTCTCAGACACCCACTATCACTCTCTGCCACTCTATGCCACTCTATGACACTCTCTATCACTCTCTGACACTCTCTGACACTCTCTGGCACTCTCTATCATCTCTGACACTCTCTGACACTCACTATCACTCTCTGACACTCTCTGACACTCTCTGACACTCTCTATCACTCTCTATCACTCTCTGACACTCTCTGACACTCTCTGACACTCTCTATCACTCTCTATCACTCTCTGACTCTCTCTGACACTCTCTATCACTCTCTGACGATCGCAGACACTCTCTGACACTCTCTGACACTCTCTATCACTCTCTATCACTCTCTGACACTCTCTGACACTCTCTGACACTCTCTATCACTCTCTGACACTCTCTGACACTCACTATCAGTCTCTGACACTCTCTGACTCTCTCTGACACTCTCTATCACTCTCTGACACTCTCTGACACTCTCTATCACTCTCTATCACTCTCTGACACTCTCTGATACTCTCTGACACTCGCAGACACCCACTATCACTCTCTGACACTCTCTGACACTCACTGTTACTCTCTGACACTCTCTGACACTCTCTGACACTCTCTATCACGCTCTATCACTCTCTGACACTCTCTGACACTCTCCGACACTCTCTACACTCTCTGACACTCTCAGGCACTCTCTGCCAATAACGTTCACTCTCTGACCCTCTCTGACACTCTCTGACACTATCGATCACTCTCTGACACTCTCAGACACTCTCTTGCTCTCTCTGACACTCACTATCACTCTCTCTCACTCTCTGACACTATGTGACACTCTCAGACACTCTCAGACACTCACTTTCACTCTCTGACACTCTCTGAAACTCACTATCACTCTCTGACACTCTCTGACAGTCCGTATAACTCTCTGACCCTCTGTTCCACTCTCTGACACTCTCTCACACTCTCTGACACTCTCTGCCAATCTCAGACACTCTCAGACACTCACTATCACTCTCTGATACACTCTGACACTCAATATCACTCTCTGACACTCTCTATCACTCTCTGACACTCTCAGACACTCTCTGACAATCTCAGACACTCTCAGACACTCACTATCACTCTCTGACACTCTCAGACACTCACTATCACTGTCTGACACTCTCTGACACTCACTGTCACTCTCTAGAACTCTCTGACACTCTCTGACACTCTCTGAAACTCTCTGACACTCTGAGACTCTCTCAGACACTCTCAGACACTCACTATCACTCTCTGAAACACACTATCACTCTCTGACACTCTCTGACACTCTCGATCACTCTCTGACACTCTCTGACACTCTCTATCACTCTCGGACACTCTCTGACACTCTCAGACACTCACTATCACTCTCTGAAACTCACTATCACTCTCTGACACTCTCTGATACTCTCTGACACTCTCGATCACTCTCGATCACTCTCTGACACTCTCTATCTCTCTCTATCACTCTCTGACACTCTCTGACACTCTCAGACACTCTCTGACACTCTCTATCACTCTCTGACACTCTCTATCACTCTCTGACACTCTCTGATACTCTCTGACACTCTCGATCACTCTCGATCACTCTCTGACACTCTCTATCTCTCTCTATCACTCTCTGACACTCTCTGACACTCTCAGACACTCTCTGACACTCTCTATCACTCTCTGACACTCTCTATCACTCTCTGACACTCTCAGACACTCTCTGACACACTCTGACACTCTCTGACACACACTATCACTCTCTGACACTCTCAGA